>NC_088202.1:74150570-74460061 GCF_037126465.1 Ornithodoros turicata
CTTTCTTTCCTTTCACCTGGTTATTAAAATTAAATTTTCTCCTGCAAACCAGTAGCACGTCCTTTCTTTCTGCAATTTTTTTTGCCTGCAAATACGCGTAATGGGCCCACCCTCCTTTTGGTTGTGTGCAAATTTTGATAGGGGAAAAGTAAAAGGTGTTAATAAGTCAAGCACCTCTTAATACAGTGAATGCCATGCACATTAAATACCGAAGAAGCCAAAAAAAAGTCACAATTCACTACAAGCAATAAGGACATGAGTAGCCCCCCCTCCCCTAACCAGCAAAAAAAAAGAAAAGGGAAAAGTGACTTGCCAAAGTGCAAATTGAACCGCTAACACGGGCACTGAAGAATGCTAAGCACTGCACATTATGCACAGCTGCTCGGCTTCTCATGTTCATCTGAAGCCCCTTTTTTTATTTTCCACCTCAAAACAAGCTTTTCTCCTAGTATTGCCAAAGTTTTGCTCCCTCATTTTCAAAGGCATAATTGTGGATGCATACAAGAATGATAAATTACAAAAGCAATGTGCCACCAAGTGGTGTACCTGTGTTCTTGTGCTGTTGTCGTGGTATACATAACGTTACAAATGGAGGAACAGATACGCCATGAGTTGGGTATTCTGTGGGGAATCATGAGGGCTGTGTGAATATTTAAAACTTCAGAATATCAGCTTGGGTAGCTATATATTGGATTCGATTGTCGAATCGAATAGCTATATCTGAATATATTCAATACCGTTTCAAATACTGTGTTCAAATAAAGTATCAGCCTTTCTTTTTCTGTCAGACCACCCTCACCCCTTTCTGATGTGCAGTTGCTCAAATGTATATTTCTGTACCACTTACTTGCTGCTAGTGAACAGCTGCTTTTCAGTTTGCAGTAACACGGTCACAAATTGTCACACTGACCTGTCACCGTAGCATTTTGAACAACTAGTGATTTACAAAACAAGCAGTACCTGTTCATAAGGAACTTGAGTGTACTTCATATTCTTCATTCAAAATAAAATTTATGTCTACTGGATCATTCGATTCAAAATTATTCATACTTGATTTGGTAGTTTTCAATATTGGATTCGAACTTGATCATCACTATTCACACAGCCCTAGAGGTTACAGAACTGTGTCGTGTAGCTTTCCCACTAGCACTTCATGTGCAGTAATTTGTTTTTTGCTTTTGTTTCATTTGCTACACATTAGGGCTACAGTGTATTGTAAATGTGACTCGGCTTTGATTTGTGTTTTGGCAGCTCTGTCACAAAGAAGGCAGAACCAAATAAAAAGACAACCTCATTCCTCTTTGATGATGAGGAAGAAGAAGGCATCTTTACTGGTGGTGTCCAACCAAAGGGGACAAGTGTGCCAACAAATAAGTCTTTGTTTACTGCAAGCACAGACTCTGATGAGCTATTTTCCTCTGGTGCCAAGCCTCCTGCAACGTAAGTTCATGGGAGGGTTCGGGATCACTTAGTAGTATTATTACCACTGCAGCACTGTCACCTACAGCATATAGGCTAAGTTATCCAATTCATGGCTATGCAATATATTTCTACAACCTCTCAGTTTTATGGCAGAATGAACTCTTTGTTATTCCTGTCAGCTGACTGTGTCCGCACAGTCACCGCCGAAGCTGCCAGAACTATCAGAATCTGAGGCTCACTTTGTGTTGTGCCTCTTGTTTGTTAAAGGTACTATAAAACAGTCGATGTGCAACGTCATGTTTTGTGTGCCCTGAGTTGTGTACGTCCTCAGGAGTAAAATGCCGCAAAATTTTCTCACATAGACGTTATAGCTCCCGAAAAAATGTAAATTTTAATCTACTGGCAATACTGGCGAAGCAGACCAACGAAACGCCAACTCCGCCAAGTGCGGCGGCGAAAATATCTAATGCGCACGACTCTGGGCCAAACAGAGCGACGTACGATAGCAGCGCCACGGTGCTGAAACAAGGCCCAGATATAGACGTTTAGCTACTGAGTGCAAGATTCGGCTTTTGTTTATTTTCTTTCACACAAATTACATTTTTCTCAAAAGGTAGTATTTGCAAATCCCAACAGGAAAGCCATCTGTTTATCAGTCTCCTTGTTTACAGGGTTGCTTGACAAATTGAGGACTTCTTCCCGCAAGGCGTCGCCCCGACATTCTTGACTGCATTTTTATTTACCAATTAAAAATACTTAGAGTAAACTCCTGCGCATATTACTTGTTGTGCTGAACCTTTGAGTCTAGTACTCTCACGTCATGCTGATTGCATAGGTTCGACCTCGACTGCTTTATAGTACCTTTAAGAGGCAAGTCCCAGCTGAAATGCACACGAAAAATTGAGCTGTTTTGAATCATTGCGGCATTGAAATACAGTTGAGCCCACTTATGAAGGTCACAGTTACGACGAATTCTCGCTCATTACGAACTTAAATGGGGCGACCGTCAAAACATACATTATATGTATGGCAATTTTTCTCAGCTATAACGAACAAAAGCGTGCACGCGACTCGGTTATAATGAATGAATACGGACTGTGAACGCGTTTGCGGAGATGCGGGAACACCCCACGACAGGCTTCCTTATCACCCTCTCCGCTTTCCCTGGACGCCTCCTGGAAGGAGGGCGAGGAGGGAAGCGTGGGAAAGCGCGAGGGCGCATGCTGAACCCCCTTGCCCCCGCTCTGTGTGCGAACGTTCGACATCACCACGGGACACCAGTGTTCCTGTGGTTACTGTTCAAGGTGGTTGCAGCATGGCAGACTCCACGCAGTCTCCACGTGGCACGAAACGGAAAGCTGTGGACATAGCAACGAAGGTCGCAATTGTTACGGAATTGTCTCGGGGTAAGAAGAACTGCGACCTTCTCGAAACATTCCCGTCAGTGGGGCGATGATGCTTTCAGACGGCGGGCTTTGTGGAGACCATTGACGAAAACGATGCTGTCATGGAAGTGTCACAACAAGGGGAAACAAAAACGCACGGAGAGCTGTGGCAGCGCGTCATCAACACGGAGGTGGCGGGCATCCCAACACTGTGTGGGATGACTTTGTTAGTGCGGACGACGACACTGAGATTGCAGAGCCGTATACAGACGATTGCATTGTCAACGAGGTCAGAGCGTGTGACGCGTGACATTCCAACAAGAGCGACGCCGACTAAGAGGTGCACGAGAGGCCTCGCCGATGACCACCTGGGAGCGTTCAGCAAGTTGGAGACTGCCGTAATTGGGTCTGCTTTTGCAGCGCAGGCGCGAATTACTGACTTCTTCCGTAAATAAACCCGTGCGCTTGCTTACCCTGTACCTTGTGGCCTTTCTGGAGAATTTCCACTTACTACGAACGCTCGGATATAACGAGCAGCTGACGGTGAAGTTTGTTATAAGTGGGCTCAACTGTATACTGTTTCCTCAGAGAGCTGTGTGGTGCCCATGGTGTTGTCTCAAAAATTAAGAAGTCTGATCTTTTTGAATCCGAAATGGCAGTTCGTATACTGCAATGATGCAAATTTTCTAGTAAAAATTATTTTATTGACTTTTTTTCAGGAAAGCACCCCATAAAGGTCTGTTTCTGTTTGAAGATGAAGAGGATGAACCAGTCAAAGCAGAAAATAGTAATCAGGTGAGCGATTGCCTATAATAAAAGCTTTCTTAGAGTACATTGTTGATGTTAACTTATGCAGTTTCTAAAACTAAAACATGAACACAGAAATTAAATTGAATTGAACGCAGAGTCCACTAATATTGCTAAAGCTGCAGGTGACCAAGCCATCATTGCCAGCTGCAGAGGCATCACCCACGTCTGTGATTAAGCCCAGAAAGTCGATATCTCTGTTTGATGACGACGAACCTGATGATGATCTTTTCTCTGGCAAGACAAAAGAAATGGCTGACAGCCAGAGCAGTCACAGTGTGCAAAGTTCTACATGGAGTTTAGGGGTATGGCTCATTGCAGTTATTAATGCACTGTTTTGGCTAAGTTCTGCAATCGTCTGCAGCATTTTCCAGTCACATTCTCACTTCCATTCAGTTGAGTGTGCCAGTAGCGTACAAATGTTTCCTGGTGGGGGAACTCAAAAGAGCGAGCCACAGCATTACACATAGAATACTGCAGTGCAGGTAGATATTTTCAGACTTCTTTGGTGACATTCAGTAAAGACGGCACACCACTGCACGGGACTGAACTTACCGGCCCGACCCGGCCTGTACCCGACGCCACGGAGGCTTACCTGACCCGGCTGCCGAAAGCCCGGCCGAGGCCCGGCTCGCAGCTGCACAGGTGGATGTGCAATGCGATCCGTCCAACAGATTCAATCTACACTGTACACAGCAAACACCGTAAACCATGCATACTTGGAATGCACAAGCCACCCTTTGATGCGGTTTGTGCTTGTAACAACATGTGGGCATCAAGTCGAGTGCACCTGTCTACGGTGCATGCTGCAGCGAGGGCGAGATCCTCAACGTAGCAGAGTAAAAAATAACTCAATGCCCATGTTGTAGCGTTTTAGCAGAAAGACGGAGGGAGGATCCAGGTATATGGTTGCTTTGTTTTCAAAATGAATGTTGAGGATTAAATAATGCAAAAGAATGGCTCACGAAGGCTCGACCCGACTGAAGCCCGAGAACTCTCGAACTGAACCCGAGCAGTGGTCAAAAACGACTTTGGGGCCAGATTTCTGCCCGCAGGCCGGGCCGGGCCGGGCTCGGGTTTTCGGGCCAGCCTGGCCCTTTGCAGTGCTCTAAAAGACGGACTTAAAAGACTGCTGGATAATTTGGACTGATTGTATGATACTTAAGAGTAAAAAGCTTCGTTTGCGGCTGTGTACAGTGACTTAGAATACATGTGAGTACAAATATTGCTCCCTTGCACGTAGCATGCTACCTCCTTGGCACTGTTCGAGCTGGTAACTTTGAACCGCAGGTGGGTCCTTTAGAAGAACGGTACATTTGGAGATCATTCTTTGTAAAGCTACGCAACTAGGCCATGTTCATACTTTCATTAGCACACGAGCTTATTAGCATGAGTTAAATGGTTCATTAGAATTTCATGCCTGTCCTCATCTCTGCCTTTAGTGAGAGTCTCAGATCTCTACTAGCCATCTGTTGTCATTAAATGTTCAAATTAAAAAAAAAAAATTTCGTCATTTCATGGGACACAGTTTGAAGTTGCGTCGATATTGGAAGTTTCAGGGTCTGTCGACATGGTACACACCAGTTATCTGGCTGTAAATCTAGGCTGAGATCTTGCGATGAGAAAGAAAACATGGAAAACAAATATTTATAACTTGGCCAAACCTTCTACAGTTGCAGATAGATTTTTCATACATCTGGAAGCCATAAAATCGCTCCGACTTTTCCAGCATTCACAATTTTGAGTCAGACTAAAGCTTCACAAACTCATTATTCAAAAACATATAAGCATGTTCAAAAAGCTCTCATTGTGCGCATCCTCCATGAATGTGAGGTGTTTGTAGCCAATTAATATGATTGTAGCATTGCTGTAGACAAGGCTAATGATTGTTGCCATTGACAGTGAAGCTGTCGCGCAGTACCAACATGATTTCTCCTGCTTGCAACCCTACGCACGCATATTGCTGTAATGTCATTGTTTCGTTTATGGAACTCCAGAAGCTGTTGATGCAGTTGATGATGACGTGTAACTAGCAAGTAATGTCTTTGAGACAGTCATGTCATGCTGCCACCGTAATGCAGTATAGCGTAGCCCAATCACAACAGCTGCAAATGTAGCCATTCCAAAAATAAAAAGTCCAACTGTAGGAGTTCCAGTAAGTAGGTCTGCCACTCTTGTAAATGACTAAACTCAAGCAGCAAAACATCTTGGCCCAATGTTGGACCATCTTGGCAATGTTTGCCCAATATTGGACTAATCTTGGGCCAGTATTGCCAATATTGGTCCAATATTGGGGCAAGATGATGTGTTGCTTCGGAATATCGTTACTCTCATGCCTTTAATAATGTAAAAAAGAAATATGGAGTAAATGTAGCTAAAAATTGTTTACAAAGCAATCTATAAGTTCGTTAAAGCTCAAAATGACCAACGTTCACGCTCCTAAATGAAATTGGGAATCTATCTACTTTCAGTCCAAGGAGAACGTTGAACCATCCCCAGCTCATGAGGAATCGGCTAAGCCAGTGGAGTCGCTTAAGGTTTGTGCTACATCACCAAGTTAAACCGTTCCATTATTTTGTGATTTCTGATAGCATGTCGTACGCTATTTTTCCCATATGCTTGATTGTGTTGTGAGTGATTTTGTTTATGCTAACATTGAATTCCTTTTACCTCAGGCACGAACTAGCAGTCGTTTCCTATTTGACGAGGAAGACAAATTATTTCAGAATTCAACTGGAGACGGCCCTGACATTGATCTTTTCGCATCAGACAAGGTTTGTCCTTTACTAAAGCTACACACAGAGCCGTTCCAAGGGGGGGTGAGAGGGGCAGGGGAGGTGTGACTGGGGTTGCCACCTTTTCCTTCGGCCAACACCGAACACCGTGGGAGGTTGCATGCGCAGCGCAGTTGGCTTTTTGTAAATAGACCTTTGAATCAATATGATGTATGAAAAGTTTTTCTTTTTTTCAACGAAGTGTTGCTTTAGTTATCTCAGACTACAAATGACTAGTCCTCAGGTGGAAAACCAGTAGATGTCGATGCCAGACCGGTCACGCTGAAAGGCGAGACAACCAGGAAGGCCCCTGATTGGCCGGCTGGAGTGCATAACGCTGCACTTCAATTGGTCCTGTCAATCTCATTTGCATTGTGCCCAGTGCTGTGGGAACTATCTCAAACTATGCGTTCTATGGGGAGCTGTTACTGCCGTGCAGCCCTCCATTTTTCAACCCGTCTAGGATTGGATGAAGTGGATTGTGAAAGACCGTATGAAATTCTTGAGTCCTGAAAGCTGAGCACTGGGTGCAGAGGGTTCTAATAGGTTCTCTACAGTATCTTCATGTGTATTAACGTAGCTTTGATTGCTCATTTTAGCTATCTCTCAATCTTTGGTAACGATGACACAAACGAAAAACTCGGAAGTTGTATAGTTTTTACTACGACTTGGCTAATTCCCGAACACTTTATGTCCGGATTACACCTTCACCCAGACACCGAATGCAAGCCTTGAATTTCCTAACTGTTGGGGTGAAATTTGGACAGGTGGCAACCGTAGGTGTGACACTGATATCTGCCGCTTTTCGGGGCTTTTTTAGCCTCCCTGGCATGCATTTGGGGGGGAGGGGGGGGGAGATACCATAAGGCACTCGTTAATACTAATTCTATTCTTAAACGACAGCTTAATATTCTTTATGGTGGCGATAAGTTGAAAGAAATATTCCCATCCCCTCCAAAAGTTGCTTTTTGCAGATCCAGTACCTTACGTAACATTTTCACTTCTTCTTGTATGACTCAGAACAAGCCTGGTTGTTATCCATGCGGTGGCACACGCTGCCAAACTTTTAAATTTATCCTACCAAGTGCTATAGCATGAAGCACAGTTTCTGATTTTATTTTCAAAATACATCATTCCCTCCATTGTAATTCATCCAATGTATGTTATATAGTATTCTCCTACAAATGCAATGCCAATACATTGGGGAGACCTCTAAAACCATGAGAGAGAGATTCTGCAGCCATAAATTCGATATTCGTAACAATCGCCAATCTCCAGTATCCATCCATTTCAACCTCCCTGACCACAACTTTGAAAACGACCTAAAAATTATTATTTTAGAATCTCGATTTAGCACCGATATTAAACGTAAACACAAGGAATCCTATCTAATACCCAAATTCAAATCTCTTCAAACCCAGGGTCTAAATCTCAGGCCTGGATCCTTGTATCAATTGATTTAATTCTTGATGTGTACACCGTCGTTTAGCTGCTCAAAACATCTCTGGATTGTACATCTTTTCCCTTGACACACACGTAGTCTACCCTTCCATCCAGACAGTCCCACCTATTTCTCACACTTTTGGAGGTTGCCTTCTGCGAAGATGCGTCACCATGACCTTGGTGTCCATTATGAGAGGTTCTGCTTTCCTCCCTTCCCACCGCGTTGACCCCCATTAGTCAAATAGTGATAAAACTGATAGCTTTCCAGTTGTTTCTGTTTTGTTTTGTTTTTCAGTGTCCTTTTGTGGTGTCTGCGTATTGTAAACTCTATATATATTTGTATACGTGAACTTCACACCTTGTACCTGATGAAGCGTGGTTCCCCACGCGAAAGCTTGTATATATTAAACTAAGGAAGCTTCAGTGTTGCTTTTTGTGTTGTGCTACATTTCATATCGGACTTGACTTCCCCTGTTTCACTGAGATTCTGCTATCAAACATGAGTTACACAAAACAGTACATGAAGTGTTGTACGGATACAACTCTAAGACATTGTCACTTCATCTCTAGGAGGGGCGAAAGCAGAACACCTGTTTTGCTCCAAGTTATCACACAGTAGAAAATGTAGGAATAATTCGATGCTATACTCTCGTGGAGTCGGTCAAACAGGAATCGACTTATAGGTTGACACGGGCAGCAGTACGGAAAAGAAGAAGCCTGTGGGAGGCGTGCTTCCCTTTGGAGGGGCGGACCTTTTCGGAGCAGAACTGAGAAGCAAGCTGGGCAAATCAGCAGTTTTAGAAGGTGAGGTCCAGCACAGTGCAGTGTGACTGGAGTGTGACTTGCAGTCCCATTGCTCATTAGTAATAATTTAAAGCAGTAATATTTTCAGTGCAGCCTATAAAAAAGGCATTTTGACACACAAAAAACATATCTGCTGGTGCAACAAGGTGTAATGTGATAGAATTGCTGCTGATTCGGTGAACTCCTAAGAAATGCTGCACAGCTAATCTTCTTTTTTTTCACATTTTTTCACATTTTTTGCATGGATAAAATATATGTGAATTTAGGTGCCATGAATGGCATATCCCACTTTCCACATTAGATACTGAAGTTGAGTATTGCACAGTCCTCATCCTCACACAAGGTGTAAAAGCCAGTAAGATTTTTGGATGAGGTTATTCACCATTGTACGCTTTCTCCTGGGATGACTACAGAGAGTAATGTGCATTCTAGAAAAAACTGTTCCGTTCACTACTGTGGCTGCTGACCAAACCAGGGAATGCCTTAGAACCGGTTTCACCAACGAGATTTAGCGACGAGATTTAGAACGATAGCGAGATTTCCCGTCAAACAGGGTCACACAGAGCCGTTGATAACACGTGGTTGATGATTAACACCAAGTTTAAGGATGTCTGGACTCGGTTCAAGTGTTAGGTTAGGTCGAGTGTAGCCAGCCATTTAGTCAGTGAACCAGCCAGTGAGTTCTCAGGCTGCACCATGTGCTGATGCCCCTCGCATAGGCCGGTACCAATGTGGTACCCGTGACATGATCTTGTCTCCCACTATCACACGTATCACCACTCAACACTACTAGTGAGATTTTGCTCATATTGCACAGAAAATCCTGAGGGTACAGTCAAACTCCTTTATAACGAATTTCAGGAGACCTGCGGAAAATCTTCGTTGTAAAGGTAACTTCGTTAAAGCGGATGTTTCAAAGGGAAAACGCCTTAAAATGCTAGCAATCTTGTTTATTGGTAGAATTTCGTTGCTCTGATCAAAACGCACCACAGACATTCAACCTACAATAGACCTGAAACCTTATCTCTGTTTTGACCTTTTACCCCCCTTGCAACAATAGGCCGCGAAGCTGTGTGACGAAAACAGCGACCAGAACACGTGGAGGGAACATATAAGGACAGCTTCTGGCAACATTACACGTCACCATTCCGCAAGTCGGCTTCACCTAACGCCTGTGTGCTTTAGGAGAAGCTCGCGACTCGCGGGTCGAAAGCCTGCTGGGCCTTTTGAATCATCTCGCGAATTTCGGCAGCATAGGCCAAAAACGAAGACACAAAAGCGTTACGACGGGCCTCTTTCACTGACAGTAATGGAAAATGAACAGTCAGTGGTCTATTTTCTTGTCTCAATTTTTATTGTGGTTTAATTATTTTGATACGAATTTTTTCCGCGACTATCCTTGCGTTTGCTGACCAAGAGTGAGGGAGGCTCCGCCTCCTGGATGCTGGCCAATAGAAGGACGCGGAGGGCAGGCACTTTCCAAGCCTCTGCTCTCGCCTAAGAGATGGCGCAGCGTTACCGTTGTCTCGCGTGTCGGTCCTCGTACGATATGTACAGCCCGCGCCCAAGAAGCAGGTCGCGCAAGCGAGGTCCACGAATCCCGACTGCCATAGCACCTATATACTCCTAGCCTTCATATACTTCTCCTATACTCCTATACTCCACTTAAGCCTCCTATATACTTCAATGCCTGCCCAGTTGAGGCAGAACGGCCGTTCAGCGCACTATGCGGCGGCGCCGCCACTTGCCTGGGGTTGTGATAATCATATCGCTGTGCTTGCTGGCGCGTGATGTTTGACTTGATACCTCAAAATAAACGAAGAGCATAGAAATTTCCCAATTCATATCTATAGTGACATGCTTGCAAGCAGATGAGGGTATTGGTTGACACCAGACAGACAGAACAAGCTGGCAGGCAGACGACGCTGCAGTCACACACGAAACCGAAACATCACGCGCCAGAAAACAGAGCGATATGATCATCATACCCTGTGTATGTGGCGCCACTACAGTGGACGGCCGGTTCGCATGGGTTCCGCTTCGACTGGGCAGGCATTGAAGTATATAGGAGGCTATGGCTCCACCCACGTGAAGAAGTCATCCTGTTGGACAAATGCCAGGAGGACGAACACCTGTTCTCTCTCCCCGCCTTTTATGACACCCGCGGAACCGTCAACTGTGGTGCCGCGCGCTGCGTCGGAATGAGAAACGCCCTAAAAAAGTTCACAGTTCAACATCTGCTTGCAAAACTTCGTTGTAAAGGGCGCGAATTTTGCCCTCCCGACTTCAAACTCACTTCGTTATTTCGGTACGTTCGTTGTAAAGGAATTCGTTATAAATGTCCAAAGTATACATTGAATCCTATGGGCGCCTGACCAGACCGCGAAAAAACGTTCGTTATAACGGCGTTCGTTGTAAAGGAGTTTGACTGTACCACGATAATGCTATCACATTAAAAATCACACAGACATACATGCACACAGCACTCACTTGCTGGAAAGGACTTTATTGATTAGTGTTCCCTTTTCATACTGGAGTGATTGTACCAACAATTTTTACCTGATACTTTTCAGTGTTCTGTAGAATAACACATATAGGGTGCTTCTTGCATTACATCACTTGCAGATTTGCTGAGCAAGCTGCAGAGTACAAATGGGAGATTATAATTAATTGCATTTAAGAACGTCGTGTTAATTTTCTGGTACAGTTTTGCCGCTTGAAATAAAGTCCCTGTGTCACTTTTCTTCTTCTTTTCTTTTTAGAAATAAATATTTGATGTACCCCACACTTGAGTTCATCATGGTGACTTTGTTAATCCCTGCAATTATTCTCTATGTATTACGGAAACCTGGTTTGTTTGAACTTCAGTGTGACATGAGAATTATGGACCATGTATTTCTTCAAATGTGTGACTTTTCCTGGTGAAATTGTCAGTTATAGTTAAGAGACTGAACTTAAAATTCAACTTGAAAGTGTCCTGTAAAATGACGGAGGTATGTAAAAATAAAATTGCATTTTACCGATGCATACCCATAGAAATTTTGTACATGCAACTTGCGAGCAAGTTAAAAGATTGAAATTCCAAATTTGTGTCATCACTGCAGATAAAATTAGATGTACTGGAAAAGTGATAACGTGCAACACATTTGTGGACGCGCCTTAGCCTAGGAAGGGCATCCTAGTGCACAGGGCAAAATATTTAATCAGCACTAGTTTTGTATATCTTATAATATTGAATCGTGAGCTGTACTCACATTAAGGTTAACGTTGACTGCAGCAGTGTGATAGGCTGTCACCCAAACATGCATTATTTTATCTTCTCGTGCCACACTAGACCTTCCCTCTTTTCTTCAGTCCTTCTCAGAACCCTATATCTGCATACGTTATTAATCCGTTATGTGTTGGTCTTTACTTAACTGTTTTCCAATTTCCCCATCAAGGTAGAGAAAGGTGTTGGCTGATATCAAATCTGTATTGACTGAACCTTCTGTTCTCTTCAGAAAGCTGCAGTGATCCCCCAGAAGTGAACAAGAATGATGACTTGCAGGGTAGTTCACCACCAAGCTCTGTAAGTTGACACGTCTGTGTCTTTTCTGACTAGGTGTAATTGATAGTGGTTCCCTTATATGAAGTTTCTCATTTCGCTCAAGCTGCCCAGCCCACTTATGTTATGCACACAACACCCAGAATGCCACGTCTCCTTTTGTCTCCTTCACTTAGGCACTTCTGTAACCGCGTGCTACCCGAAATGTATGTGCTGCAAAATGCTACCAAGACGTGTCTCGTACAGCCACGTGGCCACGTATATTTGTGGCTCTGCATAAAAATGAGATAGAGGTGTTGTCCAGGTAATGTAGAGGCTAGCAGGAATCGGAAATATGACTTGACGTGTGGCCCCATGTGCAGAAAACTCGCCCTCTGCGCATAACATGCACCCTTTATGCAGTGAAATATATGTACCGTGGGTGCATTATTAGACAAAAACAATTTTTTGTTGCAAAGACACCTTCTTGTTTTCAGAGTTTGGTGTTCGACGTTTTCACCAGGTCGACATCATTTGGCGTCAGTGGGTTCAATATTTGCCTTTAGCATCGTTAACGAACATGTGATCGAAGACACTAAAGTGGCAGAACTGGCACATCCTGATGCAGTGTTGCTATCCTCACGCATGAGGGTTCTAATTAGATCTGTGCGAATATTCGAAATTTGGAATACGAAATGAATATCTGATGCTGTTTGCAACCTATTTGGAGTATTCGAAATTTTCGAATATTTTTCGAATAGTACTGAAGTGAGGTATTGCTATCGCCCTTCTGCAAGTGGGCTTCGCCTCATTATATCCAAGAGTTAGGTGAAGCCCACTTCACTTACAGCCATTGTTCCTTTGGTGTACTGCTCCATTCTGCAAGTTGGCTTCACCTCATTACACTCGAGTGTTAGGTGAAGCCCGCTTTACGCTGTTCACAATATTCTGTCAAGCATATACAACGAGGGGAGCCAAATCCAGTAGATCGCTTTTGTTTATATAAATGCACTTTTGTTTGCACTCTTGTTTATATAAATATTCTGTCACTAAAGTCTGCAACTTCTGTGAGCTCGTGGTCAACACAACTGTGCTCTGGGCACTGCTTGTTCCAGTAAATGTACTCCCAGCTTTCAGAGTTATGTTCAGAACAGATGGAAATATGTGCAGTTTCCAAAAAAAAGGAAAGTACAGGAAATTCACATTGTAAACACAGAAATGAGGAGGCGCACAGAAAGCAGGCTGCATGGAAGACATTGACTAACTCTCAATGCAGTTCATCCCACTAATTCAATCTACCATACACAACAGAGAGGGACCCTTCTCTCACGATATGTTATGCTGGGTGAAAAAGCTCACAAGTTTGCAGCGCGCAGAATATCATTGAATGGGCACAACACCACAAAATATTTCGCCATGGGGTTGTAAGAAATTGGAGACGACAACGAAGTGTCCGGGGTCACCTGTCAGGTGTCCCGGGTGCCCGCGCACGTGTTTAATCTTTTCCATTCTACGGCCGACTGATTTCGGCACTAGTTTCTCTGGGCTCACGACCATCTCTATAATACACGACCATCACACTCGCACCTAGCCCCAGCGCCACTGATGTAGTTTCGCCAAGCGGCCGCCGCGCGTTTGTGACGCTGAATACGGGACCCTCAGCAGACGACGCATGCTATGCGGATACCGTTGCTGCCGTCATTCGCGTTTGGTTTTTGCTATTTTTCACGCGATGGACAGTGTTTGTCTCCACTGCATGGTTTGTGCATGGTGCAGACGTGATGGTGTACTGCACCATCCCGCTTCGCAAGCCGAAGAAAGCAGTGTCGAACACAAATATTTCATTCCACGAGTTTTGCTCAAATGCTGTCTTACGGGAGAAGTGGCTCGAAATATATCGCGGGGCCTTGACACAAGTAACTTCATTGCAAATTGCAATTGTTTCATTTCATATAGGGTGCACTTTTTGGATGGCAGTGTGTACCATAAATAGTTTTATCTAATATAGCTGAGTACCTTTTACACATCTCTCTCTGAAAAAAAACGAATAATGAACCGTGGCCTCTGACCAGGGGTGGACATAAATGCATTTTTTGAGTATTTAAATATAAATACAAAATACTTTGTTGAAAGGGGTGTTTAAATACTCTTCATAAATACTTTTCGATAGGAGTATTTAAATATAAAATATACAGTATTTAAATGCCGTAACTAGCACCATAAATACTGTGATGAAGATGTCATCTGGATCGAATTACAGAAATAACGATGAACATAACAACAAGTCAGCAAGGAAAAATAGCATTTATTTGTTAGATTATCACGGTAATTTTAATATTAGAAGTTTTTGACTTCATCACTTAGGATTCTTGTGTTCGGCCGTACAATCAGATTCGCAAAGGAGAACAGCATCTTCACTGGTGCCGATGAGCAAAGGCTTGCATTAAATTTGATAAAGATGCTTCGTACAACAAAGTAATCAGCCGCGACCATTGTCTGCAACAACAGCGAAGAACTGTCCATCTAAAATCGTTTTTCGCCTGCATGCTAGCTCGAACTGTGCGTGTTCTCGGCATTTCAAGGCCGAAGACTTTAGCATCGGCGCAAAGCGCAAAATTCTCAGACGTGGCACCGTGGCTACAGTACCTACGTTTACAAAGTTTACACAGCCTTGCATCTCCCAGGAGTGCAAAACGAACACAAAAAAGGCACCAAAAGGTAGCGTCGCAGAAAAGCCACCATCAAGAAAAATTCTCAGAGTGGCTTCTATCCGAACAGCATAATAAAGGTTAGCAGAGCATTGTAATGGCAAACCACAAAAGAAGAAAAAAAAAGTGTAAAAGTAAAATAAAAAGGGACCAATAAGTAGGAAAACAAAACAAGCAACTGCTGATTTAAAACTGAAGTGCTTGCTTATACAAATTCTGTTGGACGTCATAACAGGTGTCAGTCATCTCTTTGCAAGTAACAGTTTCTTGTTACGGTCGCATTCACCCATTCTCTGTAACTGCCCTGTATGTTAACACGGCACGCCTCTCACGTGAAACATAAAGTCAGAACACGCTTGCGTCTGACAATCATAAATGCATGATAACTGCCCCAACACACAAGCTGCTGCTGCCAAGTTTATGTGTAGTATGTACGGCACATAGTGCGCGGGTTTCACACTTTTACATGCCACCTACGCTTCAGAGCACAGCCTATTTCTGAGTATTTAGTTTCAGAACTCTTAGCTCTACATGAACAGAGAACCTGAGACAATACACAAACATGTATGCACGAAGAATTAACCACAAGGACCACTCATATTGCACACAGCTGAGCTACAACAGGCGCTCTTCTGGGTCCTGCAAGTGGCGCCCTTGCAGGCGCTCCGCGCGTAAATACGGCACTTCCGCTCCTCGAGGCGCGGACGGAAGTCCCATAGGCGAGCGGGCGAGTGTTATGGTCGTGTATTATAGAGATGGTCGTGTCTGGGCTCATCCCTATGACGTCGGACATTTAAAGCTCTCGTTGGCTAATCGAAGTTGTTCTTTCCTACGGAAGTATTCAAAATTATTTGAGTCGGACCTTTTCTGATTATTCGAATTGGATTCACCGTCTGAAGAAATGATTCGGATTCGATTCGCAGTGTAAGTGAAATATTCATAAACTATTCGCAGTGGAAATTTTGCTTTTTGCTATCCGCTCTAGCTCTAACCGCTCTAGTTCTAATAACAAAAAAAATTCACAATGTTCACCTTCTGTGTCCTGGTGCATCTGTGCAGCAGCAGGTCCACATTATGCAGTCAAGCAAGGTACTTCTGCAGATCTTCAGAGCTTGTCCATATGTGGCTAGCAGGTGCAACTGGTGCACAAACATGATGCAGACTTTCTATTGCTGACAATGGGCATGGGCACTTTTTATTGTGCAAGGCCCATCTTGTGCACTTCTAACCTTAGCATCCAATCCCCTTCCCTAGTTCCCCCTTCTTTTACATTCTCCCTCCCTAAACACATTTGGAACCTACAGTTTGACTGCACATAATGTGTGGTCTAAGGGTCAGTTCACACAATGCAACTTCGCAACGGTTGCATGCAGTATAAGTTGTACGAAGTAGGTCTCCTTTTACATGTTGAGCAACTCGCCGCATCTTAGTGTTGAACAAACTCGTGAGAGGGCGGAGAAAACGTCAGTCATCATCATCTTTGTCCAATCATACGAGGGCGAGAACTGAAAATACAATTAACAGTTTGCCATGATGTATTGAAGAATACATTCTCAACATTCTGCTGAAATATTCTACACGAACCACCGTCGGAGCTTACATGCAGCTAGCGCGTTTCCGTGACCCGTGCCGTCTAGGCTGCAGAATTTACATCCCGGAAGTGACGCCACAACAGACAGCCATTGCGACTGGATGTCTTCGAAGGAGGAGCCAAGTAATAGACAGTTTGCACCTGAAGGTTGCAAGAGGAATCGCTCGTGGGGCGATCCGTACTACAACTCTGGCAGCCAGGTTGCACTGTCTAGCTGTGCACCACTAACGTTGCATAGTGTGAATAGACCCTAACTCATCATGTGCCACTTCTTGGTTTCGATTCCTGCACAACCTCTGTTTTTTGTACTTTATCTTTTGGAAGGAACTTCCCTTTCAGTCATGTAAATACAGTAATAAGACTCATAATTTTGCTGTGTACATTGCACGGGCCTAGACTGGCCCATGGGCTGTGCCGGGTAGCCTTCTTTTTGCGGGCCTGAGCTGGGGCATGGGCCCATACAATGCCGGGCCTAGGTCAGGCTCGAACCAATGTTACCCCAGTGTTAGTCACTGTCAACTTTTACAGCCCACTACACTAGGCTGTGCTGGGCCAGGTCAGGTAGCCCATAAATTTCTTGGGCCAGGCCTGTGCCGGGAAACCTAGAGATTCTTCGTGCTTGGGGTCATGCCCGGGCCAAGTATGGAGCCATTAGGCCAAGCCCGGGTGGGTAAAAGGAAGACCGGCAAGGGGGCCTGGCCCAGGCCTAAGAATGTGGTCCGTGCAGTGTTCTATGCTACAGTACTGATTAGAAAAGATAGCACTGACAACTTTGCTAATTTGCTTTCAGTTACAGCACAAGAGAGGACCAGCTCTAAAAGACACGAAAGAAGGATCTGTGAGCTTCGATGAACCAGTAGATAAAGCCAGCACACTAGCCAGTGCTACCAAAGTAAGTGCATGCATTATTTTAAGAGAACAATCTGTAGTTGTTGTCGAGTTTTCGGGACTGGTTGTATAATTGTATCCAACCGTGAGTGGATGCATTATGTAAAGTTGAGTTCAGCAGAACCTCATAGTTTTTAAACTAGACTAACTTTAAGAAGGAAAACTATCAGCATTTTCAGCATGTTGTTTTGGTTTTGCAGTGATACAAACATGAGCTCCTGCACCATTGCTAATGTCACAGTGGCACGCTATTGAGATAAGGGTGATAGAGGACTTTTTTGAGGTGACAAAACCTAATCAGCAAGTTCTATCTCAAATTGCTGGCTTCCATGCTTGGCAGAAAGTAAACCATGTTGTTGACAGTGGCATCCATGATTGCATTGACACTACTCGCTATAAAATGCAATTATAAATGCAATACAGCATTACATATATACATATATTTTTCTTTTTTTGCTATTTTGGCAAAAGTGCATGTGTTTCGAACTATATTATTCCAAGTTTACTACCAGCCGACTCCACTTGCTGGGAATTGTGTGCCGGTGAAAGCCCGTACAGCAAATCCAGCTTTTTCTATGTACATACATAATTATTGTTTATTTGTGCACTGTAATTAAAAGGCTGCCATGTTCTCCTTCAATACCTTCCATAAAGCCCTCGCGGTGCTTCTGAAGCTACTGTCACTGTTTTTGTGTCACTTTTGCCCTTATCAAGTTTACGCTTGTACTGAATTCTTTCCTGTGTCCCGTTGATTTTGTTCTAACGTTGGTTTATTCTAATTGGCTACAAATTCGGTTCAGACATTTTCTCAATGACTCTGAACAATATAAGACAGCGTTTCTTTAGGCTTGAGTTTTTGAGTCTGGACAGCCGCAGTGCTCTTCTCTGTGCAGTAGAAGGTGCTGTCACAGTCCCATATGTGCGAAGTTGTAAGATGAAAATTTATGAGTTCACCTTACGAGATATGCTTGCTCATTTTTCAGGACAGAGCCAAGATACAAACTAAGCGGCGCCTTCCATCTCGTATGCGTCGACGAAGCAACATTCCACCTGATTCTCCAGACAGTAGTTCAACAAAAGAGGAATCACCATTGCCTAAGGAAACAATATCCGCTCCACTGGAAACAGGTACGCTTGGAGGGTGCAACTGGACTCCAATGTAGTGACATCATAGCGGGTAATTTTGTGGGATATCATGTTTCGCACTTGCTTAAGCAACATTGATTGTTCCTGGGATGTAGCTCGAGGAAGTTATTAACATATTTGGTGAATAATGTCTTCCACACCCTGTGCTTGGGGAGAAGCCAGTGTTTATTTGTGGTTGTGTGAAGTGTTGTGCGAACACTAATGTGGCTACTTCAGCATACTTGATGTTTGATAGGCGGTAGCATTGATTAGCATCAGTTGGGCAGCCCTTTTGCGCAACTTTTATTTCACTGTTCTGCTCGCTGCTTGTATCCAGTCTCAAAACTTATTTTTCAGGATCCGAAAATTCAATCTTTCAGAAAAGAATTTAAATAGCGCCATCGAGCAAAGCAAACTTTCCACAATACCAATGTGTTTTAATGTCCAATGATTAGACCCATTTCTTCGAGGAACAGACAGATTTTTTTGTATGCATATCAGCTGACTGGCTGTTGCTTTGGCTGCCTGATGTTTGGTGTTGGTCCCTCGTTGGTATCTCAGGACTTTCTGCTTGACTTTCACTATGCGCAAACATTTCGCAGGTTAACAGTGCCAGCATCTATAACTGTGATAAAAAATGTAGCCCTTCCAATGTGTGAAAACAACTGAATGCTGAGTGAAGAAAATAAACGAAGAACAACAAAGCAATCTACGCATCACTTGTGCGTCTTACATATGTAAGGCCTGCCACGGCCCAGGCACACACGCAACACTGTGACGTCATTATTTGCCACGTGACGGTATGACGTAGCTTATGACTGGGATAATGAGCGATTCTTTTGAACGATTCATTAGACTGAACTGAACTGAATGAAGCGATTCGCTAAACTGAACTGTTTTGGCAAGGCTCAATGTCGTCCTCAGTGTCAGAGACATGACATGTCTTGAACGGCAAGTGAAACCGCATTTACCACAGCACGGGAGGAGGGGAGAGGTAGCCATGCTGAAATGCTCCGATGGCAATTCGCTTGAACGAAAAACGAAACTATGCGGAAACTGAAATTGCGGAATATTTGGTCCCATTTTTTTTACCCTGGAGACGTCCAGAAATGGTTTTGAATATTCAAAAATTATCGAATACCTATTACTCGAATCAAATACGAATAATTCAAATTTGTTATTCAATTGATATTTGAAATTTCGAATATTCACACACCTGTACTTTTTTAACCATTCAGAGTAACCGCACACGTGACAGCTGACACCAATGACGTTCCTAATGTTAATGAGCTCACGCCTTGGATACTGAGAGGAAATAAAAAAACAAAATTCCAAAACCATTCCTATTGGTCGATCCACAAACTGCTTCCGGTAGCCAATTCAAGGACAAATTATATTGCTCTTGATGGTTTGTAACGATACTTCCTCACACGAAAAGTATATATATATTGACAATTTAGCGCATCAACAAATCTCAGGAGACGATGGCAGGAGTCTAAAATTAGCGCACTGGCAGCATAGCTTTGGTCACTGTGGCATTAGCACTTTCCCGCCAAATAGTAGGTTCAACTGTCGATCAGTAGCAGCGCAAGAAGCATGAAACACAGATGTTTAGTGGTTGCCCCTAGCAACGTGGGCGGAGCAGGAGGTGGTGGTGCCAATGACGTGATGTCCGGCGTGACGTACAGTAATCGAGGTCAATTAGTTTTGACAAGTATAGGGCCCCTGGACACTCTGTCAAACATTTAAATGCGTAACAATTTATTTTGAGAGTAAAGTATGTGTTTCTGAACTGGAATGAACTTGGCAATCACGCAATCATCTTCCTGTCCCTTATGCTTTCAATGTGTTATCAGTTGTGCTAGTCTGTCTTTTGCACGCCTGACTGCCTCAGAATATTATTCTTATTTTTGTGTTAGTCTTTCTGTAAGAGATGCAACTGTCATGTTTAAGCTGCTGGCCTTCATGTACATGTGTCTTTTACATTTTTCAGACAGCATAGAAGCAGAAGCCAAACCAAGCTCCTCTCTGGCTGTTCCTCAGGCAAGCATGGTAAAGTCTCCATCCACTGAAGAAGAGGACTTGTTTGCTGTCATGGAAAACACCCTGAAGCCTGTCCCAGAACCAGTAAAATCTCTTAGGACACGAGACACTGCTCGAACACAGGTATGAAATTCTTGTTGTACAGTAAAACCCGCGTATAACGATATCGCGTATAACGATATCCCTCGTAAAACGATGGTTCATTATTTTACCGTCAAAATATACATTGGTTCTATGGGGAAACGACCTGCGTATAGCGATGGAGACCGCGTTCCGAGTACTCGTATAACGATGTTGGACGCTGTCCCATGCGCGTAACCACGCGGCGATAAGATACAGTAGAGTCTCGATGCTACGAATCTCACGGGGTAGCGGAAAAAATTCTTATCATCCGAAATTCACATCAAAAGAATTAAACCAAAATAAAAATTGAGGCAAGACTTTTTATTTTTCAATACTGTCAGTGAAAGAGGTAGGTGGTAACGCTTTTATGGCTCCGTATTTGGCCAATGCAGCTCAAATTCGCGAGATGATTCAAAATGCCTAGCACGTGCTTTCCACCCGCAAGTCGCGCGACAGTGTTCTAAAGCGAGCTTCTCCTAAAGCACGCAGGCGTTAGGTGAAGCTGACTTGAGGAATGGTGACGTGTAGTGTTGCCAGAAGTTGTCCTGCTATGTTGTCTGGTTCCCTTTATGAGTTCTGACTGCTGTTTTCCCAAGCCACTGCGATGTCACACAGTTTCGCGTTTTTTTTTGTTTTTTTTTGCATCTGTTTGTTTTTCTTTTCTTTCTTTTTTGCTACACGTGGGGTGGCGCGCGACTTTTCGGGGACGCGCTATTTAGGTCAGCCCTCGTTTAACGATGTACCCCGTATAACGATGGAATTCGCGATTACCGTCAATATCGTTATACGCGGGTTTCATTGTATATGCCTTTGCATGTGCTCAGCATTGCACATGCATTTGTGCTGCTAAGTTATCTGTAACATATTTTCTGGAGCATAATGCCACTCTGGTTTTACGTGGGTAGACAGACAAATGCAGTGATGCTAGTGATAAAATTAGCACTGCTGCGCACCAGTCATTAAAGGGACCATGAAAGGGTATTTGACAAACCCACGATCATTTTTAAATTGTTCCCCTGTACTAAAGCATTCACTCTGTGGAATATGAAGTTGAAAATGGTTCAAATAGCCAAAGTATTCAATATTAACCACGGGCGTGAACGGCAGCTGTTACAGCCCGCCTCTAAGGCGAACTGGCCGTGACATCATACACAGAACATGTTGCCGATTCACGGACCGGCTTTTGCGAGTAAACTGCAAAATGTGCAAACAAGCTTGCATACTTCGTCATGAAATATGTTTTAATTTGACTTGGAGACAAGATTGTATCTAACCGTTGACACAGAATCCTACGAGAAATGTAATATAGCCGTTGACTGTCAGCATGGTTACCAGAGCACGTTTTCGTCCTTGAACTACTTCTTCGTCAGAACATACCTCCGTCAGTGACATTTTACGAGCTGCTGTGTACCGAACGACCCATAGACGGTTGTGTGTGTCACATAATCTCTTCCTCCATTGCTGATAATTTGCCTATCGCCAAATTTCGAGTGATTTCGACGGCAGATATACGACGTCGTTGTTGTCCAAACCGAAACCGTGCACCCACGTGGTCCGGCAGGGTGTGTCCTCCTCGTCATTTACAGTTGGCTTTAAGGATTGGATGACGATGACGTATGCCCGCTTCGAAGGCTTGTGTCCAGCGGTCACGCCCCGCTATTTTTCTCTGATAACTGCGCCCCTGTTGTACTGAATACGGTTAAAAGTCTATGTGTGTACGACAGTAAGGGATCATGAGAACGGCTTCCTGCAGAGTACTCAGAATTTGCAAAAATCATTTCATGGTCCCTTTAAGGGCTGTGCGGATAGTAAAAATGTTGAATACCAATCGAATATGGTACTATTGCAAATATTTTACTTCGAATATTGAATTGAATAATGATTTCAAGTAGCCCAGTTTTCTGCAATGTGCACACACAGCACATACAACCACTTTTTGATAATCACAGAAATAGTATGGCAGTAGTATGAAAAAATAGTGTGACAGTAATAGTATGGCAAATAGGGAGGCATCAGCTAGTATGAAAAGATGAGGAAAAGGTTGCCACCCCCACAAGACAACTGACACTGCTACAGTTTCAGGTGCAACCCACTAGTGGGGTACACCCTGAACTTCAGTATAAGGGCTATAGGGAGGACACCCATTCGTCACACATAAACACACACATGTGCGCTGCCTAATTCCAAGGCAATTGCTGATCAAACTTTGGTCTGCTAAAATGTCTCACAAACGCAAAGCCATGATGGATGATATGAACAGGCGAGATGCTGGGCACATCTTCCATGCTTGTGCCGGCACCATAGCTCGACGAACTCACTCATGAGGGCCACATGGGTGCTTTCACCCTCACCCTCATGCCCATGAAGTGAGGGTGAGTAAAAGGAAGCTGGTGATAAGGCCTACCATGAGTGCACTCATGAGGCCTTGCCCCTCGTGAGGCCTTGTCACTTGTGAGGCCTACCATGAGTGCACTCACTGATAAGGCCTTTGAAGGTTATGAGACCTGTTATGAGGCCACTCACCAATGAGGCCTTGAGGGTCATGAGAACCGTGTTAACATGAGTTACTTTGAGGCGTGTGTGGCCTGCTATGAAGGCACTTACTAATGAGGCCATTGAGGGGTGTGAGGCCGATTAGTGGCAATCACTCACTCAGATAGTTCCTCTGCTTGGACACTGCGGACAGCAGAACAATTAACTTGAATTATTGTTTGCTGCTTTGGTGCTAGCAACACTGCCACTGGTACGTGACACTCTGAAGGAGCGCCGTACACGATTTTAGCAACTTAATTTTATTTAACTTCTGTAGGAACACAGTGGAGCAATGTAATTTGAAATATGTATTATTTTCTGCTTTGGTGCCAGTAGTACAACGATTGGCATATTGTAGCTTAAAGGGGTGGCACACATGCTTTTAAGAATTTTATTTAATTCTGCCAGAAGCACAGCGGAGCAATGTAATTTGAATTACTGTTTACTGCTTCGGTGCCCGTGGTACAACCACCGGCATATTGCAGTTTAAAGGGGTGGTGAACACACGTTTAGGACTTGTATTTAACTTCTGCCAGAAGCACAGTGGAGCAATGTAATTTGGAGTACTGTTTAATGCTTCGGTGCTAGTGGTACAACCATCGGTACATTGCAGTTTAAAGGGGGAGTGCACACGCTTTGAGGAATTTTACTTAACTTCCGCAAGACGTACAACGGAGCAATGTGTTTTGAATTACTCTTTCCACTTTGGTGCCAGTGGTACAACGCCAGCATATTGCAGTTCAGAGGGGTATTGCACACGGATTTAGGGATTTTGCTTAACTTCTTCCAGAAGCACAGCGGAGCATGTAATTTGAATTACAGTTTTCCGCTTTTTTGCTAGTAGTACAACCACCGGCATATTTGCAGCTTTAATCCCTACAAGCAAAGCAACGGGGACCTCTCTGATTGCGAGTAAAGAGAAAATATGTACATAGCAAGTGTGCATTGCCTGCACTTTGGTGTGCTCATTTAGTTGATTCGCATCATTGAGATTCTACTTAGTATAATTTTTCTTCTATTTTCACACCTGTTCCATGTAACCATTGTGCAAGTTCCAAATATATGTGTACAGCTACAGTACTTCATACATTCTCATATTTTTAGCAATGCTGTTCATTATAGCTATGCATGTGTCTGATATATATGTAGTTTACTTTTAATATTACTCATTATGTTCATATCGTAAGTTTTGTATGTATAATGTATTCATTAGGTATTATTTACGTATTAGCGTTGATCAGTGTTTGTGTGGTGTCTTCCAAACACTATTCTATCTAAAGGTGCATAAAGCATTTTGTTTCCCAGGTTCAGCTGGCACATGATGATGAAGACGACCTGTTCTCTGCCTCTGACAAAGTAACAATACCTGTTGTTGGAGATGGCTTGTTCTCATCTCGTCCCAAAGCAGCCAAGTCTTCTATAGCGGAAAACCTATTCTCACCTCCAAACAAACCAATTGATGACATCTTTGCTGAGCCCTCAGCAGTGGATTCAGATGCTCTCTTTGGATCAGGTAGGAACTTTAATATCTCTTTGCCGAAGGGGCAAATGCAGTGCCTACCCACATGTAGTGTAATGGCTGATACAATGGAATTTTCTACATAATAGCTGCAATAGCTGCACCTGTTTTGAGTCAAGTGGACCCTCATACTTAGCATATAGGTTGCTAGACACCAAGCTGGACCAAGAGAGTTTGCATGACGTTTGCATGACTTCTCTTTCAATCAATGATCAGATTCCTTTGCATTCTCTCTGGCTCAGACATTCAGTCCAAAAACGTCAAAAGCAATATTTCTGGTTGGCAATATAAGATAGCTTTCTATCTCTCTACACATTGAATATGCTTGGTGGTGGGATTGAAATTCTGTAGAGGAGAGTGACACCCATATCTGCCTGTGTTTTAGATATATCCTTAGTGTTATAACACCTTTCGGGAGGAGTGGTGGTTGCTTGGAAAGTCCTTGCCCTGCAGTATAGGTAGAGCCTGAAGTTTTAGGGTTTTACCCGATTCTTCCCCGAATTCGCACCCCGAATTGAAGGTTGCCTCTTTAGGGTGAAACCCGATTTTTACCCGGCAAATTGCCCTCACTGGGATGTCTGTAGGAATGCACTAACTTACTTGTTTGGTAGAAAAATGCAGTTACATCACTGTTTGTACCAAACCGCTACAGTTAGTTTGAGTAACTGAGCCACATTTCTCCCCAAATTTAGCGTACTGGAAGTTTTATCAACCAAATTTGCATGAATTTAGTGCACATGTTTATTTACCTGATTTTTACCCCCCGAATGTAGGAAAAAATATTTCCCGAAAACTTCAGGCTCTAAGTATAGGCTTTTAGTGAAGCTAGGCGGGTGGTGTGCCAAGCGCAAAGGGAAAAATAAAATATCACAAAGAGTGCTTATGTTCAGGCTATGCCAGCTACAATGTCAATTTGGTAACTGTATTGGGAAAAAATATGTGCCCAGCAACTGTGCACCAGGTTTGCCTTGTCATAAACACAAAAAATGTAGAACTGTAGTTAGAGAGATTATGCAGATATGGGCAGTCCTATGACATCCATGATTATCGCTGTAAAAGGCATCCACTGTGTTATCTCATTTTCGTCTGGCTTTTGGTGACGGCTGTTCATGACCAAAACTCTACTTTCAGGAGATAGCCCAGCAGCGTCAGCTAAGACCGAGACAAAAGTGCACACATCCCTATTCCAGGTACTGTGCACTTAAGGCTAGCTTCCTCAAGATGCAGCCTCCTGTGTAGCTTTCTAGTTCTTAGGTCTGCATATTGCTACAAAATGGTACAGCCGAGCCCGTTTGCTACGATCTTCGGCATATGTAATGATAACTCTGATATTATGATCAAATTGCTTGTTTCCATCAGCTCACCCATTGTAAAATTGTACTCACGAACACAGCTTGATGTTTATCCCGCAAAAGGAAACAGCCCTGGAATCGCGAAATTAAGTACTCCTGAATAACTTCGCAAATGACAGAATGCGCAATTCGCGAAAATTAATACATCATGTATAAAAATACATTTGCAGTACTTCACCTTCATGCAGTACATATCATGAAAGAAGTACCATATGGCATGAAGATATGGTTAAAGAGCTTCTAATGATGGCGCAAAAGATCATGGAATTTCACATTTCTCTTCGTATTTGTGTTACTGTATGCAGAAGGGGAGTACAGTAAAACTGAGCTTTTGAGGTGACACATTCCCCAACAACGCATTGCACTCCTATGGATGTCCGGGGAATATCCGAGAACGGACATTCGGACATCCCATGTACATCCGTTTTAGGTCCATCTTATGTGTGAGAGAAGGGCAGAATGAGACAGAAAAACAGTGCCACTGTAGCGCCCAGGGATGTCCCGTTTGGATATTAACGGATCAAAATGGGCAGTGCAGGGGACGTATATTGGTTTTTTATAGGTCTGTCGGTTTTGTTTCGTAAGGCCGACTTAATGTTGACATAATTTACGAACTTCTACATTTGTCAAGAAATACTCAGACTTGTGCATCGGTAACATTGTTTTAGCATGCAAAAACATGCACTGTGTAGAAAGTGGTTGTTTCCTCCAGTTGCCCATTCTTTGCAGCTCCAAGTGTCGTGTCAACAGGTGTGAGCAAAGCCGTCGAAGCAACATGCGAAACACCGCCGGAAACTTCCTCACGCACATTTGACAAAGTGTGACGAAACTTTCATTGCAGCTTTTAGTAAAACATTGACCTACGATGAGTCATTATAAACCAAATTTTCCAAATTTTACGTTCCAGTAGTTGACGTACACTTCGTGTCGTGCCTTGTAGTTACAACAGTAACTCCTGTTACTATGAACTCCTCAAACACACGCAGACGTGGCACAACGGCAAGGCAAACCCGCCACACACAGCAGGAAGGAGCAGAGGAGCCGACGCTACCACCATCTAGGCGTTCAGGTTGAAATTACGCCGTTAGATACTTCCACCGGCGATGTTCTCACAAATTAAGCATCCGTCAGTGAAAACGACACTTTATTTTGAATTGTAAATGGCATATTTGAACTTCATTTATTACTACACCTATGCTGGCCGCACTTTCTTGCTTTTTGTCCCAGACGTGCGTGATAAATCCTGTCTGGACGTTCCCCTGCGCGCCATATGGCACAGTGGGCAGCGCTTAGCGATTTGGGCAGACCCGGGTCTTAAAAGAAACATCCGACTGATGTAAGCTAGGGACTGCAGACATTCGGATCTGTTATGTACATCCGACGGACGTTCGGTGTTGTTGGGGTTGTGACGAATGTCAGAAGTTGCTGATATAGTCCGTATCCACAGGATGACACAACTACAGTCAAAGATGTATTAAGCAAGCCAGCTCCGCAGAAGCAGGACATATTCGAAGACGACTATGACATTTTCTCATCGCCCTCATCCAAACCAGTCTTGAAAAGCAGCAAGCACACATCCCTTTTTGGAGACAACAATGATGACACAGGTACGCTTTTCTTTCTTCTAGAAATGCAGATTTTATGACATAGCAGCATAAATGCTACAGGTTACTCTCCATCATTTTTTCGGTTTACTTGAAAAAGGTAACAGTACATATAGACTGTTTACAGCAGCCAGTTGCTTCAGGCGCTAATAGATGGCACTAGACTAGCCCCGCTATTGCTTGCCTGCTGCGGGTGCCTGTGTGCCTTTGCCTCTGTGAGTGCTTCCGAGCTTTTCAGCCGCTCTGCTACAGTTCGATGCAAAATGTGGAAAAGCACAAGGAAGACTTGTTCCGTGATTGAGTGTAGAAACTATGACAGAGATCTGATCGCGTGGGACGAAGCAGTTTGTCAAATTCACGAGCCGTCGCTACACAATGACTGCCCGTGTTCGAGGCCTTTTGCAATGCACGGATTCCCACAAGGAGAGAAAAACAAGCTGATACGACAACGGTGCGTACCGAATCTTCCGAGGAAGGATTTCAAACCGGAAAAGTCAGCGAGGGTGAGCGATGCAGCCCTCAAAGTGGCGGAGCATTTCTGTGTGAGCCCCAAACTCTGCTGTAGGTGTTGGCTGCTGCTTGTGAGAATAAACTTCCTCCATAGCTGCAGGGGTCACGTTCCTTGCAGTACAATGATTCCATGTACATGCCTTGTCAGTGCACGAAGCATTCGTGAACCCCTTGCTTGTCGCCTCTGGAATTTGAATAGGAAAAGAAAGAAAAATATGTAGATGTTTGTCGCCTCTACAACCTTGATGGGCAGTGCATAGATATGACTGCACCTGTTGCTCAAACCCGCTTTACAGGTGCACGTTGCCGCCAAAGTTGGCCCAAAGCGAATCTCTATATTATACGTTCTGCTCACTGTTTGTGTCGACTTGATGTCAGCCTTTAAAATGCATACACTATCGTTGCACTGGCACAGTACTACACCGACATGGCCACTGTCAAACACGTTCGTTCCCTTTGCAAACCCTCTGTAGTTCAGCGCAGGCTTTCCGTCTCCCTCTATCTCGTTGATCACGTAGTTGTATACATCTGAAATCAACAATAAAAGTGTGCTACTTCATAACGAAAACATGACAGCCCTTGTACATGCATATCTTCCTCAGGTAGTTGTACAAAAGCAAGAAATCACGATCTTATGATATTACATTATGAACGTATCCATAACGTAACGTATGCGCAACAAAAGAAAAAAAAATGCCGAAATGTGTAGTAACTCAAGCATAGTGGGACGCACAAGGGCAGAAATATCACTCTAAATCTAACAAATGCAACTTAAGTTATATAAAAAAAAGTGCACTCACCTGACCGTTTAAGCTTCGGCCAAAGCGTCGTGTCATCCTTCCATCCGGAATTCATTGCAAAAAGTTTTAAATCGGGGAAAGCGTCTCTGGGTTGCACCGCCGTACTGCGCGCTCCGTGCCAACAGGCAGGCGAAAGAGAAGGCAAGCAATGGCGCGCAAGGTCACGTGCGGTAAGATGGCGGCGCCCAGATAACTCTGCTGTAAACGGTCAATAGATGCTGCTTCACTGGTTTTAGCTCCGTCCCCCAGAATGTTGACTGAACTGTGAAATTGTGACATGGGCACTCGTTCTTGTGTTTCTATATGTGACAGAGACGTGACTGCCCCAGTGATAAGGCATACCAGATCTAACCGTGTATTCACACCAGTCAGTTTTCTGCCGGCTGACGCTCAGGCGGCAGGGAATGCCACCACTCTCTGGTGCCACGAGACTGGCGCTTTTCGCCGCGTCACCACTTTCTGGTCTCAGGAGCTTCAGTCGGAGGCAGCCGGACATCTTGTCCTCCTGGCACAGATTCTGACAACTGACGGCGTCTGCTGCCAGCAGAAGGAGAAGGTGACGCAGCGGACACGGATCATACTTGCTTTTCATATCACGAGTATTGCTCTGCATGTGTCCTATACAACGGCATTCACTGTACTGTGGCCAATTCTGAATTGGAACGCCAACGAAGCTTGGCTTTACCCCGAAAGTGGTGCAACGACACACCGGTGCAGCTTCGGAATAATTATGCAATGCATAGATGGATGCCTACAATGCAGTGTTGCATAGGATGTTCTTTTTTCTTTTCGTGAGGCAAAACAGACACGAAATACAAAGTATGAATTTTATAAACACGGGTATTTCTTTCGCTGGACAAACCGTGGCTACACATAATCATTTGCTTGTACCTTTCCAATAAATGTATAAAAACATAATACAGTCGACCCCCGTTTATCCGGACGGTGCCGTTCCCGGCGAAATCGTCCGGATACCGGGGCATCCGGATAAATGAAACGACCGAATAGAAACGTCCTACAGAGCAAGGTTTAATTAAAACACAGAAATCTCGTCAATGACAGCTGTTACATAGTAGTGTAGGAACTCGATTCCTGCAAACTTTTGCTAATTGCATGGAGTTGAGCCACGCTGTTGCGCTGCTCGAAGAATGTCAGTGCGGACGCAAAGTGTCAATGTCGGAGCCTTGTTTCTCACTGGCGTCATCGGCACTGTCTTGCTGCACATCATTGGAGGCAACAGCAGCAATCATACCGTCATCAGTCATAGCTGCACACGCGTCATCATCCTTATCAACGTCAACGTAGTCAGTAACCGTAGCATCATGTACGGCAGTCGCAGTGAGCCTCTGCATCAGGGATTGCAGCTCAGCTAGGGGAATGTCTTCATCCGCCAACGGGCCGTAAGCAGCAGGCCCTCGGGTTGGAGTTTTCCCCTCTAGAACCGGACAGTTGCTCGAGATATTTCCAAATGACTGGACTGGTCAACGTGACCCAACGCACACAAACAGAAAAGGGGGTCATCGTGCACAGTTAGCTCCCCTACGGAGGAATGTAGGTCCCTGACGTGTGACGGGAATAACCCCAACCACGACAGATGGTCATGACCCCAAAACAGCGAAAAGGGTAACGAAGCGGGGTCAGCGTCTCCTCATACTAACCGTAGTCCGGATAACTGAAGCTGGATTACGAGAATTTTCGACTTTCGTTCCCTGGAATTCTTGTCCGAGTCCGGAAGCTGAAGTCCGGATAAACGAGAACAAAATATATGGAGTAAAATCCGTTCCCGTGCCTTTTGTCCGGTTACCGCGGGATCCGGATAAATGAAGTCCGGATAAACGGGGGTCGACTGTAATTGGATGCTAAAGGAAAATAAAAATTGAATTGGTTTAATGCATTTACTTAATTATTGCCTACCTGCAGCACGCTATCGCGCCTATATTGGTGCTCAGCTTCGAGATACGCTTCATTTGTGGAAAATAAAATCAGATGTGTCAAGGTCCATTCTCAAAATACTCTGACAGGCGTTTGGGTCGTCCACACGGAGATCTGGATTTAGGCTGTTTTACATTCCATAACGCTTCTTCAGTATGTATTCTTTGATGTATGTATGTTTTTTTGTGTGAATGCACTCTGCGTCATTCACAAAGAGTGCAAGTGCAATATGTTTTCTCGTTCATTGGTCCATCCTACGCTAGACACAGACGCAATGGAAGCGCAAAAACGGAAACAGAAGAGATCGGAAAACTGACTCGTGTGAATGCTAGAGTACGAGCGGGCGTCTTCAGACGCGCAGTGACCCCATTCATCTAGGATATCCCCTCACTCCTTCCCAACTTGCTGCCGGCAGAAAACTGACTCGTGTGAATACAGGGTAAGAACAGACAAAAATGTTTCAGAGTACATTGGCAATTCACAATGCACATGTGGCTTCTACTAAAGCTACTGTATGTGCGAAAACAAACAGCATACTGAGAAAGAGGGTTTGACTTTTAAACGGTCAGCCGAGAAAAGTGGCATAGATGCTTCAAAGTGAGCACTTGCAAACCTGAACTGTTCAGCTTTGTGAACCCACAGAAGTCCTGTGTGTGGTTGACATTTATTGTGTGCATGATAATGTTGTCATTATAATAACCATTCATTGTGTGCATGTTCGATGTTCATGATGATATCTGAGAAGTCAAAATTAGGCTTCAGGCCCTGGGATTAGCGGTGTGCGAGTACCAAAATTTAGACTGCGAATAGTTATAGAATATTTGAAACTCACTGCAAATAGTTTTCGAATAGCTGAAACTCACTGCGAATCAAATACAAATATTGAAAACCAAGAATTTGAATAACTTCAAAATATTTTCATCGAGTAGTAGAGCTGTGCGAATAGCAAAATTTCCAGTGCGAAGAGTTTACGAATATTTAACTTGCACTGTGAATCGAGTCCGAATAATTTCTTCAGACGGCGAATGAAATTCGAATAGTAATCGGAAAATTCCCAATTCAAATAATTCTGATTACCTCATGGTGAAATATTTTGTGGTGGTGTGCTCATTCGGTGAGCCTTTTCACCCAACATAACATATCATGAGAGAAAGGTCCCTCTGTGTTGTATATGGTAGTCTGCATTAGTGGGATGAACTGCACTGAGAGTTATTCAACATATTCCATGCCGCCCACATCATTTCTATGTTTACATTGTGAATTTCCTGTACGTTTTTTAGAAACTGCACATATTTCCATCTGTTTCTGAACATAACTCTGAAAGTTGGGTGTACATTTACTGGAACATACAGCGCCCAGAGTACAGTGTTGACCACGAAGTCACAGAAGTTGTAGACAGAATATTGTAAACAGTGTAAAACGGGCTTCACCTAACACTCGAGTGTAATGTCGTGAAGCCCACTTGCAGAATAGAGCCGCATATTCATATTCGAAATTGCGAATATTCGCACACCTCTACCTGGGACACATGTTGCACAAAATGTATGTATCCAGCATGATGTCCTGGTACACAAGAGAGCTTTCAATCTAGCAGGTCAGGAAACATCCTCTCTCAGTGTGTCTGTCATCTGATGAGCCTAACAGTGAGACACACACTTTCTTGTTCGTGCAGTTTTTTCTCTCTTTTTTTTTGTATGGCACTGCCAAGGTAGCTTGTCATCGACAGGTCTCGCTACTCTCTCATTGCAGCAGACGCTTTTTTCCCAGCCAATAAAAGTGCTCACATCAGTCAACATCACACACACGAATATGAGCACGGAGAGTTTGCGGCCACAGTACTCTCTCCTGTAAACTAATTTTTTCAAGAAATGCAGAAAGCAAATACTTTGCGTGACAGTTCCTGAAGGTAGTATGTTCATGTCATGCAGTAAAAAAAAAAAAAAAAAAAAATTTGTTCGAGGCGCCCTCTATGCCCCATTAAGGGAGGGAAATTGTGGGTTCCTTGTGAACCACAAATTCCGGGAGAGGAGGAGATTTTCTGCAGGTCAAAAGTTCCTATCCAACTGCTGCAAAATGATTCTCATGAGCAGATGTCACACAAGGACAGGTGGTTGCCCCCACACAGCGAATCAGAATTAGCTGAGTTTCTTTTAAGGAAATTTCTCTGTGACTATTGAGGACAGGGTCAGGTGATCAGCATGCTATTCCCTCTCACACTTTACAGATGACATTTTTGCGTCGAAGCCAACTCCAAAGAGTACGAGTCAAGTAAGCCAGAAACCTTCAGCAACCTTGAAATCAGCCACCTCTCAGAGCGTGGATTTTAAAGATCCACTGTTGCATGGAGCAGATGATGACTAAACTGGTCGTGTTATAGTAATCTAAACCACATGTTGTTACTAGCATACTTTTTATGATTGTAGTAGTATTTTGTTGAAGGCACCAGCTACATTTTTGCAGCTTTGTGTACATATGTAATAAAGGTACTGTTTGTTTTGGTATTGATTGGTATGTTTTGTGTGATGAAAATTTCGTGTGAGCAGGCCAGAGCACTATGCATGTCACTTATACCCACATGTAACTTTCGATGGCTTTGTCTAGATATGTGCAAATTTGTAACTGCTACTTCACATGTGGCACATCATAGACAGGTGTCTTAATGTTTTCTATGTTCATATTTAGTAGCATATTTTTATCCGGAAGAATCATTGTGAGGAAACATGCCTAATTTAAATTGAGTTTTGTGTTTCGTAATGCCCCTCATTGGCAAAAGGTCCACATTGCTATATTCAGATTTAAAGCTGTCAAATGCACAGCAATCATGGGGTTTTGCCAGCCTCACTGACTGCACTTTAACACCACCACCAATGTGGGTAATCATTTCACACATTTGCAATTTGCACCACAAAATGTTTCGTGATTTCGCAAACAGTGCCATTTTACATTGATAACCACAATTTGGCACCACTGATGTTTTTCTAGCTGATATGACTCTGCTCCAGGTAGTGGTATTGTAGCTCAGCGCATTTATATTTTACTAACCTGCACTAATGAGCATATCATAACAGGAGCAAGTGCAGGTTAAGCTGTCCCGTTAGGTACTGTACACATCTATGAAGTGATCTTTTTCTCATTTTCATTTGGAGTAAGAGATATTCCTGGACACACAGTCGATGTTTCACTTTTGACAAGTGAACACCAGAAAAATTTAAACAAATTGCTGATGTTAAATAAAGCTGATACACCTGGGGATTCAGGGGTTCGTCCTCCTCCCCCTGAAGTCGTTTGGACAAATTTGGGAGTGGGAAAACGAGGATGAATCCATCCATCCTCCTCCTCCATCTAAAGCTCCTGTAGAGCCTCTTCCAAAATATTTTTCTGGCTACACGCCACAGCGAGCGGTGGCAGAAGTGTTGTGTGGAGTGTCCTGTCACTGCTGTACAGCATTACGGCACCCACGACGTCACTGTGCACCAATGAATGATTGATGGATGCTCTTTTGTGCTCACTGTGTACTAACCCAAAGTGAGGAGTAGGCCCGGGAGAATATTCGGAATACTAAAGCGAATTTTGTGTTCGAATTTCGAATCGATGTCTGTTCCAAACAGAATATACCCTATTCAGATAGTTCCGAAGCTCGTAAAGACCGAAAGCAGCAGAATTTATATGTTCATCCCTGTGAATATATCGTGAAAACATATGCTGTAGCTGTGCACATGTTTATATCCGTACATGTTCTGCATGTGTATCTGGCCCGGTTATACAACTGTTCGATTTGGCTGTGTATACCAGGTGCTTCACAGAGATCCTCCGACTGAATGATTCATAAACGGGTGGTGCCATTGAAGAGCTTTCTTTTCGGTAAAGATCTTTGGGACATCGGCCATGAACTGAGTAGAGCACAGCTCATTTGCATACGCTCACTAATTAAATAAACATCCGAACTTTTAAATTTTACTTCGCACACTTAGAGAACCTCTGTTTTACGTATCGGGACCTTTAGCAAAAAAATATTCCAAGGAAAAAAAAATGTGTGGACACTTAGTGATTTTTTTCGAGTAATTAATCGGTTTCGGTTTGCATATTTCTTACGCGGAGCAGTGCACCAATGCGCTTTTGGATCAGCTATCCGGCTGTGAATTTTGTGATCATCTGCCTGGTTCATGCACAGGGCCGGTGGAAGATTAGGAACAGCCACAAGAGACACTTTAGTATTCCTTCTCAACGTGACTGCTAAACAGCGTTGGCGGTTCTGTCGTTCCGTAGGTGAGATAACGTGTTCTTATTATGGATGATGAGAGCGGAGTTTAAAGCACTAAAACAACGCATTTTAGGCGCCTGAAAAGGCACTAAAAGAGGCCCAAAAAGGCATGAATTTTCTCGGAATAGGCACGATCATCATTGCACTGCCAGTACTATGAGCGATGCCATCAGCATTGGCTGCTTTACGGTAACATACCACTCTATCACGTGCACTTCTGTAACAGTTGCTGCTCAGAAATAATGCGTTTCTATTATAACTTTTGGAGTCATTCCTTGGTTCCACGGTTGCACTGCAAAGGTTTCACACAGCCAACGAGAGAGTGAAATAGGAAGAAAAATAGTATGGAGATTTTGGCATCCACAACATGGCTCTGATTGCATGGCAATCTTTATTTTGGAATTGAACTACAAGCACCGTGCTCACGTCTTGTTATTGAAAGTATGAAGACAGTAGAAAACAAGCATAATTTCAATGTGTTCCGGAGTGAAATTCTGTCACTAGGAATTGTCCTACATGCCGAGAATGACCTCACAACGTCGATCGACGTGACGGTGCGTGCCTGTGCGAACACGGGCATTCACGAGGGATGTCATCATGAACAGAAGGAGAGCCACCACCAGAGCTGTAAAGTCACTAATTACAAGTAATTGAGTTACTGTAAAAAATTACTTTTCGTGTAAGTAATTACCGTTTCCAACTACTTTCTAGAACGTGTATCTGTAACTGTGTATCGAATAACTTGTACTCCGTGGAAAGTCACTTCTTCAATCTCATTTCCATGTGAGTTTACGTCCTGGGGTGGAAAGTTAGAGTTATTGTAATGAGAACTTAAAAACTGTCCTGCTGATAAGAACAAATCTATCAGCCTTTTCACCTTGACTATGAAGCGAGTGAGTATGTGGGTTGTTTCAGAAGTTTGTTTTCTACAAGTACTATGTTTCATACACTGTATTCCTAAGTTTTACAAGTGGTCACCTTGAACCATAGGTCGGTGAATTCATTCATGATGGCTTTCACCGACCTCACTCACCATCACATCATGGAGAATGATGTGAGGTTGAATGAAGGGCTATCAGGTGATGTGATGTTGAAATTGAAGTTGAATGAAGCGCTATGATACGATGGGATGTTGAGTTTGATTGAAGGGCTATGATGTGATATGATGGCTTTTGAAGTTGAAGTCAGTGTGACGGTTTTAAAGGTGAAGTCATTCTACTAACTTTTTCAAATTGGCCACAACTGCTGTGATCCCTGCGAAGTTTCAAACATTTTTGTTATTATGACTTTAGAACCAGTGATATACGAGAGGATTGGCCCATATTAAAGGGATGTGGTGTTGCTTTCTGAGAAATTTGTGACCACAGCTGCTGTAATCCCTGTGAAGTTTAAAACGTTGTTATCATTATGACTTTGACACCAGCGATATACGAGAGCATTGGTCCATATTAAAGGGGCACGATGCTGCTTTGGTCATCTGCGCTACAATCGCAGTGAATTTTAGGGCCAGTTCTCACTTGTCGACGCCCGACGCGACGTCGCGAGCGGGCGGCGGAAATAGACGTGCATTTCCGGCGTTGGAAGAGGAGAGACGTCGAGACAAAAAAATTGCCATGCCGGTCTCTTTCACGACGTCGGCGAGAGGTGGCGAGAACGATACACTGACGACCAATAAGATGACAGAGAAAGGCCACGCCTCTTCAGTTTTCGTCTGCTTTGGGCGACGGAATGCCACTGTGGTGGGAACATGAAAATCATGCGCCTTGACGGGGCGGCGGAAATGCCCGTCTACTTCCGCCGTCCGTTCACGACGCCGCGTCGGGCGTCGCCAAGTGAGAACTGGCCATTAGAACGTCATTGTGGCTTTGGAACCGGCGACACGACGGATTGGTCCTCTTGTAGCTTATAAAAGTGCATGAAATATAAAGCCTAGGGCGTGGCACAGCACCCCTTTAAAATGCCCGATATCAACATGTAGGCCACCACCGAAGTGGTAAATGGCGGGCAGAAAATTTTACAGGGTTCACAGCACCCGCAATTGCAATGCCAAAGTCACGAAAATGGAGTATGGTTGCCCTTTAAACTATGCTACTCCCCTGGTTATAACAGCCTCTTAAAAGTGTCAACTAGCTGATTTAATCACACTTCGCTGCAATCGTAGTGAATGAAGTATACAGCCCTAACGCACAGCACATTACCCCTTTAAAATGAACGATACCAACATGTGGGCCACCAGTACCAAAGTGGTAAATGGTAGGCAGCAAATTTTACATGGTTCACAGCACCCACATAGCAATAACAAAGTCACGGAAACGGAGTACGAGTGCCCTTTAAAGTGCGCTACTCCCCCATTTGTAACAGTCGTTTAAAAGTGACAACTAAAGAATTCGCTGCGATAGTAGTGAGTGGTAAATACAGTCAACCCTCGATTTATGAACCTTCGATTTATGAATTCCCTCGTTTTATGAACACTAGCACGAGGAACAAAACTTTTTACATGCATTTTCCCCTCGTTTTATGAACCTCGATATTCGAATAATGAATGGAATTTCTGGGAACCAACTAGGAGTTGCCCAGTGTTTTTGCCCTCAATTTATGAACGGATCGTTCCGAGGCCAACAAAAACCTTCAAAGGGATTATTCGTGGTCTTATGAATGACGCCTGAACAGACAAAACCTTTTCCAGGTATTGCACCCTCGGTTCATAACCCCTGGAAATCCGAACAACAAACGGGCTTTTGCAGAAGTGTTCCTGACCTCAATTGACACAGCGGAAGTCATGGTCCAAAGTAAAATTAAACTATTTAGTATTGCATAATAAACAGAGTGTGAATGCGCAAACATCTGTGTTTTGTGAGACTGATACAGCAGAAGGCATGGTCCAAAGCAAAATTACACAATATATTGCATTATAAACACAACAGCAACTCGGAAATACTGTTCCATTTGCTCGATAGTACTCACTTAACGGAATTTTCGATTTATGAATCCCTCGATTTATGAACGATTTTTCGGGGAACCGAGGGTGTTCATAAATCGAGGGTTGACTGTAGTAGACAGCAAGTTTCACATGGTTCTACAGCACCTGCAGTACCAATAACAAAGTTACAGAAAGGGAGTGCGCGTGCCCTTTAAAGGTACTATAAAGCAGTCGAGGTGCAACCTCATGTTTTGTGTGCCCTGAACTGTGTACGTCCTCAGGAGTAAAATGCCGCAAAATTTTCTCACATAGACGTTATAGCTCCCGAAAAAAATGCAAATTTAAATCTACTGGCAACACTGTGGTGAAGCAGACCGACGAAACGCCAACTCCGCCAAGTACGGCGGCGAAAATGTCTCATGCGCATGACTCTGGGCCAAACAGAGCGACGTACGATAGCAGCGCCACGGTGCTGAAACAAGGCCCAGGTATAGACGTTTAGCTACTGAGTGCAAGATTCGGCCTTTTGTTTATTTTATCTAACACAAATTACATTTTCTCAAAAGGTAGTATTTGCAAATCCCAACAGGAAAGCCATCTGTTTATCGGTCTCCTTGTTTACAGGGTTGCTTGACAAATTAGGACTTCTTCCCACCAGGCGTCGCCCCGACGTTCTTGACTGCGTTTTTATTTACCAATTAAAAATACTTAGAGTAAACTCCTGCGCATATTACTTGTTGTGCTGAACCTTTGAGTCTAGCACTCTCACGTCATGCTGATTGCATAGGTTCGACCTCGACTGCTTTATAGTACCTTTAATATGTACTACTCCCCACGCTGTAAGCCTTTTAAAAATGACAACTAACGGATTTAATCGCGTTTCGCTGCGGTCGTAGTGAATCAAATATAAACCCCTAAAGTACAGCACATCACCCCTTTAACGTGCACGATACCAACGTGTGGGCCATCAGCATACCATTTACCACTTTGGTGCATTGAAGTGGTTAATGGTATGTAGCAAATTTTACGTGGTTCGCCGCATTCGCGATAGCAATAATGACAAAGTAACGGAAAAGGAGTACGAGTGCCCAGTAAACCACACATGTCCTTCAGTACGTCCAGAGGATGGTTCGGTTAGGCCGGTAACTGATCCATAGAGTGCATTGGTGCATTGCTCCGCATAAGAAATATGTAAACCGAAGCCGATTAATTACTCGAAAAAAAAAAATCGCTGAAAAGTTAGGATGTTTACTTCTCCCTGTTTGTAAACAAATTACGTCATAGTGTTCGACAGCGCCACCAATTTGGTAGAGTTGAACTACACTCGAAGCTATAGGGGCTAACAAGGTCGCGTCCGAAAGCCATTCGTGGAACCCAGCCGTCGCGCATTCCGATTTGTTTCGGTTTCAGTCTGTCTACCAACGTCATGATGACGTTTCTCGGGTAGAGGTCTATTAGTGAATGTATGTAAATGACCCGCTCGCTACTCAGTTCATGGCCAATGTCCCAAGGATATTTACCAAAAAGGAAGAAATTCATGGAAGCGCGTAATGTTCGCTGCCATCATTTATATTTTGCGTATTGAGTCTTTGAGCGGGGTTGGTTAAAATACGAAATAAAATAAGTATTATATTTCTAGTCCGCAGTGGCACTTTAGCTGAACAACCGAGGACTGCATATAGGAGACACACCCTTCACGAACTTGCAAAATTTTCATTGTTACTGACACTGTGAAACGACAGACTAGCTACTGTCCATCGAAAAGTGGAAAATCCAGCGACGCCCGTAAGCTAGGTAGACTGAAGCGAAAGAACCGGGTCGCAACCGGGACCGGAGCTGTCGATATCGAACGAAAACTGTTGTTCAATAATAGAGTTAGTGCATGGTGCGCTATCACCTTTGCGTACGTAAGCGATAGCGTTGGTGGTTCTGCGCACGCGCAAAACAAAAAGAGAGCTCCGCGCATTGCGCACAACCACCACGCTATTCCTTACGTACGCAAAGGTGACCCTTTTCAAAAATGAGCGCCACCTGTTGCGCTTTCGTCGAACTGAGCTGCGCCGGCCATGTTGCGGGAGAATCCGACGCAGCAGCAGACTGCAGACTAAATCAACCTATGAGCTGTTGTGAATTTATCCTTCCTTTTCTCTTCGTTGAAATGTGTAAATGATATAAAAAAGTACACATCTGAAACTTTGTTTTCAAGTGTTTATTTATTTTGTACTTGAGAATCAGTAAATATAGGCAACAGTGTTTGAAAATCAAAATGTGTCAGCTTAGGCTACACAACAAAATCGACCCACGTGTCACTAAAATTGCCATTTGCCCGAGAATTTGGTGGTTGTTCTCATGATTTCTGTTTAGTGAATCAGTGATAAAACTTGGGCGGGTTGGTAGAACATCATAAAAAAGTTAAAAACCCCAGTGTTGGGGGTTCAGGGTTGTGGACAGTGATCGGAAGTAGTTAACTACATGTAGTTAAACAACTAGTGACACTACTGCATAGTAGTTAAAAAGTTGTTAGAAGCTATCTCTCGGAATGTAATTATAACTAGTAGTTAAAGTACATTTTTCTGTAGTTAACTACAGCAGTTAGGTTACTCCGGGCACAACTACTTCGCATTTTATGACTTCTCCAACCTGCTTCGGAGTTCTCCTCAAGATTGTTTAGGATGGGCAAAATAAAATTTTCTGCTGTGCGCGTCACATGCCGGTATAAGAAATCGACAGCACGGTTAACTGGAGAAAAGGTGGAGACTCTTTTATCTGGAGCAAATGTTTACGTGAGCCGTACTCGCGGGAAGGGTTGCACTTGCTGTTTCTCGGCACGCTCTACAGACTTCAAACTTACACCTCGGGTCGTCACTAAAAAAAACTTGAAGATGTAATCATACGTAAAAAAAAAGATGAAACGTAATCATATGAGGCAATATAAATGCCTGAATAATTAAGCGAAAAAAAAAAAAGCGATTGAAACACAGGGCATCGAATACTCTAGCAGTTCTGCTTCATGTAGGGCGCATCGTCCTGTTTAAACTCTCGGTGTACTTTAGGCTGGACAGCGGACACCCTGTATAGCAATGCGCACAAGACGCCGAGGTAGTTAAAAATGTTGTTAAACAGGTCGGCAGTAGTTACAAAGTAGTTTTAACTATTTTTTTGCTATGATGTAGTTACACTAGTAGTTAAACTACAAAAAAGTAGTTGCCGCCCTGTAGTAAAGATGAGCTTCTGTGAAGCAACTATGCCACAGCAGATCATAGGCACACAGGCCATCACGAACAGCCAAACAGATCAGCGACACGTAGGGGTCATTTCCTTTCTCATCCTTCTTCTTACCTTCGTAGCACGATGCCTTGATGAAGTACATACCTTGACTGAATGTTTCTTTCTTTTGTTTGTTTGTTTGTAAGGAAAAACGAACGAACGAATGAATTAACTCACTGTCCATGTGTAAAGCGTCCCAAATATGCTCCTGTCAAAATCTGAATTCTCCGAAATGTGAAAACGCAGGCTGTGAGCCAAATACTATCTTCACTCCCCTTGTGTACAAACTGCTCAATGTAAAAGTTGTAACTTGTGAAATTTCGCTGTGATAAGCCAAACCACGCCATGCTTTCTTTCGAAAGTTTTGGCAACTTGGATAGATCGGTCACCCATCCATCCACGAGGAACATTTCCACAGACATGACTAAAAAGAAGAAGAAAAGGCACGTATATCATGCGGCGAGCATAAATCGCGTACACACCAACTCCCGTGGCTCAGTGGTTAGCGTGCTGGCCATGTCACGTCGAGACTGGGAGGTACCCGGGTTCGAATCCCGGTGCCAGCTGTGCTGTCTGGGGTTTTTCCTGGGTTTTCCTCAGACGCATTCAGACATATGTCGGCACAGTTCCCTTAGAAGTCGGCCCAGGGCTTGAGTCGTGACGTTGCCCACGTACGTGAGGCCGACAACGGCAAGCCCTATCACCACCGCGTACACGCGCCTTGCCGCCCGTATAGGCGCGTGCGTGTCAATATTTTCTCTGGGCAGAGACACCCTAGCGGCGAGCGGAAGCGGGCGAGCCCACTCGTTCAGAGGGATGAAAGCACGGGGGTGGCATCCAATGTATGCTCCGTAGACGAAAGAGTGCTGGGCGAACGCAATGCATCCTGGACAGGTCCTGGTCGCACGTCACAGCTAACGTCAAGGCACACGTTACCTTAAAGATGGCGGCGCCCGTGATCGGTGGCCAATTCGTTTGTCACAGACCGAGGCCACATTTAGTACGCGTTGGTACCAGTCCAGGCGGGTCTGGCGGCCTCCGAACTGCAGGTATACCTATTCAGTATCCCTAATCATTTTCATTTTATTATGCACGACCACATACTTTCTCCACCTTTGCTAGATACCTGCCCCAGTATATCCATAGAGTGTTGTCCAGTGGCCGGCACACGGTGAGCGTCTGGGGCGCCCTGTCGTACGCCGGACTCGGGCCTTTGGTACGACTGGAAGGGCGCTTCAATTCCATGGCCTACGCAGAGGTCATCGAGAGGACGCTGCTCCCCTATGCTCTGGACGAGCCGTTCCCGGATAGGTGCTACCATTTCCAGTACGATGGCAGCTCCGTCCATCGTAGTAAAACCAGTAAAACTGTCCAACGCCTTCTCGACGACCTCAGCGTAATGCAGCTGACATGGCCTACGCAGAGCCCGGACTTAAACATCATCGGAAACGTCTGGGGCATCCTGAAGAATAGGATGAGCAAGAGACGAACGCCTACAAGGAGCAAGGACGCACTCTGGGAATTTATAGAAGCAGAGTGGTCCTTGCTACGTGAAGACGTGGACCTTGTCCGTCGGCTATACGCTTCCCTTCCTGTGCGCATGGCCTCCGTTATTGCTGCGAAAGGGGGGCCGACAAAGTATTGAGACAGTATCGTCTTCCTCGCCTCCTTTTTTTTGTGTGTGTGTGTGTTCAAGGGTACACGCTCTTTTCTTCTGTTTTTGTCTAATAAAAAAGGAAAAAAGCTGGGCACTACAGCCCGTTGTCGCCTCAATTCATCTTAGCGTCCTGCGATAGCCACTCGCGCTCGGTGCAGTAGACTGAAAACGAAACCATTTTGGCGCTCGTTACACTCAAAAGCAAGGTTACCACTACTACCACGGTGGGTCGCCACAAGCGCACTCTTTCATCCCTCTGAACGAGTGGGCTCGCCCGCTTCCGCTCGCCGCTAGGGTGCCTCTGCCCAGAGAAAATACGCCGCTCGCGCGTTCCGTAAACTTTTGTCCAGCACTGTACCTATTGGCTACAATAGCTAGCCGCATCATTCTATATACGTCTCGACAGAGTAGTGCGCAGACACCGGAGAGCCGTTCATGTTCCAAGAGTTGGGACACCCATTGCCCCGATGTCCTCGTCCTGTGTCCCCGAAACAGTAGTCGCCTCAGCCAGTAGTTTATCTTGAACCTCAAGCTGAGGGATGGGGGTGAAAAAAAATTGGGGGTGCAGTTACATTGTAACAGTAGTACACAGGAAGAACGTTAGGGGTGTTCCCAAACATTTGGGGGGTTGGATAAACCACTGGCCTCAGCTCATCCTCGGCCCATAACGTACCACCGACGCTCCGACTCGCCGGGCAGCGCTCTGATTGTCTGGCAGCGATACGGAGGACATCTACGACGCTTATCGATAAGTTCAAAATCTCTATCAAGGTTCCAGGGCCCCCATGCACGGGCGTTAACATCTCAGTGGTGTCCGCTTCAGCAGTCCTTCGGGCACGCGCTACGTCCTCAACGCTGCTCCTGCATAAAGCACCCCCTATTGAAAAATCCTGTATGCATAGGTCTTATACATATGATGTTATTGGATATAGGACCTATAAATGACATCGGTATTACAGGAGTTATAGGTTTTATAGGGGTAATATAGGTATATCATAGGAGATGTAGGACCTGTATCTCATATATTACCTGTACAGTGCGCGTACGGGGAACACCCGAATACAGCATGGAATTCGGCTGTGGTGATACATGCATGCGTGTGCAATATACAAAAATAATTTCTATGCATATCTGATGTAAATAGTATTCAAGTACTGTAATATGCCAAATGTGTGCATGCCGAGGAATGCACGCATCATTGTATGTTTGGTCGACCAATACCTTGTATGCATGCCCCAAAAATGAATGCAATATCAGTTATTTTAAGCAGTAAAAATTTTATATTGATTTTCGGAGGGCAGATGTGTTGTTGCACGTTCTAACTTGTTTCAGGTTTTCAGGGACTCATAATTGGTCGACATAGGATAACTCCTATGTGGCCATTATATGACCCTATATGAATCCTACATGATATAGGACCCCATGTAACTCCTACGTCCTCAATAAAGGTCCTACATGACTCCTGCATGGGCTCGTATAGGATCCCATAATGACCTAAACAGAAGTTATATGATATTATGGCTCCTACATGACTACTTCATGGGCTCGTATAGGGTCCCATAATGACCTACATGGAAGTTATATAGGTTCCTACATAACCTATAAGGAGCTTACAGGATCCTGTATCATCCTATATAATTTTATATCACCAGCTCCAGGCAAAGTGGTTAAGATGATCGTTTTCCACGGCGAGGCTGGGAGGTGGCACGGGTTCGAATCCTGTCTGAGGTTTTCCCTGAGTTTTCCAAAGACTTCCCAGACGAGCCGGCAAAGTTCCCCCTGAAGTCGGCCCAGGACGCATACTAACCCGCTGTCCCCCACTCCTTAATCCTGTCCTCTCTCCATCTGTCCACGTCTGTACGCCGCTCATAGCCACAGTTGCTTCGCGGCGCTAAGATAGAACTCAAAATTTTATAAAGGACTTATATGAATTACTTATAGGCTTTTTCAATAGGGCTGCCAAGGCTACTCAGGAGACCACTGCGTGGAACCTCCTAAACGTTCGGGCAAATGGGTCCCGATCTCGATATTCCATATGTATATTCAATGGCAACAGGGCCCTTGGGCTGTCCTTCACGTGGAACCTCGTGTCGAATCAGGACCGGAAGGAGTCATGCGGTTGCTACGGGACACAGACAAGTAAGATCTGGACATGTTTGCACGGGCAATGACTAATGGCAAGGGTCTACAGGTGTTCAAAATTAAGCTTTCACGAGCGCTACGCAAACACAGCGATGACAGGAAACCGGATAACTTTACGCTACTTGTGTAAGAAACGGGTGCTGCTAATTATGTAGCACCTGTTTCTTACTCAAGGAACAGAAAAAATAGCACCAGTTTTCTTTTGTTCGCCTATTTATAAAGTGCTAGTGAAAGCTTAATTTTGAACACCCTGTATAGTAGTAGGGCTGGGTTCCCGGATCTCTCGCGTGTGATATATGTCTCGCAGACAAATTGTTTCTATAATCTTTTGGCAGCTGACAGCGTCTTCTTCTTCGTATTCGCTTCCGGCCGAAGACGATTGCAATGTGGGATCTTCTGCAGCACTGATTTATCCAGACCCCCCTCTCCCAATGTTTGGAGAAGCTGTCTTTCTTTGCTGTGCACTTCCTGCAGAGTGTCCTGTGTTATTCCAGCTTTAGCCACATGTCAGCAATGATGCATAAAACTATTGCAAGGCAGATGTAATAATGCATGACTCCTTCCCTCCCGCCACACACATTTTTTGCAGCACGTGCATGCGATTCTGGATAAACCACTGCTCGGTAAACCACTCTGGATAAACCACTGCTACTCAGGTATCTCCAGTCGTGTCTTATGTTGCTGGACGCCAATATAGGCTGACTCACCTTACGTGTAAAACTACTACATATCGTCATTATGTTCATGAACCACACGTTTTGATGTCGTGGGCATGGATAGTAGCCTATTACAGTAGCATACCCACAGCTAGTTCTTAAAGACTCTACTCACTTCGAATGACTCTCAAACGCTCCACGCATGTTCGAAATATCAGCGTTCGCTGTTGCACAAATTATGAAAACTAAAGTAAAGAAAAATTACTTCGAAAACAGATTTTTTATTCATTGCGACAATGGCACCCATTGAATGTCCGTTGCACCGCCGACACTTTGGGAAAGCTTTTTGCGCGCTTTTTACATATCGAAGCAGGTCTTCATGTTGTCGTCAAGATGTACTGCGACCTGGTCAAAACGTCACCCCTCACTTCGAGTTCATTTCTCACCAACTCATTTTTACCACCCTTTATTTCCTATATACCGTCGAGACACATTAAAATTGTGACATATTGTTAGGATGTGATTCCCACAGTGTGTCCACAATAGCACCGTTCACTTTACCCCATCCTCGTCATCTTCTATTTGGTTTTGCGTCATCATATTTTTGTTTTAGGAATAGCAAGCCGACCTTCGGTGTGGCTGACCTTTCCGAAATAAACGTATATCCCCCACCGCTCGATGGGCCATTTCAATTATGCTGCAGTAGGAAGATACGAGCATGATTGTAGCATACTGTTGCCTCAGAAATGCTGTGATGTGCATGTGTGCTGTGATGTGATGAATGCGAAGAAGGACAAAAGCTAACACCACCCAGAGACATTTCAGTTGTGACAGTTCGCCCTGAGTTATATTGGACAGATGGATCATTGCTTGCATCAGTTTGAACCTTTCCACCAGAAGTCCTGCTGATGTAACGTAGTCGGTAGTAAGTGAAACCTCTCTATTACGGACACCTACGGGACCTGGATTCTTGTCCGAAGGGAGGTGAAACCTCCTCTGGGAGGTTTCACTGTATACCGTACCAGAAACTTGAAGAGGCGCCAAGTCCTGTTTGTGAACTGAATGATTTTCATTGGTTATGTGAACACGAACGATAAAGGCGTATGCGTGAAAGGGAAGATAAGAGCCATTCGGCCCCGAAGTGGTAAAAATTGAGAGCCCGCACACGTTTAGATAATGCCGAAAGTTTTGTGGAGTCTCCGTCGATTCCCGTGCCGTTGGCCGTCTTCATGGAGTAACAAGTATGGCGCAATCACTAGGCATCCATGACTTGTCATATTACGTTTTCGATAACGAGATATGTACTGCTGTAGCGCATGTACCAAAATCCATGCCGGGCATCCATTGCTGCATGTGATATCACTCAACGTGCCTTTAGGTCTATCAGCTCCATTTGGGGGTTGCAGATTCTAGCATAGAATAAAGAGATAAAGGGCAGCTCTTGTACGTGTCTTGGCACTTCCGTAGGCTTCGTCCTTGCTTCGTGGCAGCGTAGTACTCCGTCAGTCGTGTATTATTCTTCGACCACCTCGGTAACCTGCAGAAATACGAGATTCAGTTAGATATTTTATCAACTCCGACGTTCCGTCAAATATGTTGCATGAGTACCGAAAGGACACGGACACACGAGCATACATTGTATTACAGGCTGCTGGCAAGTGTAAAAATTTCGCCTCTTCTCGGATTGATCTCCTCAGAAGATCTCCCACGATGGTTGGACAAATCATTTGAGGAGACCAGTGAGTGGCCGCTCCGCATTGTCGGCCTTCTTGAGAGGGAGAAGGAAAGTGTAAATTGCGGTTTCTTTCGCTCATAAATCGCGAACGACGCAACCGATGAATCCAGTTCATTTTGTGTTGGTCTCAAGATAACGCCAGAGAAAACTTACGGAGCGAGCGACATCTTTAATTCCGAAGTGAGAATTTTTTGCAGTTTATTGCCCCTTTAGATCAACCCCCTGAATGATTAATCTGGACCCATGCAACGATTTTTGTCACACGATTGTCGATCTGCGCGATATCATGCGGCAGTTCCAACTGTCGTTGCTATCCGCATATGTTATCATCATCATCAACCGAAATTGCTTTCGCAGTATTCCTCCTGTTGTAACTATATGGAAATAGCGAGACAGTGAAGTTCGAGCAGCACATAAGCTAGCTTCTGTAACAAGTTTTTGTGGCTGAATGCCATTGCTCGGGATATTGTATGCTTCAATACTCTGCATTTCTGGCAGTACGTACTGCCAGAAATGCAGAGTATTGAAGCATATATGCTGCCCTGTTGGAAACCGTCTGATTCAAAATCCTATGAAAATCTCATTGAACCTATTGGATATCATGTACACAAATCTCATTCAGTGACTGCGAAAATTCTCATCCTCAATAGATGATTTGGGACAAATATTACATTGAAAATGGTGCCATATTCAATGAGTCTTAATGAGAAATCACAGTATGTGTTAATGAGATGTAATGAGAAATCACAGCAAGTGTTAATGAGATGTAATGAGAAATCGCAGCAAGTGTTAATGAGATATAATGAGAAGTCACAGGAAGTGTTAATGAGATGTAATGAGAAGTGGTAGCTTCAAACTCATTGAATGCCCCCGTCATGTCTCACTGAACCAATGAGCCCCAGCAGGATATTTCTCATTGGAATGGTTCTCCATTTCGATTCGCCAGTAGGTTTGTTGTGGTATAGTCACATTAGATGTGTAGAGCTTTCCAATGAGTATAAATGAATTCCTGCAAAAATGAATTAGACTCAATGTGATTTGGGTAATTTACTGGATCAATGCACTACATGTTGTATTCTATCACAGCACATATTTAAGCTTGGGTGTAATATTCTCAGTCGCACTGTGCCTTCACAAATGCGCAATGTTTGGCTAGTAATACTGTCGTGCATCAGATAGTGGGAAATAGAAAATCTAAAAGATGTAATTAACATTTAGCAGTAGCTGAAGGCGCAGTCTCCTTCACTCCTGCTTCTTTTCCAGGGAGCACCTCATAAAGCGCAACAATGCAGTGTAAACCGAACACTAGAGAAGTGGTTGCCGGCAGTCACTGTACAGAAACAAATTTGAAGGTATCTTGGACGGAGCAAAGTATGAAGCATTATCCCAGCCCGGTTAGGTCCTGTCATCAATTGACAACTTCTCTTATACATTTAATACCGATGAGGCACAAGTAGCACAAGTTAAATTAGCAAAAATCAGCTTGGTCAATTCACGTGATGATAAATGAGCTGCCGCGAACTGTGAGGCAGATTGTGGTAAAGGAAAGCTGGACATGAACACCTTCCTCGTTTCTGTAGACGATGCAAAGGATATTTTCAGTGATGTGACATTGAAGTCATGGAAGTCAGGAAGCATTGTTCATGAACATTTCAACACAGGTGCGCATGTAACACATATTTCCACATGGAATGTTTTTCAACGAGGAACATATTCCTTTCCGTTTCCTCGCTTTCATGCGAAATCCCATAATTAAAGAGTTACTTAATCATTATTAGGTAATTATTGATCTTGTAATTACATACTTCCTTCCGGAGAATGTTCACCTGTCCATATTACTCAACTGCAAAAACGGCGTCTATTTTGCATTGCTAGTTTCTAACTACAATTTATGTGACGAATAAAAGTAAACACCTGCAGAATGCTTCTTTGGCTTCACACAGCCACGTACCTGTGGCAGTCCGTACAACGCCCAAGAACACCGTGTGCAAATTCAAAATATGGCATGTTTATTAGTGCAGCTGGTCCTTTATATCCGCAGACATTAGAGGTTGTCCTTTAATGACTGCTGAATCTCTCCCACTGCTGCTTCACCAGTCGATTCTCTTGGGGTGTTAATGGTGATAGAGTCCATGGCTGAGGCATAGTACTCTCCGTCATGGTAGCACCAACTACATCCACAGTACCCGTGAAACCCGACATTGTTTTGCATGGGAGGCAGAGATACGGAGTCGACACAGCAGCATAGTCCAATAAATCAATACATTTGTAGAACATAATAACAATAGAAATGTCACGAAGCGAAATGGGCAGGCGAGTCGTCGAATAAACAGCAAACGGTTTATTAACTTACTTGTTAGCAGAAACACAAGAGTGATAGCTCTCTGAACACAACTGAGTCCAAAGAGTGAATGCTCCAGCCCCTAAAGGGACAGTCCGGGAAAACCGGAAGTTGATTTTTTCCAACTGCCACGGAAGCTTACATGCCGGGTGGAAAGTTTCAGCTCACAAAATGGCGTGGTTTTCGAGATATTGAATAAAAAATACTCCTCTGAAGACATCCGGTTTCGTCTTTCTCCCTCGCATACTCCTTGCCCCAACGATCCTCTATGTACGTCAGCCGTCACGTGAGCATGACGTCCACAATGGACAAAGTGGAGCGGAGGACTGCGCCGTTGCTGGGAATGCAGAGAGGTGTTTTTGTCTATGAGTGTACTGAACAGAAGGCTACGTCGTGATACCTGTGTTTACATTGACGCTACTCTGCATTTTAGTCTACATAACGCGTGATTGCTACTCAAAAACATCATAATGGACAAATGCTAGCATGCAATAATCAACTATCGCGCAAACAGGAATGCGCAAGTCACGTGCGGCATTGCTCTTATGCACGTCACGCGAGAGCTCGCTGCGGCTTTTACTCGGGACCAACTGCGGCATAGAAAAAAGTCGATTATAAATCGTGCGATACGATTTCTTCTGAAATATTTTGCACAGTTGCTGTGAGGAGTATTAGAAATCATAAGGCGGTGTTTCCCAGACCTATGTTTTCGACCGGACTGTCACTTTAAGCGTCGCGTCGAAAAGTCTAGAAACTGCACGTGCGTTTGCCAGAGGGCAGGCGATGTGTCTGGAATCTTCTTGCTTCTTCTTCAACACGCGCCGGGATGAAGGGATGAAGGGCGGAGCGAGAATCCGGGCCCGTACCGTTTCGTGCCTGTCCTGGAAGTTTCTCGAAGATGATTCGTGGCATTGCCCCCTCCGTAGATGTGGCATCGTCTCGATGCCGTTCTTTGTTATTTTTTTCCGTCATGTTGTCTCCTTCCGACCTGTCTACAGCGCTACCTGCTCTAGTATACGGCTTGAGTCAAACAACGTGAACTATTTCAGTCCTCGGGGGTCGTCGAGACGGAGCGCTGCCCTCGGGTACCACTTGATAATTTAGGTCTCCAATGCGTCGAAGTACTTTGTAGGGACCGAAGTAGCGCTTGAGTAGCTTCTCGCTAAGGCCTCGTCGTCGAATCGGCGTCCAAACCCATACCAAGTCGCCTGGACTGAAGCGTACGTCTCGACGGCGCAAATTGTATCTCCTTTCATCGACGCGTTGCTGTTGACCAATGCGTAGTCTGGCCAGCTGGCGGGCTTCTTCTGCTCGCTGTGTGAAATCCAGAGCGTCGTTTTCCTCACCACTGGGTTCGTGGGGCAGCATCGCGTCCAGCATAGTCGATGCGTCATGGCCGTGTGCAAGGCGGAACGGTGTGAAACCCGTTGCTTCCTGGACAGCCGTGTTATAGGCGAACGTGACGTAAGGCAGTATTTCGTCCCATGTCTTGTGCTCGACGTCGACGTACATCGAAATCATGTTGGCAAGGGTTTTGTTTAGGCGTTCGGTGAGCCGATGGTAGATGGTACGCCGTTGTCCTCCGGTGGGCGGTGTGGCTGAGTCGAAGGATTTCTTGTGTTAGCCTACTTGTAAATGCCGTTCCCCTATCGGTGACTAAGGCCGTCGGAGCTCCGTGCCGTAGTACGATGTTCTCGATGAAGAACTTCGCCACTTCTGTTTCTGTGCCCTATGGAAGTGCCTTAGTCTCGGCATAGCGTGTCAGGTAGTCGGTGGCGACGATTATCCAACGATTTCCGGAAGACGAACGTGGGAAGGGCCCAAGTAGATCCATCCCAATCTGCTCGAACGGCGCCGACGGGGGTGCGATTGGCTGAAGGTACCCAGAAGGTCGTACCGGCGGCGTTTTCGTCGTTGGCATTCCCGGCACGTCCTTACGTAGTGGTGGACGGTCTTGGCCAGTTTTGGCCAGTAGTACTTTGCCCTTATACGGGCCAGTGTCCGGCTGTATCCAAAATGACCTGATGACGGTTCGTCGTGGCGGGATTCAAGAATCTCGAGACGCATGTCTCCAGGCACAACGAGAAGCCACGTAGCGCCTTGTGGTGCGTGGTTTTCTTTGTAGAGGACACCATTACGTAGGGAAAAACTTGGGAGTGATCTTCTGAAGATGGAAGGAACATTGTCGGCGCGGCCCTGCAGATAGTCGACGAGTGGTCTTCAATTAGGGGTCGTTGTACTGCTTGATAGACATGGTAGTCGCGCTCATTAGACCGAGGAAGGCGTCGTCGTCCTCGAGACCGATTTTCTGTCTCTGGAGTGGTGCTCGGGACAGGCAGTCGGCGTCGTTGTGTTTTCTTCCTGACTTGTAAGTGATGGTTATGTCATATTCCTGTAATCGGAGGCTCCATCTCGCTAGGCGTCCTGAGGGGTCCCTTAAACCAGCCAGCCAGCACAGAGAATGGTGGTCTGTTACCACCTTGAACGGCAGTCCGTACAGGTAGGGCCGCAACTTTGTGATGGCCCATATGAGTGCAAGGCACTCTTTTTCGGTCGTCGAATAGTTCTTATCTGCCTTGGTTAGCGTTCTGCTTGCGTAAGCGATGACACGTTCGACGCCGTCGTGAAGTTGAACGAGCACCGCTCCTAGACCATCGTTGCTTGCGTCGGTGTGTATTTCTGTTTCGGCGTTTGAATCGAAGTGGGCAAGCATGGATGCGGTCTGTAGACGCGTCTTCAATTCATCAAACGCCTGTTGCTGGGCTTCACTCCAGATAAACGTGGATCCGTCCTTCGTGAGGGCATTCAGGGGTGATGCAATTCTTGAAAAGTTCAGAATGAACCGTCGGTAGTAGGCGCAAAGGCCAAGAAAGCTTCGAACGTCTTTCACGTTAGAAGGAACAGGGTAATTTGCGATGGCCGCCGCCGGAAACTCAAAACGCCGGAAACTGCGGAAGACAAGTGGTGGGCACGAATAACCCCGGAGAAGCGCGCACTAGCACGGACGTAACCGCCGTGACGAGTCAGCACATCAACGTGCCTCCCTTGTCGTCAGTCCTTGTGACCGCTACGTGCGACAGAGCACCAACTGGCTGTTTGTTGGCTGAAGGCGACACGCAACTTCTCCTCGAACGAGGAATTGTGCCCGTAAGAAACGGAACAGTCGAACTCCTGGTCACAAAGTTCCGCCCGGAGGCACAACACCTCGCAAACGGCACGGAGATAGCCGTCATCGTAGACCAATACACCACCACGGATGTTTGCCTGATGGACGCCTCTCGCATCGCGGTCACCGCGGAACACGAGGCCGGACATTTCGACGTAAACCCTCAACTCAATACAACTCAAAAGCAAACCCTTCTCCAGATGCTCAACGATTTCAGTGACTGTTTCGCTGCATCGTCGAAAGTAAGACAAACGCCCATTGCGAAGCATCGCATCATCGTCGAAGAAAAGGCCCGTCCAATTCACCGCATGCCATACCGTGTCTCCTGCAAAGAGCGAGAAACGATCCTAACGCAAGTAGAAGTGATGCTAAGAGATGACATTATCCAGCCGTCGACCAGTCCGTGGGCATCGCCGGTGGTACTAGTGAAGAAGGACGGAACACTCAGGGTTCTGCGCCGACTACCGGAAACTCAATGAGATGAAGAAGGAGGACGTCTACCAGTTACCGCGCGTCGACGACACGCTCGATCGCCTTCACAACGCAAAATTTTTCTCTTCGATAGACCTAAAGACAGGGTACTGGCAAATCGAAGTCGACGAACGGGACCGTGAGAAGACTGCCTTCGTCACTCCGGATGGACTTTTCGAATTCAAGGTTATGCCTTTCGGCCTGTGCACAGCGCCAGCGGCGTTCCAGCGAGTTATGGATACAGTTCTCGCCGGGTTGAAGTGGCAAACCTGCCTCGTGTACTTCGACGATGTTGTCGTCTTCGCAAGAATTCTCGAAGAACATGTTGAACGGCTGAAGCAAATCCTTGAGGCTATCAGAACTGCAGGGCTGACGTTGAAGCCTCAGAAGTGTCGATTCGGCTACGAGGAACTCAGATTTCTCGGCCATCTCGTGAGCAGCGACGGCGTACGCCCCGACCCCGAGAAGACGGCGGCCATCGCAAATTACCCAGTTCCTTCTAACGTGAAAGACGTTCGAAGCTTCCTTGGCCTTTGCGCCTACTACCGACGATTAATTCGTCCACATTCGTCCAGCATAGTCCAATAAATCAATAGATTTATTGGACTATGCTGCTGTGTCGACTCCGTATCTCTGCCTCCCATGCAAAACAATGTCGGGTTTCACGGGTACTGTGGATGTAGTTGGTGCTACCATGACGGAGAGTACTATGCCTCAGCCATGGACCCTATCACCATTAACACCCCAAGAGAATCGACTGGTGAAGCAGCAGTGGGAGAGATTCAGCAGTCATTAAAGGACAACCTCTAATGTCTGCGGATATAAAGGACCAGCTGCACTAATAAACATGCCATATTTTGAATTTGTACACGGTGTTCTTGGGCGTTGTACGGACTGCCACAGGTACGTGGCTGTGTGAAGCCAAAGAAGCATTCTGCAGGTGTTTACTTTTATTCGTCACATAAATTGTAGTTAGAAACTAGTAATGCAAAATAGACGCCGTTTTTGCAGTTGAGTAATATGGACAGGTGAACATTCTCCGGAAGGAAGTATGTAATTACAAGATCAATAATTGCCTAATAATGATTAATTAACTCTTTAATTATGGGATTTCGCATGAAAGCGAGGAAACGGAAAGGAATATGTTCCTCGTCGAAAAACATTCCATGTGGAAACCCAAGCAGCACAATGTACTGAAAGTTGAGTGCAATAGGGGTGGACGCGTAGGTGGAAGCCCTTGAACAGACTCGTGAAACTAAAGAACATTTGATAAGACACATACCGTCCACCCCTATTGCACTCGACTTTCAGTACATTGTGCTGCTTGGGAATATGTGTTATATGCGCACCTGTGTTGAAATGTTCATCGCTCAATTTCGCTATGCAATGAGCCGAAACAAGAAATACGGAGTTTGCAAACGCAGAACGATGCGACCTTCGCCTTATCCGGGTAGAAGAGCGGTCTATCTGGCCATTAGCTCCTACATCAATCAGTTTCATCGCTCCAAATTACGTGGCCCTCCCACTTGGGTTGCATGTCGCTTTTTCTGCGCCAGAAACGTGCTTAGTTCATGTTCCGGCTCATTTGCATAGCGAAATTCCGCGACAATCATTTCAACGCACGTGCGCGTTTGTGTGTTTTCAACATGAAATTACTTTCGACGCCGAATAGATCCCGTTCTGTTATTTCGCCTTTGCGAGAAGTCCCCTAATTAAAAAGCTACTGAACTTTAGGTAATTCGTGATCATATATAGTTGCATGATTTTCTTCGAGCGAATGTTCGCATGGCCATATAACTCAACTGAAAAATGGCATTTATTTTGCTCTACTAGTTTTTAATAAAAATGTTGTAGCGAATAAAAACAAACACCCTGTATGTTTGCAAAATAATCATCATTAGCAGAAGAATAATGACGCCACGAAGCTCTTTATCGAAACCACCAAAGGACTTCAGAGAATATAGCTATTGGAAGCCCTCAGAATGGAATTGGTTACTTTTCTAAGTTCACCCATGTATAGGGTATTCTTACACATCAGATCTCGTCGAAGCAACTGATTCAAGTTAAACTGTTGCACGAGGAAGCTGAAAAGGCTGAAATATGCCGAGAAAATTATGAGGTGACAATGAGCAATAAATTGGAAGATTTATTGTAAGAATGTGAGACAGTTTGGCTGCAAATGAAGACACTATCTATGCGAACTCGTTTAAAAGAAAGAAAGGTGCATGAAAAAGGAAGCTAAAACAATGAAAACGCCACTCTGCTTCATTAATTTCTTATCCAAAGTTGATCCACACTAACAGGTATGAAAACAGATACACTACAAATATCCAGTGTACATATAGCAACAGTGACAACACTATAAGGAGATAATGTGTCACACAATTTGAAGCAGGCAAAATCTGATAATGCATATGAGAAATCACGAACGTCACTTATCCAGTAGCACCTTCTCATTTAAATTGTCCGACAAAGTAAGTCCGTCTAGTGCAAGCGGGATGATGGCACATCATGAAGGCACTTCAGAGAACTATGGATAAATATCAGGGAACACCTCTTGGTTCGCTTGGGAGTTGAGGATCAAGCGTCCGACACACGCCGCTTACCTTTGTGCTAACAGAGCTCGTGCACGGGTTCAGGAACAAAATGCGTGACGGAGGACCTCACTACACAAACACAAAGACGTTCAGATTTTTATACGGTCGGCGGAGCTGAAGGGCAGGAAGCACCATCTAATTTACCAGACTGCATCACTGCACCCTAGATCCTATCATCCTACACGCCAACAGACGTTTCCAAGCTCAAAACATATTCTGAATTGATACCGATGGCGCTCGGTCGCATACGACGACGAGGGCTGTAGTTTCGTTTTGACAGACTGGCAAAGCTGAAGCGTCGCAGGGTAAAGCTGTCGCAGTGCACAATCAGTTTTTTGCAACCTACTCAGGAACGCGGAGTTGTGTGCATAACTTTGCACACGTTTCGGTCTTTATTTATTTTATTATCTTATTTATTTATTGTTAGAATTATTATTCTTATTTCGTTTATTTTATTATTTCATCAATATGTTTGATTGTATTTGAGCATAATTTAATATGTAAACGTAGTGCAATTAATTTCGACAGTTATTTTCTTTTCGCTTTATATAAGCCCAGCTTATCTTCACAGCCAGGAATCTAACACTATCTGGCGTAGTCGCTGGAACATCCCACAAGGATGCATCCCATTTCCAGCTCGAATTCAGCATTGAACTATTCTTGTTTTCGAATGGCAGTTGGATGGTTTCACAATGTAAATTCAACCTGCACTGACCCATCATAGAAACTGCCTCGGCAGTCTTTCTTTTTTTTTTTTTCTAGGCTCATTCTTATGATTGCGTGAGAAATAGAGCTCCTCTATTGCAAGTCGCCAGTGTCCTTCAATTTTCATTGTTTGACTCACATTGCAAAAAAAAAAAGTGTTTTCAGTTTTGGACCTATCGGTGCCCTCTTTCAGTGGCCGCTTTAATTATGCTGCGCAACTGTTTCAGAACCATTTGCTGCAACATGATTTGAAAGTTTTTCGTCTGCACGGGCACTTGGGAAAGGTGTAGGGCTCGAGACCGTTAACATATTTAAAAAATGCAAGGGCAGTATTGCCTTCATCATCCACCGCTTACGAGCGAATGATCGCCAAAGGGGTCGTGTACAATGCCACTACATATCATATTAAATGTCAGAGGACAAACAATAAGATAATTTGTCTGGACGGCGGGTCATATGCCGAGATTATTCGCATTAGCTTTCACCAAGAGGGTCAGGAAACGGTAAGTTCACTGGCACTTTTGGAATACAACAGTGTTCGGAACACACGTAACATTATGCTATGTTTCGCAGTGACTAAGAATACCTTCACCTGTAGTGTTGACATGTAGACGTATGCGCATGGCACCAAATGAGCAGTTTGTGGTGACCAAGTTGCCAGACAAGATTGAATATGAGTGATGACTACCGTTGTGAAAAACTGTTTTTCCTTTCTTGGTAAAATTTCTTTCATTGCATGTATCATTCAAGTTTTTAATTGTATTAGTAGTGCGACAATCTTGAGATAATCATTGACGTATTTTCTAGCAGTTTCTTTTTGTCTGAGATAACGTAAGCTATAACCATCAATCTTTCTTACACGATGTCATGTACCGTGTTTTGAGATTTTCTTGTTTGAAGTATATACTTACAGCTGTCACATACAAGCGTACATTATTTGTATATGTTTTGCTATGTATTGTTTACGCAAGTTTGTTCACCACTTGCAAACACAATGTGCAAAACTATGCATGGGTAGAGAGCATACTTCACTTGAGGCACTCCTGCGTATTTCTATATGCATGCTCCTGGGGAAAAGAATATTACCTTTCACTCTCGTGCAGTGCAAAAAAATATATGGATTTAAATATAAGCAATTTAAAACTCGTCAGTTGTGTAGTTTGTGCCAATTGAAGTGTGTAGGAATTCAAACACGTTTCGAATAGAAGATATTTTAAATTAGAATGATTGACTTCTGTATTCAGTGTACACCAACTTGCTTTATCCCTCGAATGTGTCTTTCACGATCTTCATCCTTTCATCTATGCATGGAGCAGTCCTATCCGCACAACATGTTTGCTCACATTAATTCAATTGACACAGTGATCATGATGGTTCGATGCTAAATCAATTGCCCAATTCGTTCTTCTTCTGTGAAGGGGATCTTCATTGCACAACACGTCGGTTCAGATTGCTCCAATTGGAAATCATTGTTTCTCATTGGCACCCAGTGAACTAATTACTTGATTTGGTTCTTGATTTCTTATTAATCTTCTTCATCACAACACCTGTTAGAGCGCTAAAACATGAAGCTATCTTTCCCTCAACACTTCTCATTACTTCAATGAGAAATACCTGCATTATTCACATTAAATGAATTGGGTGTCTCAGTTCTCATTGAAAGTCATTGGTTCTCATTAAACAAATTAGATCCTGGTTTCCTGGAAAACTCCTTCTCCACAACATCTGTTAGAGCGCTCAAACATAAAGTCAGCTTTCCCGCAACACTTCTCATTACTTCAATGAGAAATACCTGCGTTATTCACATTAAATGAATTGGGTGTCTCAGTTCTCATTGAAAGTCATTGGTTCTCACTGGACAAATTAGCTCCCGGTTCCCTGGAAGACTCCTTCACCACAACATCTGTTTGAGCGCTCAAACATAAAGTCAGTTTTCCCGCAACACTTCTCATTACTTCAATGGGAAATACCTGCTATATTTACATTAAATGAATTGGATGCATAAATTCTCATTGAAACTCATTCAAATTGATGCGGGCGCTTAATGAGATCGGGTCTACTTTTTCCAGCAGGGACGCAACCTCTTCCGGTTTTTGTTCGATCATTTACGATTTCAGTTCACTTTGCTGACGGAAAGGCACGCGCACTGGAACAAAAGAATCCTTCCCACTGGACGTTCTGACAGCTTTGTTCGACGCTATTGCTCAAGAGAGGCGGCCGCCCCATTTCCCAAACGGAACAAAACTTCCTGTGGTGTTCCTGGGGATATCCTTCCACGGAAATACGGATCTCCTTGGGAGACACATTTTTCCTACGGGCGTCCCCCACATCTCCGAGTGGCCACGGTTTGGACTTCCCACAAATATCCGTCGTTTGTCCTCACAGGAAGTTATATGTAGATGCCGGGCGTTGCACCGACTTTTGCGTACGTGCTCTGGGCCCTGCATTTTCTCATTATTATTGATACTGTTTTATTGAGTTGCTAAGTAACTGGACAGATTCTTACTAGGCCTGTAGGCGTTTGTTTTCGCCATTTTGTTTCAGGCTCGGCCATTGCATCTTTCTTTCTCTGTTGCTCGTTTTTGTTTTGTTTCAGGTATTTCCGTTACAGACAACGAGCACAAAGTTAAAAAAAATAATAAAAATAAAGACGTACATATACAAGCTCTTAGAACCATGAAGATCACTCAGAAAGGCAGTGGCATACCTTTCAAAGCGTAAACAGATATATATATTGCTTGTCTCGCGAGCTTCCACAAATTCGAGAGTCCAGTCTGCCTGCGAGTCAAACTAAAAGGTGTGGTGCTTATATTTAATACGATTGCGTATACTTGTAACTGTGGACTGAAGAACTGCTTGGCGTATTAACTCACTATGACGTAACGTATGCGTTTCTTACTGCTTTTGGTGTGAGCCACTCAGTTGTTTCATCAAAAGTCGAACTCACGCCGCGACACACCTTGCCATGTTTCTCTCTCTCCTGCGGTAATGCTCCATTTAACATCCTGTCAGGGACCTTATTCGGACAATTGTTCAAACGGCCGTTACGTTCAAACGGACGGCTAGGGACGTCCATCCATGTCGCTCCCAGGGATGTCCACCTGACATCCATTTCAGGACATGGACGTTGGAATCTATTTCGGACGTCCGCAGGAGACAGTGTTCTGTCTGGGTTGAGATCAGGCTGCGGAAGCCACACCCCTATTATATGTACGGGGATTAAATAAGTGTCTGGTATTCTCTCACATAAAGCAGATTTTTACAGGATTGGCATCTTCATGCAGATGAAGATACAGCGGGTAGTGTGTTTTCTAAACGAGGAAAATATCTTACTTCGCAATCACATTTACTGTCACTGTCATTCACGTCCCGACCCCTCTGGCGTGAAACACATTCCACACATAAGTCTGATATTCATATACAGAAAGTCTGGCCATTATTTAATTAACCGAATGCCGGAAGGTGAAGCTGTTTTAGTAAACTATGCTTGACTAATAATGCTCGTAATGCACGGCGTAACGGCGATTTTCTTAGTAACACATCGCTTATGCCAAAAAGATAAAAACATTGAAACTACAATGCTTATTATCGTACAAGCTTTCATGCAATGGACTGCATTTCATCAGGTACCTGATTACCTGATGGGTACCTCCTCATCCCATCGTCATTCATGTAGTAGTAGTTGTTGTTGATGGGTACCTGATGAAATGCAGTCCACTGCATGAACGCTTGTACGATAATAAGCACAGTAGTTTCAATGTTTTTATCTTTTTATCACTTGCGTCGACCGTATACTTGACTCGGTTTTGACATTCCCCGATTAACCACTCGCTGCTAAGATGACGTTTCACAAAGTTAAGCTATAGGTGTCGTCGACTTCGCCGAGTTTCGTCGCCGGACAAGCTTGGCAATGTGCTACGCTACGCTATTATGAAATGGTCTTGGCTTGTAATCATTTGCGAATTGATTTTAAAACTCGATATTTTCTGTGCTGAGCAACAAATCGTAGATGGAACAGTTTGTTAACTCACGTAAACAGTACACGTGCAACGTCATGCAGCAGCCCAGAAGAGCGCTTCGCTCCCGAAGCTTCACATAGCGACCTCATGATGCATGTCTTGCCGTCCATGCCGAACCGATCCAGAAACCAAGCAACACCTTCGTAGACAGTTCTCCGGTCATCGCCAACGTCAAGCATTCGCCTTCGAGAGACAGAGCTTCCAGGGTCGGGAATAGTGATCTCGAAGGGAAACGCCATGCCAATATTGGAACCGAAGTACGGCGTGCCGGTTGGGACGACAGCCTTCAGTGCAGGGATCACTGTCATGGATCCGAAGAAAGGTTGCTGAGCCGAGCTCACTAAGAACATCGCTGTGGCTTGTAGGATGCAGATGATTAGGGGCATTGCACCTGATGTACAGGATTGCCTTCTTCAGGTTTTGTTGTCTGCTACAGAAGACTTCCCAGAAGCTTCTCTGAACAAGGTGATGCACGTTCCTTGAACGACGCGAGATTGAGAGAGACACTACGATGTTCCCCCGCGGCGCCCGTTTTTTATACGAATTGGCTCGAACGCTTGACCGGTCCGTTCTGCGACAGGGCATATAGCAACCACGCGATTGCGTGCGACGCCGTCACTCGATAGGGCTGGCTGATTCACGTTTCATGGTTCCAAGTGTCATCCAAGTAAAGACATTTCTTCAGGACGCATTTTGGGACGAGAGAGCGGTGGAATATTGGGCGTGTCAGGGGAGAAACGCAACTGGAAACGCTTTTGTCGGTGGATGCCAGCGAGCGCATCTTTACGCTTGAATTATGTACAGAGAGCTTTGACAGCGATGTAAAGGTAATGTATGTATCTGGAACGAAGCGAAATCTGCCTCAATTTCACTTTGAAATTTAAATGACAATGCAGGCGTTCAGTGACTTACCATACACTTTCATTATGTGGGGCAACACTGTGATGGCCCAGAGTTTGTGAGGAGTTCAGAGGCTACTCTACCGTTATTTATTTCATGCAAGTCACTTGCTTGCCCTGTGTAGCTTCCCTGGCCGGTTTCACGTCAGTTCAGGCAGAGAGGTCCCATCGACCTCTTGGATTTTCATTATTTTTTATATTTAAAAGCTCATCGTACATGATGACCAACAGCGGTAAACTGAATAATTTCTACGGAATAGTTTTCGCGCAAAAAAATCCACAAATTCCGGCCCTGAATTCGAGTGTTTCAGTTTTGCCGTGTTTGCACGCGTATATCTCCCGAGTCTTAAAAGACACTGCAGTGAAATTTTTTAATGCTTTAGTATGCCTACAGGCCAGCAGTCCGAGCGCAAATTTTGGCGCGCAGGGGCCACGCTGAGTGATATAAAAAATGGCGAACATGCTCTCTCGTGCTGTTTTGTTCCAACTTCGACGCGTGATTTCTCTGACTGTAGATATTCCTCACTACCTTGTTTGATATCACTTCACTCAGCCTTTAATGCTCTTTCATCTGGTATATATATCGTGCGTGTGCCCCCTGCAGGTATCTGCTGAAACAGGCAAATGTTAAGGTATATTAAAAAAAAAAACAAGGATTTTGAGCGACCGTTTCTCGAAAAGGCCCCTTTTTATTTCTTTTATATTTTGCCAGGACATGGCCCGATGTTGGACCTTTCACCTTACGTAAACAAAATTCTGCTTCAAAAGGCGTACACTGGCGATTAGCTCGTTAAAACGCGGCCCTACCCGTACGAAAATTCCAGATCGGCCGGACACGAGCCCGGATTCAGGCCAGATCGGGTCAGATCTGAAAGCGAGCATGGTATATCCGGTTTTATCTGGTTTTAACCGACAGGTGCCGGACGCAGATCCGGAAACCAGTCTGTGTTAGTCCGGATTCATCAGTATTATCCGGACACCTGTCCAGATAAACTGGAACCAGATCCGACCAGACAAGGTCCGATCCGGATTGACGACCATATAAGGTCCGGACAGGCCGGATCCGGAACTCATCGGAATGATCGTGCCCTTTACGAGCATGTCCTGTGTGATGCAATTCACGTTGGACGAATCTTTCGTGATAATTAACCGTCGCAATTAATGTCCGGTGCGAACGACTAGTGATCTAGAAAGAATAATGGAGAAGAGAGACAGGAGAGGATCTAGTTAAGGTCTCCCAGTCCCGGTCGTCAAACAGCAACGACAAATATCAGTGTACGACTGTTCACGTTTATTTTACATGCTAACCAGTAAAAGTGGAGTTCACTACAAATTCAGTTCTGTAAAGTTGGGCGATAAGCAGACACAGGACCCTCACACATTTCTTTAGATTCTGCGGCAAAGCAATTATTTCCAATGCACAAGTTCTGGCCCTTAATGCACAAGTGCATGTGTTAGCTGGTATGTCTTTCCAAATTAAATAATGAGGTATAAGAGAAAAGTGCTGCGACCTACCACACAACTGCAATAACTATATAAGGCCAGATCCTGCCGCACACAGTGTGTCGTACTGAAATGCACAATGGTTTCAAAAAGTGGTACCACACTGCAAAAGTAGAAAACAACATACATATGCTGTTTTCTACCTTTGTGGTGTGATATCCACCTTCTTTACATCTTTGTGAATATTTTATGTGGGACACTGTTTGCAGTCAGATCTGGCCTGATATACAAGCAGATCGAGTCAGGCCAGATACCAGACAGATCAGGAATTGGGACATTTCCAGATCTGGCATATTAATCAGGCCAGATACCAGACAGATCAGGAATTGGGACATTTCCAGATCTGGCCTGACGCATAACCCCAAGAACACACGCGATCCCCAGGATGTCCTCAAAGTGTCATCACGTCCTCGTCCGTGATGCGATGGACGGAGGAGGTCCACAGACTGTCATCATAGGAGCTTCCAGTGATTGTCATTTGCGTATATCCTGCGGTCGTCAACCGAAGGACAAGAACATGAGAAGAAAATTAATTTAATACCGCGTTGTGAATTTTAATAGCAGCTAACAACAATCAAGTTCCCGGATTATTTCTCATCCCCAAATGCAACCGAAGGAGTACTCATGCATAAATTGCAAAACAACTACAAAAAATATATATAACGAAAACAGATAACAGGTACAAATACAGATTGTCGGATTTTAAAGGAATTGGTCCATGTACTGGGTTTGACGTGCAGGAAAATATAGTTTGTTAGACTTTTTACTGCGGTCTAGTTGCATGAGCGTCCGCGAAAGATCCCTGGCAGGACGTTGCACGGAGCATGTTATTTCCTAGAGACAAAAAATGATAGTGTTTCACTGCCCAAGCTTCAGATACGATGCATGCCCCAAACCAAAGCAGTAAGAAACACGGACATTACCTTGATAGTGACTTAATACTGCAAGGAATTTCTCACTTCATTGTTGGTTATGTGCGAAATCAAGTTAAACTTAGATACCTCACCCTTTGTTTTGACTGAGATGCAGAGAGGACTCCCGAATCTGTTGAAGTTCAAAAGACAAACAAGTTGTATCTGTTCTGCATTGGAAAGGAAATGCTGCTGCATCATATGCCTTTCGAAGTGGTTTTGCTGGTCTTCGTGGCCTACGGGCCTTTTATATATCTGTTTGTTGCTTATTAAACTGTGACACTCATTGTTTGTGATGAGAAATACGCTGAACAAATACAGATGAAAAACCACGAATGGTAGATGGTGACTGGTGACAGAGGTTGAAAATATATAAAAAAAACACACACACGCTGACTGGGTGCTGCAAATGTGCCCTCACTTCCCAAAATAAATAATTCACTAAGGTACCTGCTTGGTCCCAGAATTATACTAGCCGCGTCATTTGGTAGCTCCCATAGGAGATCCTGAGGATATGACGGGGAGTCTCACTTTGTCACATTTCTAACAAATTGAGGACATGGTAGGGAAGTCCTGGGGATGTTATCCCTGTCCGCTAATGACTTTCTTCGGGCGTACACAGGAGGTCATTGTGTTCTTGTGGAACAGATCTGTCATATTAATCAGGCCAGATACCAGACAGATCTGGAATGGGGACATTTCCAGATCTGGCCTGACAAGAAAGCCAGATCTGGAAATGTCCCAATTCCTGATCAAAAACAGATCTGGAAGTTGTGATCAGGTCAGATAAAAATCAGATCTGACTTTTTCGTAAGGGTATAGTCTGCGTGCGTACGTGTTGGAGCCCGGCTTCTTGTACCGCGAGATGGCGGGCTTCGTGTCGATGATCCCTTTGTTTGAGCAAGGTTGTCTGGCCTTAGCCTTACCTGAGCTATTCGTCGGCAAACTTTTGACGTCCTGCTGAAGAGATAATTCACTTCTGGAAGTTAGTGATTTCCAACAAAGCATCAGAATGAAATCCTACGTCCGTAAAGCCGTATTTCAAAGGCTAGGTCAAACTTAATGGTCAGCGAAGGTAAAACCTCACTCTTGCAAGCTCCGTACACGGTGATACCAATACTGTACAAATAAATATCGAGTTAGGAATTGCTTTTTCCAGGGTTCCCGCAAGTTCCTGCGAAGCTTGCTTTACTTCATTTTACGATATTTTTATGTTATGCAGAGGGCTTTTAGCACAAAATGCATGTTATGTGCTGAACTGGCAGTCGTACATTTCTTCTCACAGCTAGGGAAGTGGACGGCTTCTCGCATTTGTCATAGTTACATTAGATACGTTCAGAGCAGAGCCATACGGGAGACGCACCTAATGCACTTCGATTTCGCTCAAAACTGGACAGTAGCCATGCCTAACGAAATACAAGCGTGCCAGTGCGGAAAACAGATTTCCATATTCACTTGTGTGGTAACAGCTGGCACGGAAACGCACAGTTTTGGTGTGGTGAGGGAAGACTTCTGTCACGATTCAGCACAGTCAGTGTTAGCTTCCATAGCTATTGAAGAATGTCTTGACGAGAATATTCCTCATGCAGCTAATGATTTACGTGTCGATGGAGCGGCGAGCCATTTTAAAAATCGGCATAGGCTGTATGAGCTCTCCAAATCTACTGTTGCGAGCGCGACATGGCTGTTCAGGAACAGGCCGCGACAAAAGTGCGTGTGACAGGATCGGTGCCCAGGATCGGTGTGACAGGAATCAAGCACCATGCCACGACACCTAACTTGTGTTCATCGAGCACATCTTAGAGTCACAAGATATGATAACGTGCTTGCCAAAACACCTAACACGCGTCCATTTACTCCATGTACGGGCTGAGGACGTGGCTTCTTTTAGAATGCAAAAGAAAAAGCAATGGATAAACCTATACCGCATCAAAGTGGCATACAGGGTTCGCATGCGTGGCAAAGCAAGACACCGGAAAGTCTAGGCCGAGAAACATTTATAGCTAGTACCGCGGACAGTGAGTGCAGAAGAGTGACGTTTTCCTAGAAAGTGAGTGAAATCATTTGTTGCTGTCATTGCAAAATACTGCTTTTCGCAGTCTTGTAAATATATCGACATAAACTACCACTTTTGATTACAAAGTTGTCCCTTTCTTGTACGACATCCACAGGAGGCCCGCCATCCCGCGGTACCGGCAGCCGGGCTCCGACAAGTACGCACGCAGACTAGGGCCGCGTTTTAAAGGGCTAATCGCCAGTGTACGTCTTTTGAAGCAGAATTTTTTTACGTAAGATAGGTCTAACATTGGGCCGTGCCCTGGCAAAATATAAATGAAATAAAAAGCGGCCCTTTTGAGAAACGGACGCTCAAAGTCCTAGTTTTTTCGAAATACAGTCAACCCTCGATTTGTGAACCTTGGATTTATGAATTCCCTCGTTTTATGAACAGCAGCACGAGGAGCCAAACTTTTTACATGGGTTTTTCCCTCGTTTTATGAACCTCGATATCCGAATAATGAATGGAATTTCTGGGAACCAACTAGGAGTTGCCCAGCGTTTTTGGTCTCAGTTTATGAACGGATCGTTCCGAGGTCAACAGAAACCTTCAAAGGGATTATCTTATCCGTGGTCTTATGAATGACGCCGAAACGGACGAAACTTTGTCCAGGTATTGCACCCTCGGTTTTTAAACCCTCGAAATCCGAACAACAGATGGGTTTTCCAGGGACGCATTAGGGGGACCAAGTGTTCCTGACCTCAATTTATGAATAAGGTGGCCGCAGTCGGCAGGGAAACTATGGGGTCAGAAGGATTTCAGAGCATAGTGACGTGGTCCCCGTCCATGTCAGCTATTGTGCGAATTATATGTTGCATTATAAACGCAATCCCAGCTCTCAAATACTGTTCCATCTGCTCGATAGTACTCACCTAACGGAATTTTCGATTTATGAATCCCTCGATTTATGAACGATTTTTCAGGAAACCGAGGGTGTTCATAAATCGAGGGTTGACTGTATACCTTAACATTTGCCTGTTTCAGCAGATACCTGTAGGGGTATACTCACGATATATACACCAGATGAAAGAGCATTAAAAGCTGAGTGAAGTGATACCAAATAGGGTAATGAGGAATATCTACAGTTAGAGAAATCACGCGTCGAAGTTGGAACAAAACCGCACGAGAGAGCATGTTCGCAACTTTTTATATCACAGAGCGTTGCTCCTGCGCGCCAAAATTTGCGATCGGACTGCTGGCCTGTAGGCATACTAAAGCATAAAAAAAATTTCACTGCAGTATCTTTTAAGACTCGGGAGATATACGCGTGCAAACACGGCAAAACTGAAACACTCGAATTCATAGCCGGATTTCCTGGATTTTTTTGCGCGAAAACTATTCCGTAGAAATTATTCATTTTACCGCTGTTGGTCATCATGTACGATGAGCTTCTAAATATAAAAAAATAATCAAAATCCACGAGGTTAATGGGACCTCCCTGCCTGAACTGACGTGAAACCGGCCCCCTGTAGCTTTTGCCACATACTCGATCGAATTTTGCCTGTTTTGAGCCGCCTTCTTTCCTTTCTTTTTCTTTATTTCTAAGTCGTAATTTGTGGTTGACCTGTGTCCGTACCTCGGGAAAACTCGCTCATGAGCATGCTTACCCAAACTCAATGCGGCGAATGAGCTGAGCATGAGTGAGCAAACTGCGAGCTAAAGCGACAAGTGAGTAAGTTTGAGTAAGTGGGAGTCAGCAGAAATGCTAACCTCTGCCCATACTGTATATACATCCCGGTTAATACTGTAGTTTTACCGCCATTCACAATAGTTTTCCACGTCGTGGCCATATAGCTTATCATGATCATCCTACTCATAATCATAATCAAATTATCGACAATCGGCATGTCGGTAATCGACAATACGAGAGTCGCTCCGAGATCGAACGGTGTCGGCGCGCTGCGGAGAAACGATGAACTACCGTAGTGTGGTGGATAGCTTCCTCGCGTCGTCTGCTTTCACACGTTTATTCCGCGTTCAGTGCAGTATTGTGGAGCATTGGAGTACAACAATTGAGCTGTCCTCCACTGGCTGCTCATTGAAGCACAGGCAAGCTTGTGGATAAAATTACCGCACCCACAAAAAGGAACGCCACAAAAAGGAACACGAAAAAAAAAAAACATGAAAGAAGCACCAATGGTCATTGAGACAATTTTTGCTTCTTTCTCGAAATTTTCATTTTCTTGCCTGTTCCATTTTCTAAACACCAGACACAATAAACTTTTATTTCTGAAAATAAACGACTCGGATTTCACTTATGCTCGTGTCAACGGAGACGTGCCAGTTAAAGGACGCGTGGCGGTTAATATGACAGAGCTGACCAGGTAACGTCAACCACTTTGTTCGTTATTTCCAAAACATGTGGTGCACGGTGTAAGTATAGCTATTTCTCACGTGAGCGAATTGTTCGGTAAGGTTAGCAAAGGGCGCCTCTGTAGAGCCATCTGTATGCTGTCCTCACGCATCACGACATTTTGTTATGTAGCGGCATCGCCGCCATCATCCCCCGCGCACCAAAGACCAAGGCGCGCGGTTAATAAAACACGACTGCACGGCCAGCTCGGGTCGTTGTTCGGCTGGCCGGTCTTTCCTCACTTCTGTGTACTGTCTTGTGCCTCTAGCACTACATTGGTGACCCGGACAATTTCTCGAACAATCCCAACCCTCTCCGACGATGTCTCAAGGCGACAACGCGGCGCCATCATCACCGCACGTAACCGCTGTCGCCGTCAAGCTACCTCCATTCTGGGACCATAATCCAGCCATTTGGTTTGCCCAAGCCGAAGCGCAGTTCCATCTGTCCGGCATCACTTCCCAGACCACCCGGTTCTACAACGTCATCTCGGCTCTGTCTCCAACCGCCGCCGAAGAGGTGCACGATCTCATCACCTAACCACCACCCGAGAACCCGTATGACCGACTTAAGGCTGCCTTGCTCAAACGCACTTCCACATCTGTCCGCGAGCGCCTCAGGCAGTTGTTATCCGCAGAAGAGCTCTGCGATAGGCGTCCAACGCAGCTTTTACGTCGGATGAAGCAGCTTTTGGGAGACGACGTTTCCGCAGCCGGTGACCGATTCCTGCACCAACTTTTCATGCAACGCCTGTCAACTAACGTCCAATGGTTCTGGCCACCACGTCGAACCTAGCTACCCCTGGACGAGCTTGCTTCCCTTGCTGACGCGGTCATGGAGGTCGCCTCACCCCACCAAGTCAGCGTTCTTGAGCGACCTACGGCTTTAGAGAACGCCACTCCTCCACCACAGGCCGATCATCGTCCCCCCCCCCCCCCTTTCTCCACCCGACATTCAGGTAATGGCGCATCAGATCAGCCACCTCACACAGCTTGTCGCGTCACTTGTCACCCGCCCGCGATCCCCAAGTCCGCGCCGCCCTCGACACCATCATCCCCCGCGCACCAATGATCAAGGCGCGCGGTTAATAAAACACGACTGCACGGCCAGCTCGGGCCGTTGTTCGGCTGGCCGGTCTCCCCTCACTTCTGTGTACTGTCTTTTGCCTCTAGCACTACAGTTATATACTGCAGCTGCAACGCATTTGCCGATCACGACGTCAGATTGTCGCAAGTACAGAGCTGAGATCTGCGAAAATACCCACATGCCATACACGCCAAGTGTGAAGCCATGTCAAGGGGGGCGCAGACAGACGCGCAACTCGAATACTTTTTTACGTTTGAGTATACAGGGTGTCCCAGCTAAATGCGAACATATTTTTAAATATATATATATCACTTTTTCCGAGATAAAATCAATTGCAATATAGCATATGCTGAAGGGTACTCCTTAAGAGGCCATTAGCAAACTCCTAAGGCAATGTCTTAATTAACTTTCAATAATTAACTTTGTAATTATAAAAGCTACGAAGTTGTCCCAATTAGAACATCTGGTCCCTTCGGTCACCTGATACCGGAGCCGTTTTGAGAATAAAAATCCGTCCGATAGATCGTCCGCAAAAAAATTGTGAAGAAACCCCATTTTTTTCTTTGTTTTGTTCATTACGCATCTTCGGAGACGCGTCTTTCCTTCACCCCCAATGTGAGAGGGTGAAAGAGCACGCTATCGCCTTATGCGTCGAAGATGAGCTTTAACTTGCGGAAAGAAAACAAAAACAAATGTATCGGGTGGCCCTATTGGAACTGCCCTTATCTTGGGTTGCATTTTCTGTTTTCTTTTAATCCTTTTCCAGGATGCAAGAGGCGATAGTGTGCTCTTTCACCCTCTCACATTGGGGGTGAAGGAAAGATGCGTCTCCGAAATGCGCAATGAACAAAATAAAGAAAAAAAAATGGTGTTCCTTCACGATTTTGTTGCGGACGATCTATGGAACGGATTTTTGTTCTGAAAACGGCTCCGGTATCAGGTGACCGAAGGGACCAGGTGTTCTCATTGGGACAACTTCGTAGCTTTTATAATTACAAAGTTAATTATTGAAAGTTAATTAAGACATTGCCTTAGGAGTTTGCTAATGGCCTCTTAAGGAGTGCGCTTCAGCATATGCTATATTGCAATTGATTTCATGTCGGAAAAAGTAATATATATATTTTTTAAAAATATGTTCGCATTTAGCTGGGACACCCTGTATACATGCCAACCTCACGTTTGATCGAGCAGAAATGGGGTTGTTCACGACAAAACAACACTATTCATAAAACGAATAGTTAAATAAATATGTATGACAATAAAATAGCGCTGTCAACTAATACCCTAGTCAGACGGCAAACTTAATGACAATTATGGGCTGCATAATTGTCACAAAAAAGGCGTGAACGCCTCCCGTTCTCAACAAATCAGTTGAGAGAGAATGATGTCATTCGAGATATGACGGTTTGTTAGGAGCGTGCTACCGGTGAAGTTACGGCCCGGCCGTTGTCCCGGTGCCGCCTGTGCTGTCTGTGGTTTTTCTTGGGTTTTCCTCAGACGGCTTTCAGACATGTGTCGGCACAGTTCCCTTAGAAGCCGGCTCAGGACGCACATTCCCCCAGGGCGATAGTCGTGACGTTGCCCACCTCTGTGAGGCCGACAACGGCGAGCCCTTCCACCAGCACCACCACCACGGCCGTTCCGTTTATCGCCTTAAGTTTGCCGTCTGACTAGGGTATAAGTCGTTCATGCAATCAAGACATTGCATGTTTCATCAGCATTAGCCGTGAAGGAAGGTAGAAAGGTGAGAAAAAGTCTACTAATACTTTAGCAAATGAAGTAAATCAAGCAAACGTCACAGAGGAACAAAGACTTGACAGGAGTGGCTGTGTTACTCGGAGTATACTGTCGGTCGTTCAAAATCGTAAATTCCTCGGAATGCTTTACATAACGCTTTGTACATAATGTACGGGAGTTTCAGAAACAAACAAACAAAAAGAAAAGAAAGTCTTTAACAGTATTACACGTGATTGTGAAGGCTATGCTTTCGCCTTCTCACTATATGATAAAATGACTTGGTCCATGATCACCAACGCCCTGGATAATGCGCAGGACTTGGATCCTCACTGTTAGCCTCATCATTATAATTACACCAAATTACAGCGAGCAATGGGGTATGGGGTATCACCTCTAGCGATGAAACAACTCAACCATTATCATCTAGAGACCGGATTTATATGCGCTAAAAAGTAACGAAATATGCATGCAGCTATGCACTAAACCTGGTCACAGCATGCAGTAAAAATGTGTCATATATGCGGCAAAAACTCGAGCCGTATATATGAAGCGATCTCGCACACCGCCGCCGAGACGAGTGGTTTCAAAATGTAAATGTCCTTTTTATTTAACCGGATATGCTGGGGTTACAATGAAAGATAACGAAAAGCGGGGTATTCAGAAAAAATAATACAAGGCCGTGTTTCAATGATTGGAACTGTTGAAGAAAATGTTTGCCACTAGATACCGTTCAATATTGTCTGGCGCCTGTCAGTCGAAACGTTCTTATAGTTCGAAAATGAACTCTCTACGTCGCACGTTGTGAGTGGAGCATACTTGAAGGCTGAAAGTAGGTGTGCGGGCACAACCTCCGGTAGGGCGGCGTTAGGAACCGAAGCAAACAGATCGTCGACTACTCGGAGAACGACAAATCCAGGATTCTTTTGTAGCACGGCGTCAAATTTTCTAACAACCTTTGCGCCGACTAGACTGGTAATCTTTGCGAGCTCCTCGCGTACACCTTTCACCACATCCAAGGATACCACGAGCAGGAGGCCTCCCGTTTCAAGCTTCCGGATGGCTCGCGCAAGGAAGACCAAGTGCGTTTTCACTAACTGTACCTCCACAGCTAGCACTGTCTTTTCAAAGAGCGCTTGTGCTTCTCTGACAGCGCTGCTGTCCTCGGAACTGAACGTGTTCACCACGTCCTTCAAGTCGTCAAAGTGAGTTGCATAGAAGTCGACTGTCTCCAACCAGGTGCCCCATCTTGTGACAACAGGTTCAGGGGGCAGGGGAACGTCTGGCATCATTGCTCGGTATGTTTCTCTTCGACTTGGCGCCTTCACAAAAATTTTATTCACGACTGACACCATCTTGTTGACGAGTGGGTAGAGCCCACTAACTTCCTCTGCCACGCGGTTGAGGCCGTGCGCCAAACACGTTACGTGCACGAGGTTGGGATAGAAAACCTTCAGGGTGTCAGCAGCCTTTATCATGTACGCAGCTGCCATCTGTGTAAAATATCCTAAAGTTCTCTCCGCCCCCATTTGGCCACAGTAGCTTGAGAGCATCGTTTATGAATCTAGCTACAGTGCCGTGGTTTGTTTTCTCAAGTGTTCGACTCGCAAGCAGATAAGGCTTGGGCCTTTGATTTTCATCAAGTTTTCCAACAACAACATGCGCTACGTAGCGACCGCAAGCGTCCGTCGTCTCATCTGCAGCAGCCCACATTGGGCCGTTTCCAACAGAAGACCTTATTTCGTTCACGGCTTTCTCGTACAAAAGAGGCAGGTAATTCTTGCGGAGAGTTGACTCTGCTGGTATCTTCCTGTGAGTATACTTCTCAAGGCATTTTCTTAGCGTTGGCTTAAATGGCGTTGAATGATGACACTTGCACACGAACAATTGAAATAAGGCAGTCGTCGAAAAAGGGAGACAGCGCCGGGATTTGAACCACGCACCTCTCGATTGCCGTTCTTAGGCGCCTTGAGGCTTGCGTTGTGTTCGTCTGTTATGTGTTTCAGCCTCATAACCGTTACTTCCATCACATGCACATGGCACACGACGACAAGTTTATCCACAGCAATAGCACGGCCCCTCGATCGCCCCTCTCTGCTCCGCTCGGGTACAACAGAAAAAGCGTGACGAGGGAATCTCCACTAGAGCCCTGCACGGGCACGGGCCCGACCCGGCCCGCGGGCCGGGCCGGGCTTGTTATTGGCTGTGTGCTCCGGGCCGGGCCGAGCCCGGGCCGACAAAATACGCCAGAACCGCGGGCCGGGCCGGGCCCGGGCCGTTAAAATACGCTACCACCGCGGGCCGGGCCGGGCCCGGGCCGACAAATATGTTCCCGAGAGTCAGGCCCGGCCGGGCCACGCAGCGAATTCCACACGATGGAGATGCATTAGTTCATATCATCATGCGCTTGCGTCATTCCTGTGCATATTTTGCAAAGACAAGCAAAGGGTACTGCATTATGCATATGATTCGACCCTCTAGAACATTCTCCAAGCCACTTTACATTGCTCCTCACTCCTCACATATTTCACAATCACTTTGCCAAAGCTTGGTGAGAGAAGTAGGGACTGGGAGAAGCAGTTTGTCGACAGCATGCTCTACCTCCGCAAAATCTTGACTGTGTAACGATAACGCCCATGCCCGCGTGCGTTCTGGATTTAATTTGGTCTCGTGTGGTTACGGTGTTAAACCGCCATCACTTGTATGTTTGTCTTCTCTCCTTATAAATTTACTTATAAATTTGTTTGATAATCGCCAGAAACGCGTACGTCGCGGCTGGAAATACTAGGCCGGGATCTACTCGCCGGGTCACCGGGCCGGGCTCTATTTGCTTAGACGCCGGGCCGGGCCGGGCTCTAGTCACTGGGTCACCATGCCGTGCCGGGCCGCATAAAAATATGAAGGTCCGGGCCCGGGTCGGGCCGGGCCATTTTTCGATGCGCCCAGGCCGGGTCGGGCCCGGAAAAGTCGGCCCGTGCAGGGCTCTAATCTCCACATTTCCACGCTAGGGGCGCGACCGAGCGGGGGTTCTCCGAATGATTTCTCCGTTGCTCCTACGGTGTTTCGATCTGTATAACGTTATGTTCCAAATCGAGCGACTTTTGCGCAGAGGGATAGGGAATATCCGAAATTTTTACTTTTGTGCGACTTAGAAAAGTAGTTAGTACCTTGAACGTCTTTTCTCGCGCTACTTCTTTTTCGTCACTTGCACACGCGACAGGCCTCAGCGTTCACCACGTGGTGGTCCAAAGTTTGTGCAAAACAGAAGACACGTGCTGGACAAGATGGCCGACAACGAGGTGAGCGCGCACATCGAACAGCGAATTGTCATGAAGTTTCTCGTGAATGAAGGCGTAAAGTCATCTGAAATTCACAGAAGACTTCAGGCTCAGTGTGGCCACGATACACTTAGCCGCAGCAAAGCGTTTGAGTGGTGCAAACGGTTCCGAGACGGCCGTACATCAGTGCAGGACGATCCCGGCCGGGGCGGCTCAGAGCCCAGTGTCAGAGTTCCTGAGAACATCCAACTTGTGGAGCGCCCGATCCTCAAGAACCGACGGATAACATGTCTCGAACTGGCTCGAAAGACGGACCTTTCTGTAGGAACGTTGAACACTATCATTCATGAACACCTCCAGTTTCAGAACGTTAGTGCCCGTTGGGTCCCGAGGCAGCTCTCCGTGTTTGACCGGCAGAGAAGACGGGAAATCTCCCATGAACTAAGGTACCTGTGGTGTTTGTGGCGCCACCTGTGTGAGTGTTGCAGAGTGATTGGGGGAATGCCTCCGTGTGGGTGACGAATAAAGAGGCTGACAAAATGGCACCGTAGTGTCAAGAAGTGTATCAACCATCAAGGGGGGTTTCAATCCAGGCCATCACCGAAACGACACTACAAATTTGGCAACGAGCGGCAACGAAATGACTAATACAGGATCTACAAACATTGAGGTGCCAATATGTTTTGGAAACCTGGATAATTTCGACCCCGATGGCCCGAATCCAAGTGAGGCATGGCGCAATAAATGGAAACAAAGATGGCAGTTCTTCGTCAATGCACAACCGGAAATTCCCGGCAAGCGAAAGAGAGCTTTGCTTCTTCATCTGGCTGGAGAGAAAGTCCAAGAAGTGTATTCTACACTGACGGATCAAGGAACGTACAAAACAGCTTTGGATGCGCTGGACGCACACTTCGGAGACAAGAAGAACGTTCCATATGAACGCTACTTGTTCCACAAGATTGAGCAGCAAGAAGAAACGGTGGATCAACTCATGCAAAAACTTAAGTTGGCTGCAGCGAACTGTGAGTTCGGGAACGACAAATCGAATGTAATAAGAGATAAACTTGTGCATGGCTGCCGAAACAAGAACTTAAGACGCAGACTACTTCAAGAAGAAAAACTCACATTGGAACGAGCAGTACAACTGGCAAAACTGCTGGAACAAAGCGATAAATAAGCTGCTGTGATGGAAGAAAACAACTGAATCCAACGGCAAGAAGTAAATGTGGTCGCCAGGAAGGCTAGGCCTAGAATCGAACATCGACAGACGCAGAAGAGGTATACACAAGGAATGCCACATTTCATCATAAAAGGATCATCAAGAACCGAAAATATATACCAGGTGTGGACAACAAGGACATTTTGGAGATTCATGTCAGCGAACGCAAGGAAAAACATGCAGCAAGTGTGGTTTGAAGGGACACTTTGCACGTGTCTGTCGTACGAACTTCGGAAGAAACCGACCAAGGTTCAAGACCTACAACGTTCAGGGAAAGATGGAGAGGAATGAAACAACAACGGAACATTCGGACGACGAGTACCAACTATTCAAAGTGACAGTGAAAGACTGCCATGATACAGTCATGGTGAAGCTATACGATGTTGACATTCCAGCGGTTGTGGATACGGGATCTTCGCTGAACATTATCAATGAAGCGCAATGGAACATACTTCAGAGACATGGTCTCTAGCTGACCGAGACGCAGTGCCGGATTTACAGTGGTGGGGGCCCCGGGGCACTGTGCTGTGGGGGCTCTGGCTCTCTCGTGCATTCTATGTATTTATTCTATGTATTCGTTGTATTATATGTCTATAAATGACATCGTTTTGTTTCAAAAGGACCGCGGCCGTGTGGCACACTGGTCCGAGATTTTTCAGCAGTCAGGTTTTGTCATATTTTGAACATTTCGTAGACAAGTGAAATAAATATTCTATTCATGTCTATCCAATGTGTTATTCGAGGTCGATATGCGTGGATTTTTACCAAGTTTCCGTTTCAGGGATGCGTTTCAGGCATGCGAAACAGATTTACCTTGGACAAGACCTTTACTGGTGGGGTCCCCGGGGCAAGTGCCCCGTCTGCCCTCCCCTAAATCCGGCACTGCCGAGACGAGTGCCAAGGTGTTTCCCTACGGAAGGGAACAGCCTTTACCGCTGATCGGAAAGTTTACAGCACCAGTTACAAAAGGAGACAGGCGAGTACAAGCTGATTTCCATGTGATGAAGGGCAAGTCGGTATCCTTGCTAGGAAAGCAAACAAGCATTGATCTAAAACTCGTCGTGCTACCACAAGACAGGCTAGAAGTCAGACTAGGAAAGACAAGGATGGAGAACATCATCGCAACAAACACAGAAGTGTTTGAAGGCTTGGGAAAACTGAAAGATTACAAGTTGAAGATTCATGTAGACGAATCCGTAGTGCCTGTACTGGACAAGGTACGGAAAGAAAGATGGGAACCAAACAATGAAGACAGTGTCTACGAGAGAGTAGAGCCTGAGTTATCGGAGAAAGATGGCTTACTCCTTAAAGGAACAAGAATTGTAATTCCCAGTGATCTCCAGGCAAGAGTGTTGGACATAGTTCATGAGACACACCAAGGCATTGTTAAGACAAACAGTTGCTGAGAACCAAAGTATGGTGGCCAAACATGGACAAACATGTGGAAGAACTGATAAGACAGTGCCCATCTTGTCAACTTGTAACAACAGAAAATCAACCACAGCCCATAAAGTCAACTCTGCTACCTGCCAGGCCTTGGGAAGAGTTAGCACTTGATATTTGCGGACCTTTGCCATCAGCAGAATATGTTTTGGTTTTGGTGGACTATCATTCAAGATGGCCGGAAGCTGTGATCGTCAAGACGACGACAACCAACGTGATAATTACCTGGCTAAAAGAACTATTTGCAAGATTTGGTTACCCTAGAAGTATCAAGACGGATAATGGACCTCACTGTTTCGACACTGAAGGACAGCCGTTCCTTGATCGGATCATCACGTGCGATGAAACGTGGGTGCACAATTTCACTCCTGAGTCTAAACGCGCATCAAATAGTGGAAGCATCCGGGCTCGCCAGCTCCCAAGAAGTTCCGAAGCACCCCGTCTGCGGGTAAGGTCATGGCCACGGTTTTCTGGGACAAGGCTGGCGTTGTTCATGTTGATTTTCTGCCCAGTGGTACCACCATCAATAGTGCATATTACTGCCAGGTTCTCAGGGATGTGCATAAGGCACGAAGCAACGAAAATGGCGTTCATTCAGTGTTACAGCTGGCACGCATATACAATTATACTGCACGAGGAACCAGCCGCCTTGACGCATACTAATTGGTTGTAGCACGACTCCTAGCAAGCCGCTATCTTTCATCGGCATTTGCAAGAAGTCATGCACAGAAATCACCGTAAATGTTTGATCAGCTTCGGGAATTAAAATCTCATTTCTTCACAGCGCACGTACACAATGATAATTTTCCAGAGAACTGAGTGTAAGTGCATCTATCCGGAAACGACACGGGTAAACTAGACTAGCGTGCGTCCCCAGCGTCCCCTGATGGTCAGCGCCCTCACAGGGAATGCGGCAGGAATACCAACTTCTCCAATCACCACCAGCAACAACACCTCCCCTGCAACTCTGCATCTACGCGGACGACATCTGCCTGTGGACCAACGGCAAGGACCCCTGGAAAGTGGGGAAGACCATCCAGAAGGGCGTGGATGCTACGACCGAGTACATCCGTGGCCTCGGACTCACCCCGTCAGCCGAAAAGACCAGTGTCATGTTGCTTGGTTCCACGGCAAACTGGTGTACCCTGCCCGAACCGATCCTGATGGAAAACACACCACTAGAACAGGTACGTGTCCACCGTTTTCTCGGAGTAACCTTGGATTCCAGGTCTTCCTGGGCGCCACTCGTCAAGGACCTCCAGACCAGATGCAAGACAACCCTGAACGTGACCAAGCGACTCAGCGGACGGCACTCCGGCTGCCCCCAGAGGACCCTCCTGACCATCCACAACGCCACCACAGCCGCACGGACGCTGTTCGGGCTCCGCTACGCCAAGCCCAGCAGAACAGCGCTGGAGTCCCTGGAACTGCTCCACCGTCGCGGACTGAAGCTGGCTCTCGGACTCCCACCTGGGGCGCGGAACGTCGCCGTGTACGCCGAGGGTGCCACTCTCCCTCTCCAACTTCGAGCCACTCAACACCTGCTGAACCAGCTCACCAGACTGAACAGGACAACAACCGGAAGGGCGCTACTGCAGCGTCTAAGGGACCGTCAACGGAGTCGTTTCTCATGTACACTTTTCACACAGGACCAGCTGTTCCAGTCCATCCCACCAGTCCCCAGTCCAGATGCTCCATGGAGGCACCTCGGGACAGCCATCCACACGACACTGCCAGGCCTGCCACGGAAAAAGGACGTACCGGATGCGGTGGCACAGTTCCTGGCCGCCGAGCGCCTTCACGAGAGCTACCAGGACTACCTGCACGTGTACACGGACGCCTCAGTTGACCCTGGACGACGCGCCTGCGCCCTGGCCTGCCACATCCCAGCAACACAGTTCTCCTGGGCCGAAGGATTGTCCGGATCCCTCTCCTCCACGGAAGCAGAGCTCCTGGCGATCACGGAAGCCCTGGACATCATCGCCAAGACGAGCGCCACCAAAGCGGTTATCCTCACGGACTCCCGCGGGGCTCTGACGAGGCTAATCGACCGTTATGAATACTGCCCTCTCTCTTTCAGAGCACACCAGAAGCTGCAGCTCCTCCTGGCATCCGGACATCGCATCGCGCTGCAGTGGATCCCATCCCACAAAGGCATCCCCGGCAACGAGATGGCGGACTCCCTGAGCAAGCAGGCCACCACCAAGACCCTGGTCCGCCAGGCACCATCTACCACCAGCCAGGCTAAGAAGAGCATCGCCCTCCACGTGCGCAGCTTCCACCCGGACAAGCCCACGGCGGAAGGGACAGCACCGCCACCCTGCATCACAGCCGGCCTAACCAGGGACGAGGCATCGCTGCTGCTCAGGCTCCGTGCGTCGTGCGCCTTCACCCGGGCTTCACGATCGGCCTGGTCGACGACCCACGCTGCGGAACCTGCGGTGTCCAGGAGAGTGTTGCTCACCTATTCACCCGCTGCAGAGATACTGCTTCTCAGAGAGATCTTCTTTTTCAGAACCTGTCCAGCGCCGGCATCACAGACCACAGCCTGGTTAACCTGGTCTACCCCATGGGCCCACGATACCATCGCCGACGTATCCAGAGGGAGCTGCTGCAGTTCCTGAGCTCTAGCGGCCTGGACACCCGCCTGTAGCTGCCACCCTCCGGACTTCCACCGCCTGACGCTGCCTAGGGCAGCGTAGGACCCCAGGACCTGCCAGGACACCAAAAGCCACCCCTGACCCGACCCCAGGACCACTTCTCTAGCTGCCGCAGCCACCCTCCACCGCCTTACGTCACACACGGCATCGCACGACCCCCAAGGACCTGCCAGGACACCGAAAGCCACCCCTGACCTGACCCCAGGACCATTTCTTCAGCTGCCGCCGCCATCCTGCACCGCCTACGTCACCCACGGCGTCGTACGACCCCCATGGACCTGCCAGGACACCAAAGCCACCCGTGACCTGACCCCAGGACCACTTCTCCAGCTGCCGCCGCCATCCTCCAGTGCCTTACGTCACCCAAGGCGTCGCACGACCCCCACGGACCTGCCCGGACCCCGTGAGCCAGCCTGACTTACCCCCAAGACCACCCCAGCAACCTTGGACCTTTGCCACCCCGACCACCCCTGACTGATTCCTTCCTTCTCTCTCTTTCCCTCCATCCTCTCCCACCCCTTTCCCAGCGGGAGAAACTTGCCGTCGGTGTTGACAGGCAGACCTCTCCCGTCTTCCTCTACGCCACTCCACTCCACTCCACTCCACTCTCCAATCACCGGCGCGTGGGGGCATTCGGCAGGCCAAAGCGGGCGGCACGGCAGAGTGCGATCGAGGGGCCGTGGCAAGAGCAACAAAGGGGGTCACCTTTGTGTGTGATCTTTCTATATACGTTCGCTGGTCTCAGAGTTTTCCGTACTGAGTAGTTGCCACCAGGTCACATGTTTTCTCACCACAATGTGCATGGTGTCTTGTAGTTTGTTCATTTAGAGTAAGGTGAAAATCTCTTGGAGTGCCTATTTTATCTCGAGACGCTTCAGTACGTTAGTTATTTGTGATTATTAAGAAGAATTTCACCAACGCATTCTTTGACAAACTGAACAGCATTCATCCTCTCGGTTTACAGAAAACCGTGCGACACAGGTCAGGTCCTGCATTATGGTTCGGGGCACCCTCTTGAACACAAGCGATCGGTTGTTCGTTCCCTGCTTACACGTGCCATGAATATTCCTTCAGATCATCAGACAAGACATGAAGAAATAACAAAGGCCAAAGCGGATCTACGAAGAAGGGCATACCCCGAGCAGTTTGTCTGTGATACATACCGCCGAATGAAGAGTACACGCCCGGAATAGGCGGAAAGTAGTCAAGAGAGACCCATGTACGTTACCATCCCCTACCTGAAGGGTGTGTCAGAACCAATTAGACGGGTGCTATCCCAGGTGAACATTAAAACTGCATTTAAGCCCACGATAACACTGAGGAACGTAAAGCCACCTCAAGGACAGAACGCCACCGGAAGATGAATGAGGCGTTGTATTCGCCTCGAGATCGAACAGTGTCGCCACTGTGCGGCTGCTCCATGAACTGCTGCCCTTAGTGGGGAAGCGCTGCTTCAGCCGGTGCTTGTGCTGTGGTCATAATGCTCGAAAACGTGCATGTCTGCCCGTTTGACATTTTCAAATCGCTTCAAAATGAGTGAAAATGACTTCGTGGATACCTTTTTCAACTTTTCTAGTTCCCTGCACAAGCGTGCTTAGGAAGGAAGAAAACTACAGAACGTGCATGTTCCAGCATACGGATTCCACTCGGCCTTTGTTATATTTGTCGTGGTTCTGTGTGTCGAACAAAATATACCGAAGGCTAACGTCAATGTTGTAACTGGTTTTTAATCATGTAACAATGTCACAGTTATTTATGGAATGGTTTCTGTGCTAGCAATTTCATTTCACGTAATGCCCAGTTATATCCTACGCGCGCTACAACACGTTTTGGAGTAGCCAGTTCTGACTGGGTCGGGACTAACCTCTCCATATTTTTCTTTCTTTTTCCAATCCAGTCCAATTCATTTCATCTCATTTTATCTGACCGTATTGACTTTTGTCTTTTACATACGTAATCATTGGAACACACGCACTCAAAGTAAAAATGATATCACCATCCCCGAACGTTCATCGTTGTTTTGTGGGGTATGAGGCACGTGTGCAACGGCATGTTTCAGAATATACCTGCCGCTGGAACCAAAAACTTAGCTTTTATGTAGTTCATACCTGACCAGTAGTACCCCATACAAAGTCAAGTCCACCCAAACAGGTGTGGTCATGACGTAACATATTTTAGCACCGTTTAACCAATGCCTGCACAGAAGACGAATCAAACCTCTAACCTCTTCCAGACTCGCACGACGTGAATCACCACCGCTGTTATACGACGCAAAAATAAGAGCGGAGGGCTTCAATACTTATTGGACTATTCTGCCCTTACGTTGTGTTCGTGCACACTTTTACATTTAGATTGCCAAGACCAATGTAGACAGGGATTTTTTTTTTAATCCTTGTTTCGATCTAAGATAGAAAGGTAGAGGGAAACACAGCTATACGAACGACGAATAAATATCCGAGTGAGAGCAGGCAGAGATAAAAACAAAATCTCGCTTGTAACAAAGGAATGGCATGGCAGTGTTTCCATTCGAACGCACAAAGGAGATTCTCTTTTCACAATTTCACGTTTCGCAGTGCAGCACTTATTGTCAAATTTCACATTTTATCAGCGTTCTAAGTAGCGCATTTCAACACATTCGCAATATGTGAAGCACTGACAGCGACATTTCATCCAGAAACACTGCCATACCCGCGTAGAAAAGCCTGCGTCTGCTGCGCCGGATCATGCCGTATCCCCACTAGAGCTCCGCCGCAGCGCCACCTACAGTTCGATTTCGAGGCGAATACAAGGTATCTTGTCAAGATTGCCTTGCCGTGTACATCGGAGAAACAGGAAGGAAGACACGAACAAGAATGAATGAACACAAGAAAGATATCGAGAAATCAGCAACAAACCCAACAGAACTGTGTGAACACGCGCGCAAAACAGGGCACGTGTTAGGAGGAGGAGGAGGAGGAGGAGTGTCGTTGGGAGGAACCCGAGAGGTCTGCCTGCCTGATTAGGCGGCTTGTTTCTCGGGAAGGGAGAGGTGGTGGAGAGGAGGAGAGGAAAGGGTGAAGTGGAAGACCGAGCGGAAGCCGCTCGGGGGGAGGATAGCTGCGTCCATGGGCCGACTTCAGGGGAACTGTGCCGGCATACGCCTATTACACATCTGAGGGAAACCCAGGAAAAACCCCAGACGGCACAGCCGGCCCGCGGATTCGAACCACGGACCTCCCAGTCTCCAAGCGCACGCGTTACCGCTGCGGGGCACGTGTTAGACCTGGACAACCCATGCATTCTGGCGAAAGAGAACAAATGGGGGGGGGGGGGGGGGGTGAGGAGACAGCTGGAGTCATGGCACATAAAGAAAACAAAAGAAGCTATCAATCGACAACCAGGCCCCCTCCCAGAATGCTACGCTCCTCTTCTACGTAAATACCCGGTGACGACCAGGACAGCGTCATTCTGATGATGGTACTCGAATGGGACCCGAAACGTTAACTGTATTTTGTTATGTTTGTTGAAAGCCGGTGCCTTTCAAGCTATTAAAGATGTCTACTCCCGGCAATTGGACTATATTCAGAACCAGTGATAAACAACCATGGCAAAAGGGCAAGGGTGCACGCCAGCTGGCACATAGTGGAAAAACGGAACCCGAGAAAGGGACATAGAGGGACGACACGACACAACCAGCTGCTCCGCAGTCAGGGGGCGCTACGGTTGTGGCCCAACCGCTAGCTCCCTCTGCACACGTGCGAAGGTCGCCGGTTCGATCAATGTGAGTGCAATAAAACCTTGCGTTGTTACTTCGAAAGAAGTGACAGGGCGCTGACAAGCTGGTGTAGAGCCCTGCACGGGCCGACTTTTCCGGGCCCGACCCGGCCCGGACCTTCATATTTTTATGCGGCCCGACCCGGCCCGGCCCGGTGACCCAGTGACTAGAGCCCGGCCCGGCCCAGAATCTAAGCAAATAGAGCCCGGCCCGGCCCGGCCCGGCCCGGTGACCCGGCGAGTAGATCCCGGCATAGTATTTGAATCCGCGACGTACGCGTTTCTGGCGATTATCAAACAAATTTATCAGTAAATTTATAAGGAGAGAAGACAAACATACAAGTGAGGGCGGTTTAACACCATAACCGCACCAGACCAAATTAAATCCAGAACGCACGCGGGCATGGGCGTTATCGTTACACAGTCAAGATTTTGCGGAGGTAGAGCATGCTGTCGACAAACTGCTTCTCCCAGTCCCTACTTCTCTCACCAAGCTTTGGCAAAGTGATTGTGAAATATGTGAGGAGTGAGGAGCAATGTAAAGTGGCTTGGAGAATGTTCTAGAGGGTCGAATCATATGCATAATGCAGTACCCTTTGCTTGTCTTTGCAAAATATGCACAGGAATGACGCAAGCGCATGATGATATGAACTAATGCATCTCCATCGTGTGGAATTCGCTGCGTGGCCCGGCCGGGCCTGACTCTCGGGAACATATTTGTCGGCCCGGGCAGGGCCCGGCCCGCGGTGGTAGCGTATTTTGTCGGCCCGAGCTCGGCCCGGCCCGGAGCACACAGCCACTAACAAGCCCGGCCCGACCCGCGGGCTGGGTCGGGGGCCCGGGCCCGGGCAGGACTCTAAGCTGGTGCATGAGAGAGGCAGAACCCGAGACGAGGAGGGAAGAAGGACGACACAACAAGAATTCTCGAACACAGCAAAAATTTTAATTTTCCAAAGCTCTATATATTCTCGCTTCTAGAGCTTCTATAAGCTCTAGGAGGAAGAGGAAGGAGGGAAGGCTTGCTTACGCAGTTGCCACGTGTACTAATCTCACAGGTCTCCCTGAGCAACCTACGCCAAGTGTTCTTTTCTTTGCACAAGACTTGGGTTTCGGGGAAAACCGGCTTACAGCCTCTGCATTCACGGAGATGCTGCACGGGTTCGCTCGACACAAAGCTACGTTCATTGTTGCGCCGGTGTTCCCGTAAACGGTCATTGAGGCAGCGTCCCGTTTGCCCTACATAGCAAAAGCCGCATTCAAGGGGGATAGAATAGACAACAGAGCGGTTAAAGGGACTAGCGGGTCACGGTGCTTGACATTTCAGCCCTTAAAAACAGAAGAAAATGGTGTTAACTTGCTTAGCTTCAAAGCATTCGAAAAAACGATCTTTATGCCGAAATCCTTGGCAACTGCATAAATGTTGTGTGACACAGAGTGATGGTACGGGATGACAGCAGTTTGACTAGAGTGAGATTGGGGGACATCTGTAGAACAAGTGTTGCGATAAAATAGCTTTCGAAACAACAAAAGAGCCCTAGCAGAAATGACATTATAACCATACCCAGCAGAACATAATCTGGAGCATTGGCGCAACAAACTAAAATTGACATGATGGAAGCAACTTTTTGTCACAGAAGCGTTCAACAAAGATGATATGATACCGGATTTTACAATCTTAGAGTGCGAACTAGATCGAGGCAGAAGAGGCTTGGCACCATCCTTACCATAACACCAACAAATGCCTGACTGAGAAAAAATTGTTAAATCAAGAAACTTCAGCTTACTGTCTGAGGGGTACTCAACAGAGAATTTAAGCTCGGGGGCAAAGGAAGTAAGGGTGGTGACCAAACTCTCCGTTGAACAGACACTAGGATCAAAAAGAACAATGATGTCATCTACGTATCTTCGGACAAATAACTCCCCATCATCAAAACGGGAGATGAAAGACCGAATCGTATCGTCGAGAACGTTCAAATAGATTTCAGCCCAAACCGGCGCTACCGATGACCCAATACATACGCCTTCAGCCTGAATATAGGACTGATTATCCCAATTGATGACGGTGGATGGTAAATAGGACCGAATAGCCAAAAAATCAACAACAGGCATACCTGCAGAGTTCTGAAAGATAATCAAGTTGTTGTCAATTACGTCTGAAATACGCTTGAGAAGAAGTGGGACATTCATCGAGTAATAAAGATCTTTGATATCAAGGGAAAACATGCTGAGGCGCGTGCCATAGAATTGCCTGAGGGAATCAATCAATCCCATGGAGTTACGTAGAGACAGGGAACCTGGAAGTGGCAAAGTTTTGAGAACACGTTGGAGGATATCGGATACACACCTCTGCCATGCCCCACGCCCGCTAACAACAACGCGGAGAGGCATATCAGGTTTGTGATCCTTGAGCAGGAACTTCACAGCAAGAGAGAGTTCAACGAGAACTAGCTTGGTTCGCAGCGAGCGCATAGCGCCGGAGCTCAGGGGCTTGGCTTCAAAACAGGGGCATCGCGCATTCCATGTCTTGAATATGGCGGTAAGCACACCAGTCTTTCTAGCACACCATACCTGCGCTGCGCTCCCATTCGTGTGCCTGGCTTACGCCATCATGATGTTACTATCGCTGGGGCATTCCTTAGCTGCAGAGGGACTGCGAATCTTTAAAACTCGTTTATTTAATATTGTGAAGAGGAAATGTACAACCGTGCAAAGCGGTATGCAGCAGAATGATTGAGAATAAATGAGCGTGATTTTCGTCGTCCTCTGTCTCTTCGTAACAAGACCCCCCCCCCCCCACACACACACATGCACTGAGGTATGGTACCGCAATTGTTGCGGTGAAACACCTCCTCCCATCGTCATTCATGTAGTAGTAGTTGTTGTTGTTCCATAAAATAGCGCGCTGTCCGAAAATACGAGGGGCGTTCAAGTCAAACCGGGACTTTTCATTTTTCGCAAAAGAAAAATGAACTTACAGGCGAGAAATTAGTTTTATTTTTCAACGTAATCTCCAGCTGCACTAATGCACTTGTCCCAGCGTTTCACGAGGGCTTGGATGCCAGCAGCGTAGAAATCCTTACCGGCGCGTAGCATCCATGATCGGACCGCATTCTTGACCTCGTCGTCGCAGCTGAAGTGGCGGCCCCCAAGGAACGCCTTCAGTGGCCCGAAGAGATGGAAATCGCTGGGGGCGAGGTCTGGGGGCTTAATCGCTGCGTGAGCGAAACGAACCGACATAAGGAATCGTAAGCTTACCGAAACGAAAAATGATAACGAAGTTGCACGCATAACGAGGAAACGAGGCTGTCACAGTGGGCCCAGCGGGCTCGTGATTTGCTCCTCGTGACGCGTGACGCAACTTCCTCGTTTTCGTTAAAAGTGGCGTAATCTCTGGCTTCGGCAAACTACATACCGTGATCGGTAGTGTACGAGAGGGTAACCCATGTGAAAAGACGTCAAAGGGACTATGAAACGATTTTTTTCTTCGTTTAGTTCGAAAGAAGGCATTTTTCTGAGTCTAGAACCGAAATTTTACTTTCGTAGCGCGAGCGGATTTCTCGGGAGCGAATTTAAACGGAGCGGCGAAGGGAGGACAGCTGGCGCCGCGCCGTGACGAGCTGCCGAGCGGAGACACAACGGGTAACTTGACGCGACCACGGCCGGCTCAGCAACACGTCATCGTGACGTGTTGCCGAGCCGAGGAATCCCGCCAGGAGCATGCGCCGTAGGATCCCGCGTATGCGTTCATCGGGAGTGGAAATCTCCATGACAGCAGCTTTCGCGCGATCGGCAGATTTCGGCAGTGGCGGCAGCCACAGCGCGAGCTCGCGGCATTACTTGCCATTGTGCAACACCGGTGACGTAACGGGGAACCGAAGTGCGGTCCGTACAGTTACACCATCGGCAGGGAAATATGCGCGGGAGAGGAGGAACGCGGAAGAGACATTTCCAGCGCGCGCTCCTCGCAGAGTGGAGCGATTTCGTCCGGAAAAATTTGTGGCATATTAGTTTCTCTGCGGGAAGAACAGTTTCCATCGAAAAAAAGTATGGGGGTTCGGGAAATTTCATAGTCCCTTTAACGTTGCATGCGCCCACAGAGAACACGAAAATGGCGGAAGGTTTCTTTGCCTGGAAGATAACGGAAGCTGCGAACCGTGAACCACGCAGCCGAAACCGTCAAGATGGATTTGACTTAGATGAAATAGATTTTAGGAGGTTATTCCGCCTGCCAAAAAGAGCAGCCCACGTACTATGCGAGGAATTGCGGCCGTACCTCACACCGTCCTCGGAGAGGTTGAATGCCTTGTCGGTCGAAACAAAGGTACGTGTGTTCCCATTATTTATAATACGTGAATGGCAAAAGGGTTCCACGAAGTGCTCTGTCGTCGTTTCGTCCGAGGCACCTCGTTCAGCAAATGTTTCATGTAATTAGGTGCAGTACACAGAAACCTACTTCTATGCAGGTGCTCTGCGCACTGCACTTCTTCGGCTCCGGGAGTTACCAAATGCCTGTTGGGAACCAACCGGAGATTGGGCTGCCGCAGAGTAGCACTAGTCGTTGCATTCACCAAGTGATAAACGCCATGCAGGAGCCAGAAGTTATGCAGCGTTGGATACAGTTTCCATGTGACTCGGCAAGTGCGCAAGACATCAAAGAGGGCCTTTTTGAGAGCTATGGATTTCCAGGAACACTTGGTGCAATTGATTGCACCCATGTGGCAATCGTCGCCCCATCACTGAATGAGTCAGCGTTTGTAAATCGAAAGGGGTACCACTCTATCAACGTGCAACTGGTACGTCTTGTAATTGCGATAAGACTACTTTCACTAGTGTGCAACTTACAACCGAGGTAACTGACTCTTTATAGCTAACCTAGCTAGTTTAAGTCACTGTTACATGTCAAACATCGTGTCACTTTCAAAACATTCTTTATTTGCCATTGTGCAGAAAACTAGACAATATTTAGGGATCCCTCACCCGGCGATTTGGGTCCTGAAATAAAATTAGAATTGATTACAGTTTATAGTATTCCAAATACACAACCTCTGTACACCTAGTAAAAATTCAGTAGAACTCCTTGATGGCTTAAACCCTTTACCGCCTAACTAAAAAAATATGCTCAGTTAACCCGTAACTTCCCGGCCACGGCGCTCAGAAGAATTGGGAGCCACACACTATAGTTGAACAGGCCCAACCTATTCCTATCTTTGCCTCCCTTGGCAGGTGTGTTCCTCGGAAATGGAGATACTAAATATGTGAATGCGAAGTACCCAGGGAGCACTCATGATGCATTCATATGGAAGAACTCCACACTGCGCGATGCACTGTCCTGCAACAGGATTCCAAGAACGAACTCCTGGCTCATTGGTAAGGGCTGTTTCGTACGTCTGTCACCACACCATATTCCTTTCTCGCAGGGGATAGCGGATACCCCCTGGAGCCGTGGCTCATGGTGCCCTATGCTGAATCGGAGGCAGCATCTGATTCATCGAAAGCAACTTTTAATGTTCGACATCAGAAGGCACGGGCAGTCATCGAGCAGTGCAACGGACTTTTGAAGAGCCGCTTCCGGTGCCTACATAGACATAGAGCACTGCACTATTCACCAAGTGTAGCTGGGAAAATTATAAATTCCTGTGCAATTCTACACAACATTTGTTTGAGAGAGGGCGTTGAGCTGGAGGATCCCCCAGAGATAGACTCTGAAATGTTTGACACACACAGCCAAGCCGATCAGGAAGAAACTCGAGCTGGAGGGGCAAGGGTCAGGGACCGAGTTCGAAGTCAATTATACGCAGTGTGATATTGCTTTATGATGTCTGAAGGTTTTGTATGCTTCGCACCCAAAGTGCGTACAAAAATAAATGTGTGCTTACAGTAAGGAGTCCAATAATTTCTTGAAGAGCAATAGTTTGTTGCTCCTGTGCGGCGGCGACCCTATTGACCGCGTTTACAAGTTCTGTCAACGAGCCGTATATACGGCCCAGCTGCTCTTGTTGTTTGGTCTGAAGGGATAGGAAGCCCTGGCCGACTTCGTTCTGGTACTGCTGTCTAATGGCCCCTGTAAATATACTTCACAAAGTCAAGAGAGACACCAGAAAATTCGACTTGTACTTATTCTGCTCCGCCTCCTGTGTCTGGGTTCTTGAGTCGCCTCCGGTGACATCTGTGGTTCACCATCTTGCGACGCATTCATATCAGCAGCATCGTCGGGAGCTGTTGCTGTATCAGTGTCTTCCACGTGAGAAGCTATCTGTGTTGCTTGTGACGACTGTTCGATTGCATTCTGCCCGTCTGCATGGCGGTGTAAGGTGTCAAACATTGGCATTGAACCTAACAGTAATATCTGCAAGCGCAAAACAGAAACAGATGAACGTACCGTTTACTGCGTCGTCGCAGTTTGTCTCCAAATGGTCAGCAGCGGGTGGCTGTTGTTCAGGTAGAGCATTGGCCATCAGTGAAATTCCAGCCTCTGGGGTGGTAGCGACACCCACAATGCACACGTCTCCCATGAGGCTAACAAGAATTTCTTCTGCATCGGTTAACCTCTCAGTGCAGGGCGGACCGCCCCCAGTTCTGTTCTGCCAAGCGCGGATCCGTGCAGCTTTAGCTTTTACGTAGGACCCCCAGTCCTGCCACGTCTACGCGAAAAAAAAAGAAAAAAAGAAAGAGACAGAAATGCGTTACGATTCGTCAAAGCACGACGAGATTGCTAACGGCTACAGTTTTACACGAAACGCCACGTAGACCTCCCTAAACACAGAAACACACCTCATCCTGCCTGGTAGTCGCCGCACACTTACCTTCCGTCACTTCGGCACAGTTTTCACGGCACCTCCAACAGCATTCAGCCTTGCCGCTAAGTCTTCCCAGTCTCGGTCCCGATCTTGACAAGTATATGTGGACGAAAATGCCCCTCGGAATAAATTATCGTTGGATTGCATGCATCGGGCCATAAGGCAGCGTTCACACGGGGCAACTTTTTGCAGCAACTATGAGCAACTTTGGAGTTGCTGTCAGCCGGCAACCTCCAGCAACTCGAGTTGCTCCGAGTTGCTGCGAATCGCTCCCGGACCGAAAACTTGAGAAGTTGCTCGTGCATCGGCCAATCAGAGAGGGAAGCATTGCCACGTGACTCCCGATGGCGTTGTGGATTTCGTTCGTGGGTTCATAGGTTCAAATCCTGGAGGTGCAGCTAAAAAATAACTTTTTCTTTTTTACGAACTTCACGGAAACATATCAGTTGCCACTTCTGGACGGCAATAATGATCTATTGGAGCAATAAAACTGACTGAAATTTCATAAACAGCAGCTAAAGAAAAGATTCCACCAGTTCGATTCGAACCCACATTGTCCGGTCGCCATAAGGTTGCTTGTGGGTGGAGCTACAGAGTTGCTGCGTGTGAACGCGGACTCGAAATTGCTCAAAAGACGTTGGTTTGAGTTGCTTCGAGTTGCTGGGAAAAGTTGCCCCGTGTGAACGCCGGCTAATCTCGTATTGCTGGGCAGTTGTTCGAGCACTGCGAGAACCACGCGACGACGGCATGTTTGTTGCCTTCCAAAGAATAGCAGAAAAACTGAAGAAGTGAAGTGACGGAAATGACGTTGACGCGCTCGCGCCCCAGGCGCAGTCAGCTAACATCACGTGCACGGCCGTAACGACACCGACAGCTTAACGACATCGGTTGACGAAGAAATGTGATTGCGCCAAGGGGATATCGTCGTTAAGTTTGTTCTATTCGGTAGCCTCCTGCTTCGCTTGCCGTGTTAAGGACGGAGAAGAGGATGAGAAGGACCACGCGCACCGCTCGGGTTCTGTACCTTCCCCCATTTCGGTATGCAGCCGAGTATGTTCGATCGAGGTTGTGGTTAGAGATTACGCCACCTGGACTGTAAGGGGGATGTGGCAGCAACTCCCAGCTAAGTTCCTGTAAGGGGCGTGTCGTGAGATGCGCGGTATGCGGGCGCGCATTGTCCTGTAAGAGGAGGACTCCTTTGGTGATGAGGCCCTTTTCCTTCAGCGCCTTATGCACACCCCTGAGAACCTGGCAGTAATATGCACTGTTGATGGTGGTACCACTGGGCACAAAATCAACATGAACAACGCCAGCCTTGTCCCAGAAAACCCTGGAAAAACGTTGGATGTTCTCAGGAACTCTGACACTGGGCTCTCAGCCGCCCCGGCCGGGATCGTCCTGCACAGATGTACGGCCGTCCCGGAACCGTTTGCACCACTGAAACGCTTTGCTGCGGCTAAGTGTATCGGGGCCATACTGAACCTGAACTCTTCTGTGAATTTCAGATGACTTTACGGCTTCATTCACGAGAAACTTCATGAAAATTCGCTGTTCGATGTGCGCGCTCACCTCGTTGTCGACCATCTTGTCCAGCAGGTGTCATCTGTTTTGCACAAACTTTGGAGCACCACGTGGTGAACGCGGAGGCCTGTCGCGTGTGAAAATGACGAAAAGGAAGTAGCGCGAGCTATTTGCACACTCAGGAGACAGAAAGTTCTGGTTTGACTTGAACACCCCTCGTATAAAGAAAATACAAAGCTGCACGGTTCATATTGTCCAGGCGCAGAAGGACTCTCTCAGTAACGTCTATACGGTAATTACATTTAAATATTCAAAATGAATGACTAAGTTCCGAAATATTTGTTTAATTTGGAGGGTGACGGCCACATGAATGGCCTCCGAAAGTTGGTTCAGTACGGCTAAAAAAAGCGTCGCCAGACCTATAAACGGAGAAAACAGCTGATATCTAGGTGTCATTGAAGTTACGGGAAAACGAAGCTTCCTGTGAACGGTACAAGTATACGTCATAAAGATTGCTGAAAATTATTGGATTCGCCAGCATATGCCACGAAAAAAACCAGACAAAAATAAGATTTATTATATTTCATGAATGTTGTGATATGCGTATCCCCTTATATCACATACATGTATTGGTGCGTAGTACAAAGCCATAGACATGTCATTATACAGGGTGTGTGCTATAAAAGGTCAGTCACATTTTCGCTCGTGACACGATAATTACTTGACGGACAGACTTCCGCTGCCGCACAGTGAATAATTTATGCCAGAGAAACCTATACGAACAATATTCTTCGCTGTGTGGCAGCGGAAGTCTGTCCGTCAAGTACCTAGTTATCGCGTCACGAGCGAAAATGTGACTGACCTTTTATAGCACACCCTGTACATTTCACGCATTTTATTGCAATACCCCCCCCCCCCCTTACCAAGGAAAGTAATTGAAACCAACGCCCTGGTGAGGTCAACAGGTATTTCGCTAAAAATGTCATTCGAAAACGCCGGCTGTGGTGAGCATGACGCCTGTCTGCGCCGTCTGCGCTGAACGCCGCCGCCGGCGGTCCAAAATGCCCAAAATGGAATCAACACCGCCGCGACAAAAACGGCATTGGCGCACACCCTTACCATACATACCTCTACCGCCTTACCACACCAAACGACCAAACCCACTTTGTCCTTTTAATCTGGTGTCACCCGGCCAAGCTCTAGGCCTATAGGCGAACGTCCCTTCCATGCTTCCACCCGAACAACAACAACAACATATAGATTGTGATGATGAAGTTGGGAGGTTTTCCACTCTAGGAGTGGAACGGTACCCCGTAGCTAGGAGTCTAATATGAGTGGTGACAATGATGAGTAATGACGATGAGAGATGACGGGAATGATCGAAGTGGCGATGGCCCGAGATCTGCGTTTCGAGATTGCCAATCGAAATTGCCACACCGTTTTAGTTAGGCACACTCGCGATTGCATAAACGCTCAAAAATTGGAGGAACACCATGAAATGAAGGACCATCAAATGACTTCTGTTTCCCTCAGGTTTCCATAGCAGCGGGCGCCGGCAATCGATCGCCAGGTTATCAATGGGAATCTGCGATAAACCTTTCATTTGTTCGACCTAAATCTTTTGCGACGAAGTGAAAACATTTCAGTAGAACTGCGAAGAGTCTCCCAAGGAAAGTGTACATTATCATTTCATAGCAGACGACAGTTGTCACAGCGTTGATGAATCGTGGGCTTGGTACGAGCAGACGTCACTTTGGTGACACGTGACATCGCCTTCTGGCCACTCGTCGGAAGCTTAGCCGATTGCGCTGCTTCGAAAACAATGTCGCCAGTGGCACAAATACGCCGTAGAGCTACTATTGGCCGCGAGAGATGCCTTGCGCCGATTGGGTGAGAATCATTTGATTGAGGAGAAACGAGAAAGGAGAAACGTTGGAGAGTGCAGTCGTGTCCGCTCTCCGAGTCTCCAACCGTTGCACTCGCATACACTTGCGGGTAGTTTCGATGGTTTTGAATGCTTTCGATTTAGATTGTGGCGAACTCCCGTAAACGGCTAATGTGAACATGGAATGGCTGATCCAGCTGATCATCGCAACATTGGAAAGACGGACATGACAGGGAATCCCTGCACCGCCAAAGGACGTAGAAATCGTTCGTGTGGAAGTCGGCATTCCACCTTCCGATACCCCGCAGGTGAACGTATATATATATATATATATTAGGGTGAGGTAAAAGGATTATCAAACGGCCACGAAGTTTTACAGAAGTTCAAAAAAAGACGCGGAAACAGATTTTAGGGAAGTTAAAAACACTAGTTTATTACATGGGGAGACGTTAAAAAGAAAAATGTGCAAGGGGTCGACGTTTCGACAGTGGCACTGTCGAAACGTCGACCCCTTGCACATTTTTCTTTTTAACGTCTCCCCATGTAATAAACTAGTGTTTTTAACTTCCCTAAAATCTGTTTCCGCGTCTTTTTTTGAACTTCTATATATATATTATATATATATACACACACAAATATTTAAAATGAGCTAGTGCTCCATGGCTGCACGTGAGGCATATGTTTACAAGTCAAGCGTGCCACAATCCCAGCTGTGGACGGCCGTTTCGAGCTAGTTGGCTCTCATCGGCACAGCGTAGGGATGCGTTTGTACTTGTAAACATATATATATATATATATTTACAAATCAAGCGTGCCACAATCCCAGCTGTGGACGGCCGTTTCGAGCTAGTTGGCTCTCATCGGCACAGCGCAGGGATGTGACACGCTCTTGGGTCGGCACAAACACTGTGTCTCTGCAAGACATCAATGTTGCAGGGTGTTAGCAACACCTCTGGCGGCCGCAGTGCAAAGCCAGTAAGTACAGATACAAATATAAAAATGAGCGAATGCTCCATGGCTGCACGTGAGGCATATGTTTACAAATCAAGCGTGCCACAATCCCAGCTGTGGACGGCCGTTTCGAGCTAGTTGGCTCTCATCGGCACAGCGCAGGGATGTGACACGCTCTTGGGTCGGCACAAACACTGTGTCTCTGCAAGACATCAATGTTGCAGGGTGTTAGCAACACCTCTGGCGGCCGCAGTGCAAAGCCAGTAAGTACAGATACAAATATAAAAATGAGCGAATGCTCCATGGCTGCACGTGAGGCATATGTTTACAAATCAAGCGTGCCACAATCCCAGCTGTGGACGGCCGTTTCGAGCTAGTTGGCTCTCATCGGCACAGCGCAGGGATGTGACACGCTCTTGGGTCGGCACAAACACTGTGTCTCTGCAAGACATCAATGTTGCAGGGTGTTAGCAACACCTCTGGCGGCCGCAGTGCAAAGCCAGTAAGTACAGATACAAATATAAAAATGAGCGAATGCTCCATGGCTGCACGTGAGGCATATGTTTACAAATCAAGCGTGCCACAATCCCAGCTGTGGACGGCCGTTTCGAGCTAGTTGGCTCTCATCGGCACAGCGCAGGGATGTGACACGCTCTTGGGTCGGCACAAACACTGTGTCTCTGCAAGACATCAATGTTGCAGGGTGTTAGCAACACCTCTGGCGGCCGCAGTGCAAAGCCAGTAAGTACAGATACAAATATAAAAATGAGCGAATGCTCCATGGCTGCACGTGAGGCATATGTTTACAAATCAAGCGTGCCACAATCCCAGCTGTGGACGGCCGTTTCGAGCTAGTTGGCTCTCATCGGCACAGCGCAGGGATGTGACACGCTCTTGGGTCGGCACAAACACTGTGTCTCTGCAAGACATCAATGTTGCAGGGTGTTAGCAACACCTCTGGCGGCCGCAGTGCAAAGCCAGTAAGTACAGATACAAATATAAAAATGAGCGAATGCTCCATGGCTGCACGTGAGGCATATGTTTACAAATCAAGCGTGCCACAATCCCAGCTGTGGACGGCCGTTTCGAGCTAGTTGGCTCTCATCGGCACAGCGCAGGGATGTGACACGCTCTTGGGTCGGCACAAACACTGTGTCTCTGCAAGACATCAATGTTGCAGGGTGTTAGCAACACCTCTGGCGGCCGCAGTGCAAAGCCAGTAAGTACAGATACAAATATAAAAATGAGCGAATGCTCCATGGCTGCACGTGAGGCATATGTTTACAAATCAAGCGTGCCACAATCCCAGCTGTGGACGGCCGTTTCGAGCTAGTTGGCTCTCATCGGCACAGCGCAGGGATGTGACACGCTCTTGGGTCGGCACAAACACTGTGTCTCTGCAAGACATCAATGTTGCAGGGTGTTAGCAACACCTCTGGCGGCCGCAGTGCAAAGCCAGTAAGTACAGATACAAATATAAAAATGAGCGAATGCTCCATGGCTGCACGTGAGGCATATGTTTACAAATCAAGCGTGCCACAATCCCAGCTGTGGACGGCCGTTTCGAGCTAGTTGGCTCTCATCGGCACAGCGCAGGGATGTGACACGCTCTTGGGTCGGCACAAACACTGTGTCTCTGCAAGACATCAATGTTGCAGGGTGTTAGCAACACCTCTGGCGGCCGCAGTGCAAAGCCAGTAAGTACAGATACAAATATAAAAATGAGCGAATGCTCCATGGCTGCACGTGAGGCATATGTTTACAAATCAAGCGTGCCACAATCCCAGCTGTGGACGGCCGTTTCGAGCTAGTTGGCTCTCATCGGCACAGCGCAGGGATGTGACACGCTCTTGGGTCGGCACAAACACTGTGTCTCTGCAAGACATCAATGTTGCAGGGTGTTAGCAACACCTCTGGCGGCCGCAGTGCAAAGCCAGTAAGTACAGATACAAATATAAAAATGAGCGAATGCTCTACTGGCTTTGCACTGCGGCCGCCAGAGGTGTTGCTAACACCCTGCAACATTGATGTCTTGCAGAGACACAGTGTTTGTGCCGACCCAAGAGCGTGTCACATCCCTGCGCTGTGCCGATGAGAGCCAACTAGCTCGAAACGGCCGTCCACAGCTGGGATTGTGGCACGCTTGATTTGTAAACATATGCCTCACGTGCAGCCATGGAGCATTCGCTCATTTTTATATTTGTATCTGTACTTACTGGCTTTGCACTGCGGCCGCCAGAGGTGTTGCTAACACCCTGCAACATTGATGTCTTGCAGAGACACAGTGTTTGTGCCGACCCAAGAGCGTGTCACATCCCTGCGCTGTGCCGATGAGAGCCAACTAGCTCGAAACGGCCGTCCACAGCTGGGATTGTGGCACGCTTGATTTGTAAACATATGCCTCACGTGCAGCCATGGAGCATTCGCTCATTTTTATATTTGTATCTGTACTTACTGGCTTTGCACTGCGGCCGCCAGAGGTGTTGCTAACACCCTGCAACATTGATGTCTTGCAGAGACACAGTGTTTGTGCCGACCCAAGAGCGTGTCACATCCCTGCGCTGTGCCGATGAGAGCCAACTAGCTCGAAACGGCCGTCCACAGCTGGGATTGTGGCACGCTTGATTTGTAAACATATGCCTCACGTGCAGCCATGGAGCATTCGCTCATTTTTATATTTGTATCTGTACTTACTGGCTTTGCACTGCGGCCGCCAGAGGTGTTGCTAACACCCTGCAACATTGATGTCTTGCAGAGACACAGTGTTTGTGCCGACCCAAGAGCGTGTCACATCCCTGCGCTGTGCCGATGAGAGCCAACTAGCTCGAAACGGCCGTCCACAGCTGGGATTGTGGCACGCTTGATTTGTAAACATATGCCTCACGTGCAGCCATGGAGCATTCGCTCATTTTTATATTTGTATCTGTACTTACTGGCTTTGCACTGCGGCCGCCAGAGGTGTTGCTAACACCCTGCAACATTGATGTCTTGCAGAGACACAGTGTTTGTGCCGACCCAAGAGCGTGTCACATCCCTGCGCTGTGCCGATGAGAGCCAACTAGCTCGAAACGGCCGTCCACAGCTGGGATTGTGGCACGCTTGATTTGTAAACATATGCCTCACGTGCAGCCATGGAGCATTCGCTCATTTTTATATTTGTATCTGTACTTACTGGCTTTGCACTGCGGCCGCCAGAGGTGTTGCTAACACCCTGCAACATTGATGTCTTGCAGAGACACAGTGTTTGTGCCGACCCAAGAGCGTGTCACATCCCTGCGCTGTGCCGATGAGAGCCAACTAGCTCGAAACGGCCGTCCACAGCTGGGATGGTGGCACGCTTGATTTGTAAACATATGCCTCACGTGCAGCCATGGAGCATTCGCTCATTTTTATATTTGTATCTGTACCTACTGGCTTTGCACTGCGGCCGCCAGAGGTGTTGCTAACACCCTGCAACATTGATGTCTTGCAGAGACACAGTGTTTGTGCCGACCCAAGAGCGTGTCACATCCCTGCGCTGTGCCGATGAGAGCCAACTAGCTCGAAACGGCCGTCCACAGCTGGGATTGTGGCACGCTTGATTTGTAAACATATGCCTCACGTGCAGCCATGGAGCATTCGCTCATTTTTATATTTGTATCTGTACTTACTGGCTTTGCACTGCGGCCGCCAGAGGTGTTGCTAACACCCTGCAACATTGATGTCTTGCAGAGACACAGTGTTTGTGCCGACCCAAGAGCGTGTCACATCCCTGCGCTGTGCCGATGAGAGCCAACTAGCTCGAAACGGCCGTCCACAGCTGGGATTGTGGCACGCTTGATTTGTAAACATATGCCTCACGTGCAGCCATGGAGCATTCGCTCATTTTTATATTTGTATCTGTACCTACTGGCTTTGCACTGCGGCCGCCAGAGGTGTTGCTAACACCCTGCAACATTGATGTCTTGCAGAGACACAGTGTTTGTGCCGACCCAAGAGCGTGTCACATCCCTGCGCTGTGCCGATGAGAGCCAACTAGCTCGAAACGGCCGTCCACAGCTGGGATTGTGGCACGCTTGATTTGTAAACATATGCCTCACGTGCAGCCATGGAGCATTCGCTCATTTTTATATTTGTATCTGTACTTACTGGCTTTGCACTGCGGCCGCCAGAGGTGTTGCTAACACCCTGCAACATTGATGTCTTGCAGAGACACAGTGTTTGTGCCGACCCAAGAGCGTGTCACATCCCTGCGCTGTGCCGATGAGAGCCAACTAGCTCGAAACGGCCGTCCACAGCTGGGATTGTGGCACGCTTGATTTGTAAACATATGCCTCACGTGCAGCCATGGAGCATTCGCTCATTTTTATATTTGTATCTGTACTTACTGGCTTTGCACTGCGGCCGCCAGAGGTGTTGCTAACACCCTGCAACATTGATGTCTTGCAGAGACACAGTGTTTGTGCCGACCCAAGAGCGTGTCACATCCCTGCGCTGTGCCGATGAGAGCCAACTAGCTCGAAACGGCCGTCCACAGCTGGGATTGTGGCACGCTTGATTTGTAAACATATGCCTCACGTGCAGCCATGGAGCATTCGCTCATTTTTATATTTGTATCTGTACTTACTGGCTTTGCACTGCGGCCGCCAGAGGTGTTGCTAACACCCTGCAACATTGATGTCTTGCAGAGACACAGCGTTTGTGCCGACCCAAGAGCGTGTCACATCCCTGCGCTGTGCCGATGAGAGCCAACTAGCTCGAAACGGCCGTCCACAGCTGGGATTGTGGCACGCTTGATTTGTAAACATATGCCTCACGTGCAGCCATGGAGCATTCGCTCATTTTTATATTTGTATCTGTACTTACTGGCTTTGCACTGCGGCCGCCAGAGGTGTTGCTAACACCCTGCAACATTGATGTCTTGCAGAGACACAGTGTTTGTGCCGACCCAAGAGCGTGTCACATCCCTGCGCTGTGCCGATGAGAGCCAACTAGCTCGAAACGGCCGTCCACAGCTGGGATTGTGGCACGCTTGATTTGTAAACATATGCCTCACGTGCAGCCATGGAGCATTCGCTCATTTTTATATTTGTATATATATATATATATATATATATAGTTGGAATAAATGGGAGACAGAAGACGAAAGTAGGGGAAGTAACAAAAAAGGGGTTTATTAAAACTTAAAAATCATAAAAGTTAGGGAGGATGTCTACGTTACGGCGGAAGCTCCGCCTTCTTCGGGACAAAAGAGCTAAATGTGGCCACGAGGCTGATAAGGGGCTTGAGAATGACGTGGTCGGTTGGGGGAATTTCCCGCCACCTGGCGGTTGTCAATTGGGGAAATTCCAGAGCGTTTCTGTGTCAGGTCCAGGAGTGGGGTCATCGTCCTTGTGGGTCAGTGGGGACCTTGATCTGGCTGAAACGAGAAAAGGCAACAGGGTCTTATCTAGGTTGTTAGACTTCTTATTGTTGACAGCATGCCAGGGTCCTCGTTAATGGCTGATCGGAATTTGTAAATTAGGTAAGATTCCCGTTGTTCCCGGGAGCGGTCGGAGGTAAAGTTCGACTGGAGAATAAAAACTGAGGCTTCGTTGATTGAATGTTCTGGTTGTTTGAAATGGCGTGAGACTGGGAGATTAGGTTTCTTGGTAACATCCGATCGGTGATTGTTGAATCTAATTCGGAAAGAAGTTTTTGTCTGACCCACGTATTGCGCCCGGCATGTGTTGCATTGGATTAGATAGATAACGTTGCATGAGTTACAGTCTACGTCTGCGTTGATCTTGACGGTAAAGTTGGAATTCGTACTTCTGACCGTTTGTGCGGTCTGCATTAACTTGCAAATCTGGCATCTCCTGCCATTACATGGATGACAGCACGCCGGAGGGCTAGTGGGTTCGCCTACTTTAGAGCGGACCAAGCTATCTTGTAAGTTACGTGTACGTCTGTAAGCGACATGTGGTGGATTAGGAAATATGTTTTTCGTGCGTTCTGACTGGAGAAGGATACTGTGGTGGCGGCTAAGTATGTTGTTAATGTTTGGGATATTTCCGGCGAATGTTACAGTTAAGTTCACGGCATTACTTTCTGATTTGTTTTGTCTTTTCTCCAGTAAGCTTAGACGGTTTGCCTTGCGAGCTCTGTTGAGAGCATCTTGAACTAGATCGGGTGGATACTGACGATCGACAAAGGTTTGTTGCAGCTGTTCTAAATTTCTGTCCAGATCGTCGTCATTCGAGCAGATTCTCCTATACCGAAGGGCTTGACTATAGGGAATGGCCAGTTTCGTGTGGCGAGGATGACAACTATGGAATGACAAGTACTGCTGAGAGTCTGTGGGTTTACGGAACAGATCAGACGTTAAAACTCCATTGGTTAGCTTAATTTGAACATCAAGAAAGCTAACAGTGACGGCAGAATAGGTGTGAGTGAAGTTAATAGAAGTATGGAACTCATTAAAATCGCGTATAAATTCCAATAGGCTGTCTTCCGAATCTCCGAATCTTCAGATCAGAAATATGTCATCAAGGTAGCGCTTGTATAAAGTGGGTTTGTCCTCACGCGTGCTCAAGAATGCTTCTTCTAGTGAACCCATGAATAGATTTGCATAGTTTGGTGCCATTTTAGTGCCCATAGCGGTGCCGTTGACTTGTAAATAGTGGCCATCGTTAAATTCAAAGTTGTTGTTCTTTAGGATCAGTTCTAGTAGAGTAGATACGACAGATGGATCACAAGAAGAATCAGAGTACTTTGAAAAAGCCGCCTCGGCTGCAGCTATGCCATCATCGTGGGGAATATTGGTATACAGGGAAGAAACATCTAACGTAACTAGGAGACTAGATGGGGGTGACTGACATTGATTTAGTATTTGCAGGAAGTGATTGGTGTCCTTGATGTACGATAGTAGTCGCGGGGGTATGTCCTTAAGAAGATGATCTACGAAACTAGATAGAGAGTTTTTCAGTGGCTGTCCCATTGCAGGAGACGATTGGACGTCCGGGGTTCCCCGGTTTATGAATCTTTGGGAGCATGTAGAATCTACCTGGCTTTGAGTTACGGGGAAGAAGGTATTCATATACCGCCGAATCGATCTTCTTTGCGGTCTTTAATGCCTTTAGATGTTTTGTGATATCTGAAACAATCTGTTCAGTGGGATCAGTGTCTAAAGTTTTGTAAAACGTGGCACAAGCCAATTGTCGCAGTCCCTCATCGATATAATCCTGCATATTCATTACGACAATTGCACCACCTTTATCTGCCCTTTTGATTATTAGGTTTTTCGATTTTTTAAGATGCGGCAGACTACTTTGCTCGGCTTGACTCAAATTTGGTTTGGTTTTGCGGGAAGAGGGATTATATGAAGTAATTATATCTTTTTGAACTGCTTTTATATATATATCAAGAGCTTTTTCGCGATTGGGCTCTGGCGTAAATTCACACGGTGGCTTGAAAGGTTTGGGTGTTGTATCAGGCTTATCATGAAAATACTCTTTCAGACGCATACGTCGGGCAAAATTATCTAAATCGAGATGGAGTTGGTATTCGTCTACCTTGTTATTATTTGGGCAGAATGAAAGCCCACGGCTAAGAAGTGATACTTCAGAATCGCTGAGGGGGTGGGACGACAAATTAACAACATTTTGAGGTGACGTATTGGTTGTGTTGTCATGAGCGTTAGGATTTTGATTGTCACAGTGTTCGGTTTCACCTTGGGAATCTAACGAGGGGGTAATTATGTTACTACTACCTGCGAGATTCGCGTTATATTTAGACATAAGGTCAGAATCTATCTGGTCCCTTGTCATTTTTTTACGTTTGGTGTTATTCACAGTTTCTTCCAAGTTCCTAGTGAACTGTGCCAATTCTGACTCATGCGCGTCCGTAAGGGTCACAGTATCGCGGATAGTTTTAGCTTGCTGAGATATTTCTGCAGTTGTTTCCTCACAGTGGGCTATTAGAACTTCCAGTAATGCAGTAGAGGCGTTGCTAAGGGTTTCATTCCATTTCTTTTGAAGGGTGTGGTTCAGAGGGAAGGTTGGCTGGAGCTTAATCGCGAGTCCTTTAGGAATTTTGTTATGATCGCTATAGACTTGCAGTGCGGTACGGTGGGAATTGTAGCGTATATATTTGTCGTTTAATTGTCGGATTTTGACCAATGTGAAGAGCGTGTCTAATTTAGTCAAATTAATGATAATTGACAGAGGTATTCAGGAGCTATCCCATCGGAAAAATTACCGGACATCATGCTCTACGGAGGTCGCACAGAATAGCGCACGATGAATTTTTCAGCGCAATCTTTGTTAGTCCGACGAAAGGAGGTTGGAAACCCAGCCCTCCCCGACATCGCAGAAAGAGATAAAACAGGCACGGCTTATCACGTCCGACTTTCGCTGGGATAATGCTTTCCCTCTCCCAATTTTAGGAACTGTTACTTTTTCTACTATCACTCTGTGGGCTGGCTTCGGAACCTTCTTTCGTCGCACTCAGAGCGATTGCGCTCAAAAAGTCATCGCGCGCTATGGTCCGGTGCTCCGAAAAGCATGATATTCGGCTATTTTTCCCGATGGGATAGCTCGTGAATATCACTGTGAATTATCATGAATTTGAGTAAATTCGGCACGCTCTTCATATTGGTGGGGTAAAAAAGTGACCTTTACTTGGCAAATTTCCGAGTTCAGTTCGCAAATATTTACATAACTAAACTTGGAGTACATGACATTCACATTAGGAGACGGCAAAAACCTAATCAGAACAAATGCTGTTGACCGCATGATTCTAGGTGGCGTAGTTTTTTTATTATAATTCAATGACACGTTTTCTGGGACACCCTGTATATACGTATATACGTATACAGGGTGTCCCAGAAAACGTGTCATTGAATTATAATAAAAAAAAACTACGCCACCTAGAATCATGCGGGCAACGGCATTTGTTTTTACTAGGTTTTTGCCACCTACTGATGTAAACTCGTGTTACGTAAGTTTAATTATGTAAATTTTCGCGAACAGAAGTCCGAAATTTGCCAAGTAAAGGTCACATTTTTACCCCACCAATGTGAAGAGCGTGTCTAATGTATTCAAACTAATGATAATTGACAGGGATATTCAGGGGTTATCCCATGAGAAAAAATAGCCGAACATCATGCTCTACGAAGCAAGCGCGCGACAAATTTTTCAGCGCAATCCTTGTCAGTCCGACGAAAGGAGGTTGGAAACCCAGCCCACACCTGCAACGCAGAAAGAGATAACACAGGTATGGCTTGTAGCATCCACTGATCTCTATGTATAAAGGCTGGATCGCGCATGGGAGAGGGGCTCGTGGGGGAGAGGCGTGCCTTCGGGCCGCCATGTTGGTGGGCCCTAAAGTGCTGTGTGTGCCCATAGAAAACAATGGGAGGCCACAGAGATTGTGAGTATTTATTGCGCTGCTAGCATTGATCGTTGTTTGTCATCACACAATTTTGTAAGGTGCCAGTATACTGATGTATCCTAACAGTGTTTCACAGGTGTCCCGGCGTTCGATTCTTAATTACGTTATGCTTTGCATTCCGAAACTAGACCGTCACCGCAGTGCAGCGCTGGGGATTGTACTACAGCACGTTTCCCAGCAAATATTTCAATAAGAAACGACTTGAGGTTAACAACAACCATGTATATATAATATCCCGTACTGCGTTCTGAACAAAAATTGTTCCATAAAGAGCGGTCCGGGAAAAGATATACTCGCATGGCAGAAAGAGATCGATCTGTAGAATCACAGCTGTTGTTTGAGCCGTGTATGCGTTTAGTATGATTTATATCAAGCATCGCCGCAGAAAGAGCCTTTTAGTAAACGACAGCGGTTCTTTGCCTCGCAAATATGGACACACCGAAGCAGCGCAAATAATTACTTCACGCAATTAGATCACACTCGTTAGGACAGTTAATCAAGTAGTGATATAAGCTTAATCAATTAAGTTACTTAGAAAGTGGTAACACCTCCTTGAGACACAGGACTTATCTCTTTTTGAACTAAGTACAGCCGTTCTATGTATGTTTGCTTCTTCCTTTATTTGTTCTGATTATTTGCAGGCGCGGTTGTGCCAAACTGAATGTCCTTCTCGAGCACTCACATGCTTTTGTTGAATACAACTGCAGCGTGAGAAAAGCTGCTTGGGGACGGGGTCCTGCTATCCAGTGCTGACTTTGTCATGCTTGTTATGTGGAGCATGTTCCAAAAAATGCAGCTCCACATATGGTCTTCAAGTTGCAACAGGACTATTTGGAGCTTGAAACAGTTGTGATTTTGACATTTTGGCCCTCGTGTACACAGTCTGTGAAACGCAAACAAAAAAGTATAACACGATATGCTTTTGTAATGAAGATCACTGATCATGAGTAAAGAGAATATACGAGTTCAAGTTTATTCAATATTTTATATCATTCATTATATTATTCAACATTTTATGTCAAGTTCATACAACATCAAGTTTATTCAAGTTCAAGATTTATTTCTTGCACTTATGCGTTTCAGGATACAATGAACGTGCAGGGAGGTCGCAAAAGACTACATTTATTGTTTTGTGACCTTGCTACAATGGCAATATATATTTTAGGAATGACAATGGACAGGTACGATCTCTCAATTTTAGGTTGGAATGAGCAATGAATAGCAACTTCCCTCCTGATATTTCCTCATATATGCTAAATTTTAAATTTAGTGTGATCGAATATGTGATAATATAATAATAATATATAAGAATATAAGATGTGATAAATGAATGTGATCAACAGTAGATGTAAACAACATGAGTAGCCAGAGAAGTGCATTCACGATAAATAATTTTCTTCTTATAGCGTATATGTGCATGCCTATTAACTGAAACAATTATCACAGTTCCCTGACAAGTTTTAATTTCTGAGAGTGTACTGTAGGATCAGGATCTACAACAGTTCATACAAGGTATTATATACAGTGAATGCCTTTAAAAATCCCATGTGACACATATGCCTTTGCTTTCTGGAGGTGCTGTGGTAGTCAAAGTTTGTGGGCATTACGCAGGTTATGCACCCATTTCTTGAGTATGTTGAGGCAGCTGTGAAGTAACTTGCATTGATGATGATTATTCCAATTTTTATGGTGCATCGACAACAAAGGAAATAATACATCAGAACATTGGTTTGGGTGCAACCAGTTAAAAATGAATATGTTGTTTAATAAATGCATTGGACAAATGTTAAAACATCAGTTTAAAACATGGTTTACAATCCCTGTATCTTCTAAAAATTAAAAAGGTTAAAAACTATTCTAAAAAGAATATGGGGAACTCTTCTAAAAAGAATTATAATCTCTAATTATTATATTGCTGGGTGAAGGAGCCTAAAGTCTAAGGTGTGTTTCTGATGTGAACACGTAAGAAAATATGCAAAACTGAGAGAGGCTAACCACAGTGCGTGCACTGAGGTTGTTCCTTCCTATAAAGTAGAAACCAGTGGATGAGGAACGTGATACTTACCTGTACACCCAGCCGTATCACACTGCACAGATTATTCACTGGGTAGCCCTCATGACGAAACCTGTATTGAGAGACCACTTTTGCCTTAAAAACTGCTACAAATAGCACGACACGCTACAGATTATTACTATCGTAACAAGCTGACGATACAGCTCAGACACAAAGGCGTTATTCAAGTCGCGCCACACCACCGTTACGTAGGATTCTTTGTCACAAATCAAACCAAGGCACAAAACAATACCAATACATGAAAAAAGGTGACAATCTTGGTCTCATTATGACGTAATACCGAACTTGTGCGCGAAGGTAATTCAAAGAAATGAATGTGGCACTTGCTTCCGCAGAGAACACCGTGTACCATGCTAGCAATGCATGCAAAAAAGCGCTCGAGTGCTTGCACATATATTGATGACAACACTACCTGTGTAGTGTAACATGTTCTTTCAAGCATATTATACACTCAAACTGTATTTGCCGGCGGGTAAAATGCAAGTGTGCTCGATTGAACGTCGGAAGAGCGATCAAGCAACCTGCATCCAGTGCTCGTTTTGGGCAAAAAAACACTTCATAATGGTCAACTAAATATACAGAATGGACGCCTATTTATTCCTTGATGAAGAGTGACTCACCTGTATAAATTTGGGCCCCGTAACCTTGCCAGTACGGTTGGTACGACCGTAATTGCAAGAAGTTGCCATGATCGCTGCGGCGACTGTTGTGGGTACAGTAAGATGGCGGCCGGTTTCTTCACGCTCGCGCTCCCAATCCGCGATCCAGCCTTTTACGATCGAGATCAGTGGTCGCATCCGACTTTCGTTGGGATCACGCTTACCCTCTCCCAATTTCAGGAACTGTCACTTTTTCTACTATCACTCTGTGGGCTGGGTTTGGAACCTCCTTTCGTCGGACAGCAAGCGATTGCGCTCAAAAAGATGTCGCGCGTTATGGTTCTGTGCTATGAAAAGCGTGATGTTCGGCTATTTTTTCTGATGGCGTAGCTCACGAATATCCCTGTCAATTATCATGAACTTGAGTGAATTCGACACGCTCTTCATATTGGTGGTAAAAAAGTGACCTTTACTTGGCAAATTTTCGAGTTCAGTTCGCAAATATTTAAAAAATTAAACTTACGATACATGACATTCACATGAGGAGTTGGCAAAAACCTAGTAAGAACAAATGCCGTTGACCGCGTGATTCTAGGTGGCGTAGTTTTTTTTTTTTTATTATAATTCAATGACACGTTTTCTGGGACACTCTGTATATACGTATATATATGTATATATACGTATATATATATATGTATATATACGTATATATATATATGTATATATACGTATATATATATATGTATATATACGTATATATATGGATACTCATTGAACGATGCGACAGCACCAGAGGACACGTGTTTCGCCGTGTTTGCGGCTCGTCGGCCCTGGGTAGCTGCGCATCGTTCGGGATTGGCAAACCAGGGGTCACTCAGCGAGCGATATACACCTGGGAGGGTGACTGAGCACTCCTCAATGCCACAGTGCAAGCCAGTGAATTATAAAGAGAGGGGAAAGCCATTAAAAAAATAAGTAAATGATGCTAGACGTGTTTGAAATTCAAACTTACAGATTAAAATGGCTTCTATGGCTGCACGTAGAGAAACAGATACTCATTGAACGATGCGACAGCACCAGAGGACACGTGTTGTTAAGAAAATTTATTGACATGAGCACAATGAGCACAATGGAATGTACAATGCAAACAAGGTAACAATGAATACAACAACAAGCTAACAGTGAATACAACAATCAATGGAGGTTAGAGTGGACAGTTAATTATTTACATCTTTAAATAATCACATATTTATAAAATGCACATCTTAAAACCGTGTATTTACAGTGTGTGCAAACGCTCCTAGATTTACACAGACACATGTCAGCACGTGTATAGGGCACTTAGTGTTGCCGAAGGATAATGATCCCATTCTTGATGGTGAACACATTTTCAGCTGCCCACGCGTGGACAAAGCCATCGAAATTTGTATTATGGAGCTCCTGCGTTAGGAACTCTTGCACCTCCCTGCGAAGCGATGTCACGGCCGCTAAGACGGGCAAAAACCTCGTATGTTTCACCATGGACCTGCTACGAGCCCGCCACAAGACATGAAACCCCATGAAAGTCACAAGCCTGCAGAGTCGATGCGTTGGAGATCGAGGCGTCGCGCGAAGCGCACCCCACTGGAACGGGACACGAAGAGAAAAGCTGTGTGCAGCTCGGGACCAAAAAATCCTTGAAACACGGACACGTGTTTCGCCGTGTTTGCGGCTCGTCGGCCCTGGGTAGCTGCGCATCGTTTGGGAATGGCAAACCAGGGGTCACTCAGCGAGCGATATACACCTGGGTGGGTGACTGAGCACTCCTCAATGCCACAGTGCAAGCCAGTGAATCATAAAGAGGGGGAAGAAAGCCATTAAAAAAATAAGTAAATGATGCTAGACGTGTTTGAAATTCAAACTTACAGATTAAAATGGCTTCTATGGCTGCACGTAGAGAAACAGATACTCATTGAACGATGCGACAGCACCAGAGGACACGTGTTTCGCCGTGTTTGCGGCTCGTCGGCCCTGGGTAGCTGCGCATCGTTCGGGATTGGCAAACCAGGGGTCACTCAGCGAGCGATATACACCTGGGAGGGTGACTGAGCAAGGGGAAATAGCCGAAGCTCTGTGTCTGCACGTTCAGCATAAGTTTATAATTTGATCGTGCACTCCCAGCCGAGGACAGCTGTTTCGCTCTACTTGGAGCTCGTCAGCCCGGCGCAGGGAAGTGACACGATCTTGGGTCGGTGCTAACAGTGTGTCTCCGCGACACATCAGTGTTTCACGGTGACGGCGCCACCTGTGGAGACCGCAGTGCAAACCAGCAAGTACATATAAAAAGGAAAAATAGCCGAAGCTCAAGCCAACGTGCAGCCACAGAGCTTCGGCTATTTTTCCTTTTTCGGCTTTTTTCCCAACAATATATATATATATATATATATATATATATATATATATATATATATATATATATATATTTTCAAAGTCACTCTCTAATGTTGGAGGCGTTTCATAGTGCGGTGCGGCGCCTAACTTGTACGTTTCGGGTATGCCGCTAATCAAATTATATGTGCTGATTATACTATAGGTTCTCTCGCTCATTTTAATCCATTGGTCACTCAGTTTAATACAAGCGCTACCCAATTTAATCCAGTAGTCAACCAGATTAATCTAAACACCGACCAATGTAATCCAAGCAACACGTGTAAATGTACTCCGATGTATGCCGTCATGGAAATTGTCATGACTGAGACTTTAATGATTACGCCAATGTATCATGAGTTTATGACTACTGATCCAACAACCCCTGGTTTTTGCAGTGTCATGCGGTGTTTTATGACCGCTTTTTGTCATTATGACATTTCATGACTATTTTCACGATATGGGCCATGAATTGCTTTTATGGGGGCTACCGCTGCTTCAAACAGTGTCATACAGTGTTTTGTAACTATACCGACGGTCATTATGACATTCCATGACTATTTTCATGATATATGCCATGAATCGATTTTGTGGGACTACCGCTGCTTCAAACAGCGTCATAAGTGTTTTGCAACTACCGACGTGCATTGTGACATTCCATGACTATTTTCATGATATGTGTCATGAGCCGATTTTATGGGACTCCGCTGCTTCAAACAGTGTCATATAGTGTTTTATGACTACCGATGGTCATTCTGACATTTCATAACTATTTTCATTACATGTGCCATGAATCGATTTTATGGGACTACTGCTGCTTCAAACAGTGACATACAGTGGTTTATGACGACCGATGGTCGTTATGACATTTCATTACTATTTTCATGATATATGACATAAATCGATTTTATGGGACTACCGCTGCTTCAAACACTGTCATATAGTGTTTTATGACTACCGATGGACGTTATGACATTCTATGACTATTTTCATGATACGGGTCATGACTCGACTTTATGCAGCTACCGCCGCTCCACACAGCGCCATGCACTGTTTCATGACTGCCGAGAGCCATTAAGGTATTAGTAGATAGTCATAAAACACTGTATGACACGATCTGAAGCAGCTGAGTTGCATCGAGTAGGGTCATGGTATAGATATAATGGAAATATCATGGAATGTCATAATGTCCGTCGGTAGTCATAAAACACTATATGACACTGTGTGTAGTAGCGGTAGTCCCGTAATGTCGATTCATAACACATATCACGAAAATTGTCATGGAATGTCATAATGGCCGTCTGTAGCCATAAAACACTTGGATAAAGCCGAGTCATGTCTAGACCCGTGCGAATAGTGGTTTGAAAACCGAAGCGAATAGTTATAGGGCCGAAGCGAATTCGAAGTGAATAGCCGATTTGGATATTCGAATACGAAGCGAATAACTGTAGAACCGACGCGAATACGAAGCCAATGGATGCAAAATCGAACGGCTTGCACGTATAGCCGGAGTAGAAATAAAGTGCAAACGTAACAACAACAACAACAATAAATGAAGAAGTGATGATGACATGGGATGTTTCCCCGTGGTAGCCACAGGACACTACCCCATTTCACAGTGGTTAATATGAGAGGATGAATTATGGTGAGAATGAAGGCAACGACAGGTCGGAGTTCTGTTTAGAGCTCTTCAAGGAGTCCAGTGGCCTGCATGAAAACGAAAAGGGAGCGAAGAGCACGGCACTGATGTTCAGGGGAGCTCCATGGGCCAAGTACTTTGGACAAGCTGAATGGTCTATGGTCGAGGAGTTCAAGTTGGCGTCGAAGTACCCGGCGTTCACACGTGTACCGCTCACAGTCCTCGATGATATGGGGGATCGTAGCTGGGGTGCGGCAAGCTAGGCACAGTACTGTAAGCACTGTAACCCAGCTTAGCACGGAACGCAGGGGTGAAGGCGACGTTGAGTCGTAGACGCCGCAGGAGTGTCGTAAAGCTGCGAGGGAAGCCACCTGGCATCCTAAATGATAATGACGGGTCCACTGCATGGAGGAGCGACCATTGAGTGATGTCATGCAGCCATTGCTGGCGGGCCAAGGGTGACACCAACGCAGACAAGTAGGAGCGCCTATCCCCGTTGGAGAGGATAATGGGCAGGGCTCTGGAGATACGGTGGGCCGCAGCAGCCGCCAAATCTGCCTCTTCGTTGCCCTGAATGCCGGTGTGGCCGGGGACCCACTGTAGGGTCACCCGGTGTCCCTGTTCGCCGAGAACCCTGAGCGCCGTCAGGATACTAACAACCACCGGGGCCAACGAGCCGCGGATGCCCATGGTTCCTACACATTGCAGGGCTGATTTTGAGTCGGTGTATATCACCCAGGAACGGGGAGGGTACTTTGAGACAGACTTTAGAGATAACAAGATGGCATACAGCTCCGCAGAGGTCGACGAAGTGCGATGTGACAGGCGGAACCCACATGATAGTGACTCCTCCGGTATGACAAAGGCAGCGGAGGAGCTATCCGACGTAGACGAACCATCTGTGAACACAGCCGTGCGGCCTCTGTAGTTTGTATCCATCATTTCCAAAGTAGACTGCTTGAGAACCGAAACGGGGATCTGGCTCTTCGGCCCCAGGAGGCCAGGGATGTGTGTCGAGAGGGGTGGGCTCGGCAGTGTCCATGGTGCCACTGAAGGGGCGGTCGGGGCAACAGTGAAGTCAGGGATGTTTCCAGATGTTGCTGTAACACATAGCGAGAGTTTACTGTTCTTCCGCCTACGTAGCTTTTGAACCAGAGGATGACGCCGGTGGTGAGCGAGCAACCGTAAGCAAACGTAAGCAGAGAACAGGTATATTTTAATTTGCAGCGGTATACGAGCGCCAAATCTCTGTCAGTATGCATTCAGAAGGTGGCGTTGCCGTGCAAAAACACTAGCTGCTCTACGTGATCCGGCAGAAGACTACCCCTTGTGGAAGTCACGATAAGGCCACAGACGGAGAGTAGTAGCTACTTGGGTGCCTGCAATAGAAATATATTTCCGTGCCCCGTTGGCAAGCTTGTACAGCTGCCACCCTGTAGCGCGCCACTATGATAGTAGTGCGACAGAGTGGACAGAGTGTCTCTTGCAGTTTCGCTGTAGATTAATTGTTTGTTCTTGCGTGGCTTTTTGCGCGGCTAATATTCCCATAATGTAGTAGTTCCATAATGTCGACTCATGGCACATATCACGAAAATGGTCATGGAATGTCATAATGGCCGTTTGTAGTCATAAAACACTTATGACACTGGATGAAGCACCCGTAGTTGCATAAAGCCGAGTCATGACCCAAATCATGAATATAGTCATGGAATGTCATAATGACCATCCGCAGTCATAAAACTGACACTGTTTGAAACAGCAGTAGTCCCATAAAATCGATTCATGGCATCATAAAAACAGTCAAGGAGTGTCATAATGACCGTCGGTAGTCACAATACACTGTATGACACTGTTTGAAGCAGCAGTAGTCCCATCAAATCGATTCATGGCACATATCATGAAAATAGTCAATGAATGTCATAATGACCATCGGTAGTCATAAAACACTGTATGACACTGTGTGAAGCAGCAGTAGTCCCATAATGTCGATTCATGGCACATATCACGAAAATGGTCATGGAATGTCATAATGGCCGTCTGTAGTCATAAAACACTTATGACACTGTATGAAGCAATGATAGTTGGATAAAGCCGAGTCATGACCCAAATTATGAAAATAGTTATGGAATGTCATAATCACCATCGGTAGTCATAAAACACTGTATGACACTGTTTGAAACAGCGGTAGTCCCATAAAATCGATTCATGGCACATATGAAAATAGTCAAGGAGTGTCTAATGACCGTCGGTAGTCACAAAACACTGTACGACACTGTTGGAAGCAGTGGTAGTTCCATAAAATCGATTTATGGCACATAATACGAAAATAGTCATGGAATGTCATAATGACCGTCGGTAGTCATAATACACTGTATGACACTATTTGAAGCAGTGGTAGTCCCATAAAATCGATTCATGTCACATATCATGAAAATAGTCCTGAAATGTCATAATGACCATCGGAAGTCAAAAACATGTATGACACTGTTTGAAGCAGTAGTCCCACAAAACCAATTCATGGCACATATCATGAAAATAGTCACGAAATGTCATAATACAAAAAGTGGTCTTAAAACACCGCATGACACTGCAAAAACCAGGGGTTGTTGGATCAGTAGTCATAAACTCATGATACATTGGCATACTCATGAAAGTCTCAGTCATGACAATTTGCATGACGGAATACATTTACACGTGCTGCTTGGATTAAATTGGGTAGCGCTTGGATTAAGTGACCAATGGATTAAAATGAGCGGGAAAACCTGTAGTTGTCCCTCACGTCTCAGCTATTCATTCACTGTCATCTACAACGTTTGTGACACATGTGCTTAGGTGTTCAAATAGGAAATCAACATGGATTACCTATTCATAAACAGTACAGTAATTTTCGTCCAGTTATACGTGATCAATAACCTATTTTTATGTTATTTTTAGTGCTCGCGCAGCCATCGGCGACAACGACACACCTGGCTCAGCTGTTTTCGAAATTTCACCTGTATATATTGGATGTGCGGACTGCGGAATTAGTTTGAAGTGCTCTTCAGTGTTGAAACGTCTAAAGCTCCAGTGAAGCCTGTTACAAGACATGTATGTATATACATGTATAGTGTGACTTTTTCGAAACAATTCATGAAGACAAATAAATTTGCTCTATAAACTACGATCGCTTTTCGTTCCTCTACTTTGGGGCAACACGACGTTACGTGGCAATCGCCGAAAGAAAACAGGCGAATCTGGCAGAGAAAGAGCAGACGACAAACCCGCGAGGAGAGAAGGGGGAAGCGGTTATGAAAGGAGGGGAGGTCGGCCTACGCATGAGCACTTCAGCCTAGCTTCAGTTTGAACAGCAGTTTTCAGTCAGGTCGTTTGCAACAACCTGTGCTGTGGGCTTTTAGCTGGAACACCCCGGAAGGATTAGCCGTACCGTCCCTCATGGAATCATCGCTGCGAGCTGCTAATAGCGGTAGGTCATCTGCTGCGTGCAAGCGCTTCAGAACTGATGAGAGCCAGTCTCCATCTGAAAGAATTCACGTTGTCAAAGTCCGTTATTATCACGTGAAGAAAACCTTGAAGGCAACAACCAAATGGAAGACGATGAAGGATTGTAACTGTTGTTGCAAAGAAGAACAGAAAGTCTGGTATTCCTGTCATACTGCGACCAGTAAAAGCAGATGTCTCGTTCCCACAAGTGAACCCCAACACAATAGCCAGCGATGTTATGAAGGTGACCCAAGAGCGAATTAAAAGCAATCGCATCTCCCGAGATGGTAGCCTCATTATTACGGTGGCATCGCCCACAGCTGCGAAAGTGCTCTGGCACTTACAAGCATTGCGAATGTGGCTGTAACTACCCGAATACCAGAGTCTTAAGCAAGAAATGTTGGAAAGATCACTGGTCTCCGCATTCCCTATACGGATGAGCAATTACTGGACTTTCTAAAGCCAGTCGGGGCTATCGAAGTCCGCTGGCAGCGAGGCTTTAACACCGACGAAACAGGTGTCACAAGAGTCAGGCAATGCGACAGTGTGATTATCACATTCAGATCAGACATGTCCATGCCTGAAGAGGTTAACCTAGGATTCAACACTTTCAAGGTTCGGGAATTTCTATCCCCAACACAATGCTATAAATGTCTCCGCTTTGGACATATAGCCAAAAACTGCAGAGGAACGCAGAAATGTAAATCCTGCGCTGGAACGCACAGTCACAAGGACTGCAATGTAGGCGGGAACGCCGCTGCGCGAATTGTAACAGTCCACATGCAGCAACATACGGAGGATGTCCGTGTCGACGCGCAGCCGTCGAAGCCCTCAAACAGCTAGCGTATGATCGAGTCTCAGGGGCAGCAAATAGTGGATCATTGAATCGCAAGATGGTTCGCCAGCCAGAGAGTACTCAGCAGCCAAACCAACAAGCGTGTTACTCAAGTGACTTTCTACGTCTTCCCGAAGCCAATGAGTTGGGAAGGCCCTCATTGCCACCACGCAATCGGAAACCTAAACCTCAACAGCCAAAACAGCAGCCCCAAGTTAACGCCTGGAAGAAGGGCAGGGTCACGGTCACATCGAAAGTCCAAAAACCGTGCCCCAAAATTCCTCTCCCCCGCCACCAACTGCGAGCAGTGTCCCGCTCGATCCGAAGAAGTCCCAGGACACGGACTTTGTTGTCTACATAGTGCCGTTCCTGTTCGCTGCTCTGAAGGCCGTAATGGCTGCTCTTCCCAATGCCAAGGACCTCCCCGAAGTTCAGCGCGTTCTAGCCTTTGAGCCAATCCTGTACAAGACACTCGTTCACACCAGTCATAAATAGGGTATATAACAGTGCCTTTATCATGCAGTGGAACTCTCGTGGACTCAAACAAAAGATTGGAGATATAAGGAATTCCCTTCCTCGGGACTATCCCGAGCAGCACTGGCAGTACATCGGACATTATCGAGCACCAAAATACAAGGTTACTGCCAAAAGGACAGAATATATTGTATGCAAGATCAAGATCAGGAAGATTAGCTACACTGTAGCAAATGTGTACATTCCGCCATCTTCCACGTTCCAAGTCAACTCCCTCGACAGCTTATTAGCCAGTCTTCAGAAGCCGTTTATAGTGTGTCGCGACTTTAAAGGGACCATGAAATTTCCCGAACCCCCATACTTTTTTTCGATGGAAACTGTTCTTCCCGCAGAGAAACTAATATGCCACAAATTTTTCCGGACGAAATCGCTCCACTCTGCGAGGAGCGCGCGCTGGAAATGTCTCTTCCGCGTTCCTCCTCTCTCGCGCATATTTCCCTGCTGATGGTGTAACTGTACGGACCGCACTTCGGTTCCCCGTTACGTCACCGGTGTTGCACAATGGCAAGTAATGCCGCGAGCTTGCGCTGTGGCTGCCGCCACTGCCGAAATCTGCCGATCGCGCGAAAGCTGCTGTCATGGAGATTTCCACTCCCGATGAACGCATACGCGGGATCCTACGGCGCATGCTCCTGGCGGGATTCCTCGGCTCGGCAACACGTCACGATGACGTGTTGCTGAGCCGGCCGTGGTCGCGTCAAGTTATCCGTTGTGTCTCCGCTCGGCAGCTCCCCACGGCGCGACGCCAGCTGTCCTCCCTTCGCCGCTCCGTTTAAATTCGCTCCCGAGAAGTCCGCTCGCGCGACGAAAGTAAAATTTCGGTTCTAGACTCAGAAAAATGTCTTCTTTCGAACGAAACGAAGAAAAAAATCGTTTCATAGTCCCTTTAATGCTCACTCGGCTCTCTGGGGAGGTGCCAGGCTAACCAAGCGGGGCCGAGAGGTGGAACTCCTAATCCGTAAGCAAAGCACAACCTTTGTATACTCAATGGATCAGCAACAAATATCCGTGGTCCCTGATATGGAAGTGTGCTGGATTTAACACTATGCAGTCAGGATATTGTGCAACACCTCACCTGGTATACTGATACTGACACAAGAGGCAGTGATCACATACCATTGTTTATTGTACATAGCGACGTGAAGGACATAGTGAAGACAAGGAGAACCGTTTCACCCACCAACTGGAAAATGTTCCGGCAGCAGAACACATCCTCACTGCCTGGGACTCAAACAGCAGAAGAGTTTACTACAACAATCCAAAACAACATCAAAGCGACCACGAAGAGGGTAAACATCCCAACATATGTTATACAAGTATTGACGCCAAATTTGAACAGCTACGTGCAGATAGGCGCAGTGCTGAACGCAGGTATAGCAGATCAGGGGGTGTAAGTCATTGGAGAGAAGCCGTAGCTCTTAAAGCCCGCGTACAGAAGCACCTGAAACATCTTTCCATACTAGAGTGGAGGTCTACGTGCTCAGCAATGACGCCATCGAACACAACTACCCGGCTCTGGCAAATAGTGAAAAGTCTGAAATCCTTGCCCAGGCAAATATCCCCTTTCAGAGCAATCAGCTTAAAGGAAAGCCGGATGGAAAAGGAAGTCGCCGATGACTTTCTAAGGGTAATACTTGCACCTTCTGAGGCCTCCAAGGGGCTGATACACCAGCAGTCAAAAAGGGAAGCTACAATCAGGCTGAACCTGGCCTCCAATCACGGGAACAGAGAGCTTGACTCGGACTTCACCCGCACAGAACTCGTACAAACCATTAAATTAGCCAATTCAAAGAAATCATCACCTGGGCCTGATGGCATCACCTACGACTGTATTGCCAATCTTGGCCCGAGCGGAACTCAAGCTCTGCTCAAGCTGTACAACGAAAGCTGGGCCACTGGCTATATACCTCCAGAAGACAGCAATAGTGATACCTATTCTTAAGCCTGGAAAAAATCCAGCAGCCTTAAACTCATACAGACCAATAGGGCAATGGTACTTGCCCGTTTACAATGGTTCATAGAGAAGGAAATAATTCTACCTGAAGAATTTGCGGGGTTCCGGCGAGGCAGGTGCACAATGGATTGTATCATGGACTTAGTGAGTGCAGTGGAGCATAACAAGGCGAACAGCAATATCACTGTTGCAGTCTTCTTTGATATTAAAATGGCCTTTGACTCTGCCTCACATACTCTCATATTAGACGCCCGCAGATACTTCGGAATAAGCGGAAGACTATACGTCTGGATCAGAGATCTAATATGCAATCGCAGCATCTTCATGAAAACAGCAGATGGTGAATCGCCCTACCACACTATTGGACGAGGGGTCCCACAAGGGGGCGTTCTTCGCCCCACACTTTTCAATATCCTAATGGCATCTGTCATAGCGTTACTACCGCCTAAGGTTCACTGTACTGTCTATGCTGATGACATGTGCCTCTGGGCATGTGGTAGGCAGTCGGCGCCCCTTAGACGCCGGTTGCAGTACGCCATAAAAGCGGTCTCACATTTCTTTAAAGAACGATGCATGGACGTGTCTACTGAAAAAACTGTATATCTCCCTTTCACCCGCAAGCGTCTCGGCAACATCAAGCTTACCTTGCAAGGAGAACCCATCAAGCGAGTCACTACACACAGATTCCTCGGTGTTTACATTAACTGAATGCTGTCCTGGGCAAACGAGGTTAAGCGCCTGAACAACAAATACAACGCTTACATGAACCTAATGAAGTATCTCGGATGCTACCGTTGGCGAAACACGCAAACATTGGCAGCTTTGCATAATTCTTTGATCAGGCAAAGTATACACTACAGCCTCCCCGTCATACAGAACCTCTCCGTGAAGCAGGAACACACTCTAGAAGCTATCTTTGCTCGCAGTGCAAGAATAGTCCTCGGAGTTCCGAAAACAGCGCGGTCACAGTTGGTACTTGTCGAGGCAAAAGAACCTCCACTCGAAGCACATCGGAAAAGAGAAACCCGACGCCATCTGATCCGAATCATCACCAGGCACACTCAGCACCACTTGGTTAAAAAAATACAAGATCACAAAAAATCTGCATTGCATCGGCATCTTGGAGTCATACAAAAGTTTCTTCCAAAATGCAGAAAACGCACCCTTACTCGTGAAAAGGCACCGTGGCTTCTGCCGACCATGGCCATCCCAGGACTGAAATCCCAGGTATTAAAAGGAAAGCTGACCTCCCATCCGTGGAGCTAAAGCAACTTGCACTGAACTATCTGGAAGATGCCCACCCGTCAGCAAAGAAGATTTTTTACGGATGGTTCTACTACGGCACTCGGCTCAACCAGCGCAGTTTATGGAGAAGACATTTCAAAAAGCTACAAGCTGTCACATACGATATCATCCACAGCAGCAGAACTGCATGGAATATTGAAAGCTCTCACCTATATCAAGACATGCGAAATCGGCTCCTGGATTATTTGTAGTGACTCCAAAGCTGCTCTATACAGGGACTATATCTACCGGACATGACAAATTTGCTCCCCTACGAGATTCACACTGATCACTCAGATGTAATCGATAGAGAACACCATGTCGAACTACAATGAGTACCAGCTCACTGTGGTATCGACGGAAATGAACTAGCTGACAAGTTGGCAAAAGAGGCCCTGTCTCATCAGAAACGATCACCTATCCCGTTCACTAAAGGAGATGCACTAAACCTGCTCAACAGCAAAACTAAAGTATACGCGAAGAAACTCTGGCTGAAAACACTGCGATCAGAAGATTACATCAAACATATTGATCCAGAACTCAAGTATTCCGTACCTGGCAACATAAAACGGGAATACACCATATTGATTCACCGCATACGTCTCGGAGTTCTGCCAACCAACTCCGTCCTCTTCAAGCAGGGCAAAGCAGACTCTCCTGACTGCTCAACGTGTATGCTTCCCGATACCAGCCACTATGTCATCACTCAGTGCAAGAGGTTCTCCAAAGAACGTGAAGTATTAGAGAAGGAACTAAGAAAGCTTAGTCACACGCCTCTCACCTTTGCCAAGATAATGGGCAATTGGAATACTAGCTCAGACCGAAAAATTGCACTCAGTGTGCTGTGTGACTTCCTCAAAGAAACGCAAATCGTGCAGAAATATTAGGCCAGGTCCACTGAAAAAGAAACTCCGCATGTTGACGATCAGCAGATAGATCCAAAGTGCAAAGGACGATCCTCCTGCGATCTATGAATGTAATCATCAAAAAGCTACCTAATCCAGCTACCCCGCTCCCCCCAGCCGACATACAAGCGAAGAAGAGGAACATACTCCTCAATTAAAAGAAATGGAGCAGCAGACCCCAAAGTCGGGCGTCACCAAGCTCCAAAACGCAGCTACTTCTACTACTACTACTTCACCCATGCTTTTTCCCGCGCAGCGTAATCGGAAGCGCTGTGAGTGGCTCCTGGAAATCATGTGCTTTGGGAGCCCGCCATTTTCCCTGGACCATTGCGGTAATGGGAGCTTCTTGCGGCTGCTTCTAGCATCGGCGGTCGGCGCTGCAGTATCCCCCTGCGTAGTTGCTGTTCTGTGGCGCAGCAGAGAGCCCTTCTTCGTGGTGTACGCATTGTAGTATCTGGAAATCAGGGTAAGTGGTGCTTCTTATTCTTCAAGGCAAGCTGTTTCAATCAGATGTACCATTAGTTGTCCCGTTCGCTTTGCGGTGTGAGTGCTGTCTACAGCGATTGTCTCATTTGCGAATGCGTGTTGACAGTTTTTATTACTGCTGTCACTCAAAATATTGTAAGACGCTCTTGTTAATCCAGAAATTTCTTAGTGTGGCTCTAAAGACGTTCGTGACAAATCTGCGGACATCGAATGCAATATATGGATGCCTATAGGTGGGGCGCGATAGGGTGCGCCGGTTCACCAGAAAGGGGGAAAAAGCACGGGTAAAGCTAGGGTGTGACGTCACGTGCACAGTTTCAAGAATAATAAACGTAGAAATGTACGTTGTTGTTAGAGTTTGATAGTTCTCAGCCAATGCATTTCATCCTGTTAACAAAATTACCTTTACTCAAGTTGCGAAGTGTAGTCCGTTCGTGATTGGTTGTTGCAGTGCAGGTGAAATCCACCCCGCGCCGTTAGCAAAATTATGACTGACCTATTGTCAGGCCCGCGCTCGCTCTTTTTGAATATTTTATTTTTAGTTCTGTGACACGATCAAAATCGAACACGTCTCAAGAAAAGCAATTGGTCATCGAATGACGAAGTTCAAGAATCGATGCCAACGTTATTTTCGCAGCGACGCAATATCGGTTGGCAACCCAAACGTATAATCGTCTGCTTCCGCACACGCACTGCAGAAGAGCAAGATTATCGCGTTCGAATATAATAAATATGGACGTTTTGTCTTTTTTGTTGCGTGTCGAGGTAGATGAAGAGAACAGGATGCAGCAAAGACAGACCGTTTAATCGATACAGGATGAGACGACTTTTTGCTAGCATTTCTTCGACGTGTCGCAGTAAGGAACCGTTGCGAAGCAGAACAAGAATGCGTTGCCCAACTTCCTGCCATTTCCAGCCAGTGGCGGATCCGTGGGGGGGGGGGGGGGGGGGGGGAAACGTCAGTTGATACATTGGATTTCCCTCTCTCCCCTCCCCCAATACGCGCTTCGACAAAGGAACCGCCCCCCACCCCCACCCCCAAACCAATGGTCTGGATCCGCCCCTGTTTCCAGCTGGCAATTTTGGAGGTGGCAAAAAATGACTGACTGCATGATTGTCTTTTTGGACTTGTGAACATTCGTGCATACCTATACAGGGTGTCTCAGATAAATCCCCGGGCTGAATAATTCGGTATAACGGCGCCATCTATCGGGAAACTTTCTTTTTTGTTACCATCTCTGAGATATCGTCTACCAGCCATGCAATGTGGAAATGATGTGCGCACTTTCATTAATTAGCTAAAAATAAAAATCAATTACCCGGAAATGACAGCTTTCAAAGTACGCGTCCGACGGTACCGCGACATCTACTACACCATTGGGGATCTTGAGTACATACCCCTCAGAGAAGAAAAACAAATCATCGGGTCTAGTCATTTTCGCGAGTAATAAATTAGTTTCGGTTTACATATGTTCCTCGCGTAGGACCGCAAACACAAGTTCTTTCACATTGCTATCCGCCTCGGAATTACGTGTTCTTCCGCATGTTTGGCAGCAGGGAGTGCTGATGGAAAAGTAACAGCCGCAGAACCCGCTTCGCCAACCTTCCTTCCTGTTTATCTGATTGATGTACAGTCCGCTCTACGGGGCCGTCGTGTAGTCGAGATAACGTGATTTTATCGCGAAAACAAAGAATGTACGCACGAAACAAACAAGCAAAACAAAGGAGTGAAACGGGGATTCTGTTGTTGTCCTGAGCTTTCGTACCATGAAATAATCAGCTTTCTGACCAATTGACCTTCTATTCACTTTCAATCTCGAAGCAGGAGAAATGCGTATCATGCCATTTCCCCACTTGGTTTCGCTTCTGTAATGCCATATTTTCTGAGTGTCCATAGGCGACCGTTGGACGATGTATCGACGGTGGTGTGACAGTGCAGAGAGCGATGTGCTCCTTATGCACCGCCACGATGTATTCTTGTGCTTGCAACCGCAATGAAAATTCGTTCTTTACTTATAATGAAGGCAACCTCTTAAGTTCAAACTACAAAATTAGGAAAACACAAATTTGATTTATTGCGGCACAGAAATCACAGGACGTGTTCAAAATGCCTTCCTTCCGCGGCAAAGCACATACGGGGCCGCTTTTCACAATGTCGGACAAAGGCATTTCGTCGCGGTAGTCTTGGACAACGTTCCCGAGCACTTCACCCGTAACTATCCCTACTAACCCGTACTGGCTGCTGCATGGTAAGCACCAGTGATAGTGGTCATTTAATGTCTAGTGTGGCATTCATGGTGACAGCGTCATTGGCCCATACATTTTTGACGGGCACCTAACTTCACATAGGTACATCGGTGAAGTGCTCGGGAAAAATAAATAAGAAGCGTGCCGCGCGAGATACAATCATCCTTGAAACAGCGCTCTGATGCTCGCACTTTGAGGTCGCTCGTGGGCTCACCATAGAAGTCATTATCATGTATTTTATTTTTTATTTTTCATGGGTTCTGTACATAACGTTAGTGCATGCCTGCTCAGGGCGAGGGCAGTACTATTTTTGAAACGCGATGTGGGCAAGCTTGCGCTTGTCCAAGGGAGGTCCAAGGGAGAACAGGAGCGCCATCTTGTTTCCGCACCACACCGGTATCATCCCCATTTGAGGATCAAAGACGGCTAACATAATGCTCTCTGTGGGATAGAGTAGCGTGTATGATTGTTGTGCGATAATCCATGCATTGTCAATCACAGCATCCCGAGGATGTCAAGGTGAGCTCAAGGCCGTCAGCTGCTGCTTGCAAACGAAAGGAACATTTCACCCGCGCACGATAGATGGCATCGTGCGCTAAAGTGCGCAGTGCGCGTTCGCGTGCGCGTGGGTAGCGTCATATAGGGTAGCGTGGTGCGGAAACAAGATGGCGCATGCTCGCTCTTGGAACTCAGTGTGGATAATCTGAAGCATAGCTTATTTAGTGACTCTACGCCTAGCTGCTTGCAAGAATAGGAGGCTTATTCCTCGATGACCTTAATTGTGGCAGTTCGGGAGAATCGGACTAATTCACTCGACGTGGAGGCTGTTGTTTAGTTCTTCCTATCGTTCTATTAATGTTCTACAAGTCTGTCTGGCTATCATGAAGAATGGGTTGCTAGCGCCTGTCGTGCCAGGGCATCGCGAAAACAACTCCTGGAGAAGCGTGCCAATGGACACCTTGCGAATAGTATTGTAATGGGCTGGGATACGGATTGAGCCCATTGGTCACATATTCAAAGGATTAGTGTCTTAATGTTCCTTGCAACGACCGATTTGGGTTCTTTAAAAAAACATTCCCCATTTCACATTACTATTGCACTGCACTTTAACTATCCTTCAGTGTGCATCAGCAAATGTCATCTGAGGGATTCGTACATTTCCTTCAGTATAAGTCACATTCTGTGACATTTTTTCCTGGTATGGCCTTTCCCGGCGCGTGACTTGAATTTGAATGGTACAAAACCAAAGCTACTTCAATAAACAACACCCCTTCCCGCAAAAAAGTGAGTGAGTGTGGTATGAGTTCTCTTGGTCTGAGTTGTCTTGGTCTGAGTTGTCCTGGTGTGAGTTGTCATGGTAAGAGTTGTCATGGTAAGAGTTGTCTTGGTATGAGTTGTCTCGGTATGACTTGTCTTGGTATGAGCTGGGGTAGAGCCAAATTCACGGTCTCGAAACAAATCGAAAATGCTCGGTTGCTTCGTAAGATTATATGCGGTGTCTAAAACCGGTATCACTAATCAACCTATTAGTTTCACGAGTTTTCGATGTCTGTCCAGCGCAGCGGTCCTGAGTTAAGTGTGAAGCCCCTGTCGCCCCGAGCACTGACTAAGAGAACTGGAACAATAGCCAGGAAGAAAATTGTGCCTAGAATTCACATATGAGCACTTCATATTCAACTACCCCGATAACAGTTTATTTTGCGCTGCACAAAGGTTCTGCGTTAAAAGCGAAGCAATAGTGTGTTTTTGTTTTGTGTGCTCTTCAATTATGGACTTCCACCAACTTACCCGTCTTTCACTATTCTCATTTTGTAGTGAAAAGAGAGAGAGAGGGAGAATGAAAACCACGACCTACTTTATTATATATATATATCTTATAGAGTGGGTCGCGACGAAAACAAGTGTCGTCCGGCGCTCCTTCTGGGGAAAGCACCTTGGGCGGTTGGCCCACTCGCCCCACCCACGGAACGGCTCTGCAGTGCCGAGTGTCGAAGACGTTTTGGCGAATGATAGAAGCTTAGCAGGGCGGAAACGCCGGAACAGCATGTTGGTTAGTTTTTTGTCCGGTTAGTCCAAGTTCGGTGTCTGCATCTTTTGTCAGGTTAGTCCAAGTTCGATGCATGCATTTTTTGTCAGGATAGTCTAAGTTCGATGTTGGCATTTTCCCGCGCGCGACTGTGCATTTTAGGCAGCTTATTTTCAGCCCTGGGACGACGAAACATTAATTTCCAGCAGTTATGTTTCCTTAGTGATCTTCGGACGAAGGGACCGCACATGAACAGTGCTTTTTTGTCAGAGCCGCTAGTGTGATTTTATGCAGCTATATAACCTTTTGCGCGGACACAAGTATCGCATTACAGCCTATTCCTATGTGTCTGTCGTTCGGTGACTTACATGAGTTCTCTGACAATATATCCAATTAACTAACACGCATAGGTGTATTATATGCAAAAATGGATACTTATAATTTAGCATCTGTTACAACTGTACAGCTGAATTTTGTCAAGGATCGTCGCGTTTCAGGAATCATACTGCGGGAAAGGTAGTTTTCGCCGGCGCCGCGACGGCGCCTAATTTTATGGCGGGACACATCCTTCCTTTTGAGTCACGCAGCCGTCGAAACGAAAGTGACCTTGCCGACGCCCAAAATTTTTCAGTAAGCTAGACCTGTGGTCAGTTGTGACTTGGAAAGGTGCAGAGACTATGACAAAGATATCTGACTCTACAAAAGCTGGGAATCCACCGAGACGACGATGTGGTTATTCACCTTACGTGTCTCCTAATTTGATTTTTGACGATGTGGTTATGGCATTTTGGCACCATAGTAATCTCGTTTCACGGACATTAAAGGCATCACCACTCTTACCGTAAAGCAGCAAACGGACAGGTTATGTTTCCGGCATAGAACAACTTGTTGCTTGTAAGCCCAGCACAAGTTATACATGTGACAAGGAATGCTAAATAGTTTTAATTTGCTCACTGAAATTTGCTCATTAACTCAAATTCACGGGTTTTCGATGTCTGTCCAAGTCGTTTTAGCGAACGAAAGACACATTTTAGCGCCCGTTAGGATTAGCAGGGCGGACACGACGGAACAGCACGTTGGTTAGTTTATTATTAGGTTAGTAAAAGTTCGGTGTTTGCATTTCCATGTCCGGGTTAGTCTAAGTTCGTTGTTGGCAGTTTCCCGCGCAGGACTGTGCGTTTTATAGTCAGATAACATTATCTACAGTAGTCATTATCTACATGAGCTCCCGGGAAAGCGGAAGCGCCCAACGTACACGGCGTAAACGTTTTGGTGGCGGAGAGGAAGGGGCAGCTGTGGCTTGTCGAGGGAGTGTGGCTACGGGAGCTGACTGTAGGGGTTCCAGGAACGCAGGTTTGAGTCGTGCTTTGACCACAACATCCTGTTGATTGGGAAACTGAAGGGTGAAGTGCTGATGGCTGCGGGACAGGACTCCATCGTACGGTGACTGTAAGGCTTGCGCACAGAATCTCGTCGGACGAAAACGTGCGTAGCGCTCTCGATGCTGGCGTAGCTCTCTGTGCGTAGCGCTGTCGATGCTCGGAGGTGATGTGATGCATAGTGAAGTAATTCTCGACCTGTACAAACCAGAGTACGGGGTCGTGTGCCCAGAAGGATGGAAGGCGTGGTTGGACGGCCGTTGAGACATTCCATGCTTGAGTGTTCGACAGCAGTACTTCCGGTGAGGTTGGCCCGACTGAGAGGGCTCAGAGGAGCGTTAAGCGTTCGGGTCACCAATAGACCTCTACCTATTTGTAAACAAATGACGTCATAATGTTCGACAGCGCCACGAGTTTGGTAGAGTTCAAACTACGTTCAAAGCTAGTGGCGAACAAGGTCGCGTCCGAAAGCCACGGTCCTGAGGGGATTACGATGGTCTCTGAAAGGGACGCGACCTTCGGTCCTACTTTTCTTTCAGCGAACAATTGCCCATTCGTGGAACCCAGCTCTCCCCTTCCGATCTGTTTTGGTCTCGGTCTGTCTACCAACGTCATGATGACGTTTTTCAGGTAGAGGTTTATTTAAATGGTTTATTGGCAGGAGCCGAGCTCAAACCAGAAGTGAAATTTTCGCTGTTGCTGCAGGATCAAAAACTGAACAGAATCCCGAGTCACGCGCAGTCCTGTTTCACTCGTTGTCGTCACTACATCCCCTTTATTACATTGCATATAGCAAATTAAATAGTGCAATTAGAAAGAGCATAGAATGTGCTTTGGTTCGATATCAAATTCATTTATTTCCAATGTAAACTTTTGTTGGGACGAGGGTAAAATCGAGCTCCGGAGCGTTTTTGTGAATTGTTATAGAATTGAATACGCGCAAAAACTATCAATTTTTGCAAGCAGGTTGCAGTACGTTATGCATAGAATGCACGGAATAAAACTGGCGATCATGCCTTCTTTCTTGGAGAACCCACGCGCTGCCTCAAGGTGCGAGGAGAGTGTTGTTTCAAGGACGATTGTATCTCGCGCGGCACGCTTTTCTTTCTTTCTTTCTTTTTTTTTTTTTTTTTAACAGCTGCTCCCACAACTTGCATACCGGTGCTTGTATTCATCACGGAGGTGGGTGGTACTCTGACATTAAAAAATAATGCGGAAAATCTGAGAACCAAAGGGGACAGGCTTGGGGGGGCTGCACTAAAGCGAAACTGGTCGCAAATAAAAGTATCTTGCTTTGCGTTTTTCGCTTCGTTTCCAAGAAGATGGCGATTAGTAGGACTCCCGAGTTTGGTTATAGTTTGGTTACGTGTCTGGTATCACGGAAGAGAAATCCTTGTAAGTTAGAGGTTTAATACAAGGCCCGTGCAAAGCGTAAGGCGAAAAATCTGTCAGTTTTTGTCTTTTGTTCAAAACAACAACAACTTTATTTTGAGATGATGAGTGGGGAGTTTCATCGCCAGGGGCGATACGCTACCCCAATGCTTATCGCCCCTGCCGATGAAACTAGTTGTTGGCGATGAAACTAGCTGTTGTTGTTGTTTCACTGACGTATTAAGTCGCTTGGGTTTCGAAGAAACACGTGGTGCCATGAAACAAGAGTGACACGAACTATAGGGAATTTGCCGCCTACTGATCTCAAGGCTGCGGGCTCGATCCCGGGAGGGACGTGTGGCGTCATAGTTGCCTCGCGACGAAGGCACGAATTATGAATTCAATTCAATTAGGGTTTTGGTTTACGATCCGGGAGTTGGTATCTTCTATATTGTACTTGTCCTCACGCGTCACCACATGCAAAAAAAAATGATCAAATACTCAACTATAGCCAATCCCTAGGACCAGCCAAAGTGATTAGGATGCCACGACCAGAGTCACCACAGACACGCAATGACACTGAGATGAAGGTGGCCGTCACCAAGCAGCTGCAGACGGCAGAAGGCCCAGTGGACAAGTTGAGGCTACTCTGTCTGCAGCGTGGCTCTACAGGAATTCTGGGACTTGGAAGGCAAGTCAAAAACTTTGAGAGTACCGTGACACGCTCCAATAGCCACCCATCATTCCCTCCCCTGACTTGTTGAAAATGGGATGGACACTTTGCATTTTGCATAATGCATCCGACAACAAGAACAACTTCATTTTGAGATTATGAATGGGGAGTTCCATCGCCAGGGGCGACACTCAACCCCATTGCCCGTGGTGATGTGAGGAATGAAATAATGAGCCCCTTCGCAATAAGTATCCAAGTCCTATGGTGTCCAAAAGGTCAAAAGAGCTTCGAGTGCAGAGCGTTGGTAGGCTGGATTTCGCCAGGGACCAAGCAATTTTGAGAGAGAGAGAGAGGGGGGGGGAGTCCAGTCGGAAAGGTTGGTAGTGTGGGTAATGAAGCGTAATGTGCTCTAAATCTTCTAGAGCACCGCAGTGACAGCATCTGAGAGAGTCAACTTGTCTCAAGCGGTAACGCCACTGAGTTGTAAATGCCGCATCGAGTCGCATACGATGAATTAATGCAGCATCTTGACGAGATGTGTTACGTGGCATGCGGAAAGAGCGTTTAATCCACTCTTCTCAGCATAGATGGGGGAAGAATGTCAGTTGTCCATTGGCGGGAACCCAGGGGCGTCACGAGGCGTGGAAGAATGGAACGACGGTCTCCTCTCAGCAGCGCAATACTCGTCCGTCTCCGAGAAGAGATATGCTTCTGCGGCGCTGTCGGCCTGCTCATTCCCCACGCCACCACAATGGACTGAAACCCACTGGAGAACCAGCCTGGGCCCTGCTTCGTACACAAGGTGGTAAGCCATTAACACATCCGTCACTAGGGTTGCGGATGAGCCGCCTCGTATGCCAGAATTTTCAATCGCTTGCAGTGCAGATTTTGAGTCAGTGAAGACTGCCCATTCCCGCGGAGTAAAATCAACTATGTGCTGCACTAATGCGTCCAAATGAAGGGTACACTCTCTGTTTTCAACGGGACAGGAGACAGACAGATAAGCTGGAGCCGCATAGGGCGTATTTCAGGGCGTAAAACGCTCCGGTAAAAACACGCGGGCCAAACCGCATGGATCAAGTGCATCTCGTGAAACGGGGAACTCGCCGAGAGAAAATATCACGCAGTGTTGCCAGTACATGTGTAATATGCACTAACGCAAAACATAGTATAGAACACGCACATAAAATATATTTATATTTATTTGCTACAGGAATGAAATTTCGGTGCGAGAACAAGCGATTAGGAAGCAAGAAGAAGGTTAATTGTTGAACTGGTTCAGCCACTGATCTCTATGTATAAAGGCTGGATCGCGCATGGGAGAGGGGCTCGTGGGGGAGAGGCGTGCATTCGGGCCGCCATGTTGGAGGGCCCACTGGCGCCGGCTGCTCCCATAGGAAACAATAGGAAGCGATTTGATTTGGAGTATTTATTGCGGTTTAAACTGGCATGACATGCCCTTTAGTTTAAAGGAAATTTTAAAAAATACGGGCAGCCCCGCTTGAACTAAATGCAGACGACAGAATGCGTTGGGCCCACCAATATGGCGGCCGGTGATCACGCTGTGGAGCACCCTATGCGCGATCCAGCCTATACTATAGAGATCAGTAGGTTCAGCAAGGTGCACACACGGCGCCGCTCTCACGGAACGCGGAGCAATCAAGTGTCGTTTAAATTTCTTCCCACATGGCCCTCTTCAATAAGTGTCTGTATTATTTACTTCCAATATCCCAACAGCAAGGACCTTCCCTCTACCTTTCGTTATCTTGAAGTATGACAAGCGTTTTTGAGAGGCTTTCCATGACAACCATACAACAGGTGGATGCAGCGTCAAAATAAAAACAGGGGTTTCCATGGGTTACGGAACTGGAAGCTGATACGCATGCCACGCTGTATGATTGCCACGTTGCCGTCCGCGTGAAATATCAAGAGGTTGCGACGCGATCGAGCACGCGCTAGAAACCGGTTCTCCGCAGGAAATTTTGCGCCCAGCGTACTACGACGTGTTTTCCGCGCTGAAACACGCGCCATGCGGTTCCAGCTATAGACTGAAGGACGAGAAACTGTTGTCTATTAAATACAGGAAGTCAAAGCAACGTGTGGTTACCTCAATGTACAAAAGATGCAGTGAAAGCGCGGGGCATATATTTTCAACAAATCAGGGGAGCGAACGATCGATGTCATTCGGGATGATGGGTTGCCAGGGGCGTGGGCGTGAAGTTATGTTTTAACAGTGTAGATCTCGTAATAAGGGGAGATGTAACAGAAATCTAAAATAAATATCGTAGGAATATCAATACTAAGTTATTTAATAAACCATCTAGAATGGCTTAAAAACCTCCCTGATGAGAATCCCGGTCCAATTTTTGTAACAGTGTGTTTCGGCGCATGGATGCCAATGGCAGCGGAGACTTGTCTCGAGAAGAGTTCATCACAGGGTTGAACCAGTGCGGTTTCAGTCGTTTCCTCAGTGATGAGGACCTCGACAAACTCTTTGAGCAATTCGACGCCGACGGTTCGGGAGCCATCAAATACGACGAATTCATCCGGGCTGTACGGGTAAGATTTTTTATTTATTATTATTTTTTTACATTAACGATCAGTGTAATTGTCTGTGTGCGGAGTTAGCTTCGGTGTCGGCGCTTTGAAGCGATTTCTTGAAGACGTGTGGTGGTGGTGATGGAACTGCTTGCCGTAGTTGTCCACGACTATTGCAGGGAGGGGGTCGTGCTTCCTGGGCCAATTTCACAGGGAACTGTGCTGACATTTGTCTTATAGGGTCACTAAACAGGTATACAAGATGCACTTTTTTTAATGCATTGTGCTACGTTCCTGGCGGTGAACGTTTTTAAAAAATTATTGGCACCAAAAAGTAAATAATGGCTCTAAGCCGACAGAATAAACACTGCACTCTTTCCGGCTCATACCCCGCCCTGCAATGCCCTGCTACGGTGCTCTGCCGACGGTAGCGACACGTCATTTCGACGTCACGCTCCATTAACCAGTCAAAATACGAGACCCTTATACATTGATTTATTGTAATATCGGGAAGTGAGGCGAATTCTAAACATCTCTCCACTTGAAATGCACAGCATAGCCAGTTCAAACCATACCAGAAGTCCGCGGAATGTTCCATTTCATGTGCGCATTATATCTTCAGTGCTATATTGCTCCGCGAGGTCACAGCGATGTCCCCACAACCGGTTCTCCTCGCGCACGGCAGGTTGTCTGTGGTTGGCTATGAGTCCGAAATCTCCCCCATCTCCAGTGACTTGAATGCAGCTTTGCTACACGTGCGAGACGTATGACGTAGGTGCTCTCCGAGAAGGTGGGAGAGATGCACGTGGAATATGCTCTTTGAATGGCATTGTTTATTGCTAAATACGCTCGCTACAAGTAAAGGAATTATATGTTTGCATATTGTCAACCACGTTCTTTCACGAGGCGTCGTAACTGGCAAATGTTCGGCGAACTGTTTAGTGCCCCTTCAAAGCCTCTGAGCAACGCCCAAGGAAACACACAGACAGCACAGTCGGCGCCCGGATCCGAACCCGGGTCACCTCCCAGTCTCGCCGTGGAATGCCATCATTGTAGCCACTAGGCCACGGGAGCTGGTCGAAGATGTGTGTCTCAGCCGCGTACCCACATGCGGAGAATGTGCGCGTAAACGCGAGTGCGGCGCGGTAAACTCTAGCCGCGGGGCGAGAAAAGCCGCCTCCGCTTTTCGTCGACCGCGCGGTGCACGATTTTTGGCGGATGCCGCACATCTTCGGCCAATGAGGAGGTCAACGGAAGTTGCGTCCCGTTCTTGTTTTCTTCCGGCCTCCCACACTGAGAGCATTGACGGCGTCGTTCACTGGAAGGTATGTCGCAGCGGGGCTCACGTTTTTCAACCGGCGAATTTATGAAGGAAATAAAATGTCATTGCTGCCTACATTATAAAGCGTTGCATTAAAATGACTTTTTGGTCAGACATTGGAAAAAAATTTGGGGGCGTAGGTAATTAAAGTGTAAGATATTTTACTGTCAGGAATGTGAAAGCTAAGCATTGTTCACAAGAAAAGAATGCGCTATCGCCACAGCAAGTGAACCCAAATAAGCCTGCGTTTCCTGCATCTGTGGTGTTGGTTTCGCAAAAGCTCAGATGCAAGACCGGGAACTACAGTCAATAACTCGACTGTCGTTCGCCATCTTGTCAGACGTGGTCTCAGAAGCTCTCGCGTTGGACGAGATCTCGCTGTGGAGAGTTGCGAGCGGAGGCGGTATAGCTGGGACGGCATGCATGCGCACGGCAAACGGTTCCGCACATCTCTACCGCATGTGGGTACGGACCTTTAGTGACAAGCAGTTCCCAGCCACGTTTTCACCACCAATGTCGGCGTTGACGTAAAGAGAAGGAAGGAACAGGAAATGGAAGAATAAAAGGAAACATGAACATGTGGGCTCAAAAACATACGCTCTAAGAAAAAATGGAGTAATTTTCGTCCTTTGGGGGGACTAGATGCATTGCCACCACCATTGCTCCCTTTCAGGACTAAATGCATGGGAGTTTATGTGAAGTTTAGGGACTTTCTGCTGTGCTGGGGAGTAAATTTCAGGGTCAAGGTCTAAAAAGAGGGTAATTGCACTCAAGGGACTAACAGCGCAACTACTCCATAATTCACTCCTTTTTTCCCTTAGGGTGTAGATGCTGGCGAAATAGATTCGTTTCGTTGGCAATATCGTGGAATTATAGCTACATAACTGCCGGGCCCTTATGTGGTTCGGAAGAGGGAGCATCGCTTGAAGATTGCCATGTTAGGCGGGTTTAAATTGCGAAAGCACGCTGCCTGTGAAAGCAAAATAATGTAGCTGCGGTCTATGGTGCCTTAGTAATTCGCATTTGGCAAAACTTTTGTTGGTGTCATCACCTGGATCCGCGAAGTTGAGCTTGAAAATCGCCTGTACGCAGCTCATTTCACATTCTGACACACGTTTATATTTTCACTTACTTGCTCTGTCATTTTGTCACGGTAACGTGTCCCTCGCATCTAGGAATCTACAGGCATGGCAACCAAGACATAGCTTGAGAAAGCCAATGATGTCGTGCTTTTGTGAGGCCACACCTGACCTAGGACAGGTCAAGTATGTCTTCGAGAGCACAAAGAAATAAGGCCGCAAAAATGTTTCCGCTCAGATTTGTGGGACAGAGATTGAGAGATTTGTGCAAGTTGTTATTAGACGTTCGCAATTTCATGAAAATCATTTAATTCATCAGTTCCCTCAGAAGTAGAGATAAAAATTTTGTGGAATTCAGTTACAGAGCACTGAGCAGAGTAACTGAATTCCATAAAATTTTATATCTACTTCTGAGGGAACTGATGAATTAAATTATTTTCGTGAATGACTCTAAAGTGGCTAGCCGTTACAACGTCTCCCACAGAATAAAATATTAACGATTTCTGGCTTTATGTCGCAAAACAGCTATGATCACAGACTTAAAGGGACTGTGGCATGCGTCCTAGTCGAAACTATGGTGCCGTTTTACTCCTCGTTCATCATCGACAACAACGCCGAAAATCCGACGCCAAAAACTGCTGTAATTCATGGCAAGAGCAGAAGACTGATGTTGAGAGTGTGCCGGAATTCCCTCCCTGGAAATCAGAGAAAACATCATTCGGACAAGGCCAATCAGGGAGCGGCCAGAGGGCCTTTGCCGACCGGCGGCCGGGTTGGACGGCGTCTTTAGGTCGCGGCGAGTCTCTGATCGGCTTGTGGAATGTCACTTCTTGGTTAGCGTCGGACATGTTCGTACAGCCAGGAGCGTAACACCGTGTTACACGCGACATGGTCGTGTCAAAACTCACACCAATTGGTAAGCGAAAGTCGCCGTATTTAACGAGGACTTTTCACTTAGCACCATTGTGGTGCGAACGCGAAGCAGACGAGCTCGGAGACACTCGCCTGCTCTGCGCTCCCATGCGTGTGCCTGGCTTACGTCATCACGACGTTACTATCGCTGGGGCTTATCCTTAGCTGCAGAGGAAGTGCGCATCTTTAAAACTCATTTATTTAATATGTAAGCTGTTTTCAGAAGAGGAACTTGGTCAAGTACAGGGGGGGGGGGATCTATTTATTTTCACAGGAAAGGTCAGCCAGAATGGACGGCATGATTCGTTAGTGCGTAGTCCTGCGGCAGTTAAAAGTAAGGCGATGGGGGGTCAGATGTCTTCCGCCGTACAGGATATGAAGTAGTGCCGAACATTACCGTATCGGTCTTATACTAAGTTTCCGGATGCGATAGTCACTTTAAAGAGAAGCGTTTCATACAACAAGGTCAGAATTTATGTAACGAACTAGATAATCAACATAAATATTTATGTAAACAATGCAAACATTAATGTAGAAAATACAACACCTGAACACATTTAAAACATGTATTAAATAAGTAGCTTTTGTACATTAGCATGTGACTCAACATTACACGGTCGTACATACAGATCATCATAAATTAAATTTATGAGCGTAGAAGCGAATAACCCACATCGTTGATCAGGTGAGATGAGTGTCCACAAGAACCTTGTTTGAGTATACTGTTTATTATATCACAAGTGGATGCTAAAACTTGAGCAAGGCCAGTAGCTCTAAGAAAAATGGAAAACAATGGCAGTAGAAAAGAATTCGCGTTTGGAAAGAGGCCATGCTGCGGACGAAATGTGAACTCATTCACACGTACTACAGGGTGCAAATATCCTTTGAATGCAAGTTACAGGTAAAATGTAATAAATTTACAGTTACTAATTATCCAAAATACTTAGTTACAGTAATTATTTATTCTAAGATTGATGAATTACAGTAACTTAATTACTTGTTATTGATTGCTTCACATCTCCACTTCAGCGTGTCTCAGCTTGATGAACAATACTGATCTATTTGTCCCGTTCTGCACCTTTTTTGCCGATTGGTGCACTGTAAAAACGGAGTAATTTGAATCCTTTTGGGGTCTAGTAGATGCATTGTCACAACCATTAGTCCCTTTCGGGACTTAATGCGCGAAAGTTTGTGCGAAGTTTTTAGGGACTATTTCCATGCTGGGGAGTAAATTTTGGGGTTTAGGGATTAAAACGGAGAGTAATTGCAACCTAGGGCAACCTTGCAACTGATCCCCAATTACATCAGTACATCCCGAGGTACATCAGTATATCGATATACTATACGGCCTTACTATACTTACGGCCTTACTTACAGCCCTACTATTCAATGTGTCTTTGCCACCAATAAAAGCCTTCTATGGTTAATTTCTGCGTTCCAGCCACGCATGAGTCCAAGGCGAGAAGCCCAGGTAATGAAGGCCTTCGAGAAAATGGACCGTTCTGGAGACGGCCAGGTCACATTTGAGGACATCCAAGGCATCTACAGTGTCCACACGGACTCCGAGTACCTGAACGGCCAACGTAGTGAGAAAGAACTCTTGAGGCACTTCTTGGCCACCTTCGAAGAAGGTGGCATTGTGGATGGAATCGTGCGTACATTATCTTCTTCCGTTTCTTACAGGAGCATGGAAGGGTTAGAAAAATATATCTCAGGAAGAGTGCACTCTAAAAACGCATAACACGATCTGCGATAGCCGTTGAGCCGAAAGATACAGTTATCGCTTCTGATTTGAGGAGGGTGCAGAGCGAACAGCTTTTTGTGACAATTAATTTATATATAACTGCTCAAGTGTGACAATAAGGTGACCGCCTCCCGTTTTCATCAAATCAGGGGAGAGAAGGATGTCATTCGGGATTATGGTTGGCTACACTCTAAATACAGAACTTCACCTCACAGCACGCTCTATGCAAACCATTACCAGGAATGGTAGGGCCTCCGGGACTCTTAATCAGCTGGACTCTCGCACCCTCTCTCTCTCAAAATTGCTTGGTCCCTGGCAAAATCCAGCCCACCAATGCTCTCTCCTCAAAGCTCTTTTGACCTTTTTGGACACCATAGGACTTCAATCCTTATTGTGAAGGGGCTGATTATTTCATTCCCCACATCACTACCAGCAATGGGGTAGAGTATCGCCCCTGGCGATGAAACTCCCCGTTCATCATCTCAAAATAAAGTTGTTGTTGTTGTTGTGTGTCAATTATCATAGCATATCCAAATGACACGAAAAGTCGTACGCCCCTCTCTCTTGGAATCAGAAGCGATAACCCTATCATTCCTGGGAATGCCTGGTGCAGAGCTAGCAATGCGGTGAAGTTCTCTTTTAAAGTGTAGAAATTAGGTTTACAAGCCATGTGATACATATTCACACAAAAGGCATGAGTGAAGCGCGCAATCCTGGTGCACAAGAGAGCTTTCAATCTCGCGAGTAGTATACAGCGTGCTCCTGAATTAACTACTTTTTCCAATCAAGTGCAAGCCAGTTCTAACCCATTTCAAGCCAATTCTAAGCCCGCTGATTGGTCGATTCCAGCTATGTCATAGGCCCAACCCATCACGCAGACTGATCTATTCTACCCATTGGCCCCGCCTACTGGCCCCTGATTGTCTGGCCGTCACACCAATCACATGCATTTTTGGCGCACCTGTGTGCTGATTGGCTGCACTGATCCAGGGAGACTTATAGACCGCCCCAATCAGTGGCGTAGCCACGGGGGGGCTAGGGGGGCTCGAGCCCCCCCTACCTGCCACGGACCGACCCACGGAAATCGTGCAAATCCGAGGAGAAAATAATATATATATATGGGGGGGGGTGACAGTGTGACGATCGCGAAAGTTCTTACAGTTCATGGCGTCTAAGCAGCACTGTTGAATGGTTTTCAAAGTATGAGCTTTTCAAAATCCTTCCAATCTCGTGACGCCACCTCATTGGACATGACAGCCTATTCATGTAATCGTATTGTGCACGTCCAAATCAATTATTTTCGTTCTGTTTTTTTTAACCGCATTTTGCGGCGTGCACGAGTATGTGTATGTTGTCGCGCCCAGGATCAGCGGCGGGGGGGGGGGGAAGTAGGGCGAGTTTTCGTATCGAGCCCCCCCTACCGTGGAGGTCTGGCTACGCCACTGGCCCCAATCACTTATTGGTCAGTTCCACTGATTGGTTACTCATTTAAGCTCGCTCATAGGTTGCTAGACCTCAAATGGCTTATTGGCCCATAATTGCAGGATGCTTTCTCATTGGTCCAGGGTATCCTACACATCACAGACTGCCCCAATCGCTTATTCGTCAATTCCACTCATTGGTTAATCTTCTAAGCCCACTCATAGGTTGCTAAACCCCAGATTGCTTATTGGCCGATAATTCCAGGATGCTTTCTGGTTGGTCCAGGCTGCCCTATACATCATGGACTGCCGCAATAGCATATTGGTCAATTCCACTCATTGGGTAATGATCTGTTGGTATCGGTGAGGGGTCGATGGGTAGTGAAACTGGCAGGCGGTCATCGTCGCCGACAGCTGGCTTTAGCCTGTCGACGCTAATTGCTTCTTTATGTTCATTGATAGAAATGGCAAAAACTTGTCAATGCATTCGAGGACGGGATGAGGACCAGAGTAGGGTGGCGGAAGGGCCTTTCGAGTAACGTCAGTTTGGAGGAAAACATGGGATGTGGTTTGCAACTCGCGCGGGATGTAGTGCGGCCAGGACGGGGCAGTGCGCGCAGGCGTGGTATGAATGGCGTCAAACAGTGAAGACGACTGACGTAAGTGGTTGGATCGGCATGGTTCGGAGGACGGATTGAAGAAGTCGTTAGGTGGGCGGAGTGTTGTGCCACATATGAGTTTCCCGCTACTGCATGCAAGATCTTGTTTAAGCGCAGCGCAGATGGCTAGAAGTACCAGTGGAATGATATTGATCCAATGGGTGGGACCGTCGTGAGCCATGATGGCAGCCATCAATCGCCTGTAGAAACGCTCCACAAGAGCATTAGAAGCCGGATGGTATGAAGTGGTGCGATAGCGTGTCGTCCCAGGGAAGCGGTGAAAGCTGAGAAAAACTGGGCTTCGAACAGCTGGCTTCTATCGTTTATGATGTTGGACGAGACACCGTACCAGGAGATCCAGCAGGATAGGAAAGTCGAAATGACCTATGAGCAGGCTTAGAAGATTAACCAATGAGTGAAATTGACCAATAAGCGATTAGGGCAGACTGTGACGTATAGGGAGGTCTCGGCCAACCAGAAACCATCCTGGAATTATGGGCCAACAAGCAGTTTGAGGTCCTGCAACCTATGAGCGGGCTTAGGATATTAACCAGTGAGTGGAATTGATGAATAAGTGGTTGGGGCAGTCTGTGACAAATAGGGCACCCTGGACCAATGAGAAAGCATCCTGGACCTATGGGCCAATAAGCAATTGGGAGTCTAGCAACTTATGAGCGAGCTTAAACGAGTAACCAATGAGTGGAATTGACCAATAAGCGATTGGGGTGGTCTATAAGTCGCCCCGGATCAGTGCAACGATCAGCAGAGAGGGGCGTCCAAAAATGAATGTGATTGAAGTGATGGCCAGCCAATCAGCGATGAGTAGGCGTCGCCAATGAGCGGAATAGACCAATCAGCGAGCTTAGAACTGACTTGAGCTGGATTAGAATTGGCTTGCTCTGGATTGGAACAAAAGTGGTGGATCCTGGAGCCCGCTCTATACTACTCTCGTGGGTCAGAAAAGCCCTTTCCCGCCGTTGTGACGTCATCACATCACACCACAGTGAAACGCGCGCCTTCTTTTTATCGTTTCACGGTTGTACAAGGGTCGTTCAAGTTTGACAGAGATTTTTATTTCTTTCTATACAATGAAAAATTTGGGAAGCACCAAACTACATAAGTTTTTCAAAGTATTCACTGCGCATCTAGACACCGCTGCCATCGCTGTGGCAACTCTTGGATGCCTTTAGCGTAGAAAGATGTGGGCTGCAGGACATCTTTCTGGAGGTCTTCATCTGTGTGGAACGTCCTTCCTCGAAAGTACTCATTAAGGGGCCCAAACAAATGGTAATCTCTTGGGGTTAAATCTGGGCTGTAAGGGACATGGGGCAAAACCTCCCAGCACATTTCGGCCAGGGTTGCTTCCGTCAAATTCGCTGTTGATTGCATTGTCATGAAGAAGAATGACCCTTCTGGACAACATCCCCAGGCCTGTTCTTGCGAATTGCGTTTCACACGGCACCCTTTATCAACGTGGATTAGTACTGGGCATTAATCGCGACCCCTTGCTCCAAGAAGTCCACATGGATGACACCCCGTGTGTCCCAGAAGATTGTTCCCATGGGCTTTTCAGCAGACGGCTGCATCTTGCTTTTCTTTGGCAGCGGGGAAGCCTGATGTCGCCATTCTATGCTGCTTCTTTTTGTCTCTGTGCTGAAATGATGCATCCAGGTTTCATCATGTGACCGATTGCAAAAATTCGTCCCTCTCGGATTGAAACCGGTTCAGCACTTGCTCAGAGACTGTCATGCGCGCTCCCTCCTGGTCGCAAGTGAGGTGTCTGGGAACCCATCTTGCACAGATTTTGCAGAGCAGTAAGTGCTTGTGAATGATTGTCTCCACACTACCGACACTATATTACGCTGGGCTGAAATGCCCCGAATTGTTACTCGCCGGTTCTCAAAGATGACTTGCTCATTGCCTGCGATGTTCACTGGCGTGACTGCAGTAGGACGAACGTTTCCATGTGGTTCATTCTTGACCATATCCCATCCTTTGCCAAACTGTCTGCACTATTCGTACACTCTTCCCCTTGACACCGTTTGTTCCTCATACATACTGCGCCTGTAATCTTTGCAAAATCTTAGCTGGTTTGACATTCTCCTTCACAGGGAACTTGATTATGCATTGCTGTTCCACAGCTCTAGACACACTGCTCGCAACCATGATAGCTGCCACTGCTGCATGTGCACTGCTGACGTGCTGCACGTGTCGCTGACCCGAGAAGGATTGCACTTAATTCTCCAAAAGTTTCATTTAGTTGCATTTACTCACTGACTTTTCTCAAGTAAAAGTCTCGGTCAACCTTGGACGACCCTTGTATTTGGCGCCGCGCGGACTGCGTCTGACGTAGAGCAGTCGACACTCGTCAGCTTGTCTTGCTCCCACACTGTAGCAGACGCTTCTCGACAGCCAATAAAAGTGCTTGGATAAGCTGCCGTCACAACACACCAGAAGGAAATGCGTGCTGGAAATATTTTACGTGACAATTCCTGAAGGTAATACATTCATGTCATGTGGTAAAAAGATGTGTTCGAGATGCCGTCCAGGCTCCCTTAAGCTCTTCTCACTAAAATGGCAAAGCTTTCTTTCATGGTCTAAGGTGACGAAGGATGAGTTCTTGGACTACTACGCTGGAGTAAGCGCTTCCATCGATGAAGATGGCTCCTTCGACCTCATGATGCGCAGTTGCTGGAAGCTCTAGGGCCCTCACTTAGTTTTGCCATCTCCATTTCCTTCAGGATTTAACGAAATATCTACCACATTGTGATTACTTCTCATGCGTGTAGGAATAAAAGGCCGTCAAGCCGAGACTTTCGACTCCCATTGTTATCGTTTTGGCAACAGCTAACGACGAAGACGAAGTATTATAGCAACAGCCAACGCCACCTAGATACAGTAGACCTGCTTTAAGGAGCCCTGAGGTGACCCCTCAATCTTTTTTGCTTTTTGCTGCAGAGTGTTCTGTGACGAATTAAATGACCTCCTGTGAAAGAATAATAAGCGCAGGTACAGAGCGCGCGCGAGCGCTTCTGTTTCACACATGCACCTTTAAAAAATCCTCCACTCGTGAAAGAGCATATCGCAGACAGGGCCGGCGTCTGCGGGGGGACAGGGGGGGGGGCAATTGCCCCCAGACGTCCGCCGAGGGGGCGCAAAAATGACAGCCTGATGGCTGGGAGTTCACGGTGTTTGGCGTCCCACAAACCGATGACATTGGATCATAAAATGCACGCTGTTCTAAACCAACGTGCATATGTGGCACATGAAGTAAAAATTTTGAGTGTGAGTTTGATTATATAAAAAAAACGGACGATATTGAAAAATTTTCGTTCTCGATCCACTTGACAGCTTACATTGTAGTTTTCGCCTGTATACCACCTTCTCAGAATGTTTTGCTATGCATGCCACTCCTGCCGCGGTCACCGCTATTGTTTCGGAATACAACCATCGTCGCAACCAGAAGGCGTCTCGGCGGCGCCTGGACGGTTGCACTCTTCACTCTGGCATTGGACAACAACAAATTTGCGTCTGCCTGTCACTGTCAAGTGCTGCTGCTCCTACTACTGCACGTTGGCATTCCTCCCTCGTGCAATAGTTTTTGCGTGGTAAAAGCTGTCGTGTGGAGCTGTGGGCGCTGTATCGTGACCCCACTGTGAAGCATTGTGTGCATACATGATGGCCTGCCACCGTAGTTATGTCGCACGACGGTAAAAAAAAGCGTCCACTGGCAGCGATCAACTTTCGGAAGCGGCGCGAAACAGCTAAACGCGAGCGAGAACTGCTTGGTCGAGGTCTTCAAAAATTCCTTCGAGGTAATAATGATGCAGTCGCTCCTGAAAGTATAGGCAACTCACTGTTGATATCATTGATAAGATGTTGTGTGGTACGGGCGGGAGGGGGGCGCAAATCTCGGAGTGTGCCCCCCAGGAACAAAAAGTAGACGCCGGCCCTAATCCAGAACGAGAGGACGTAGTAACCCAAGTCCCTGGCACGTGACTGGTGACGCACAGCGGCACAGCTCAAGCAGGTATAAGCGGCGGAGCCGAGAAGAAAGAAACAGAAAAAAGGCACCAGGCCTTTTCCATGTCACGCGAGGATTGTGTCGGCCGTCTGCGGCAACTTTCTCTGACTGTTTTTGTAAATTCGATTGCACAGCTATAATGCACCGCAGAGCGAAACTATTTTGCATCGTGACTCCTGGTGGACAGCTTGACAGATGAGGCCGGGATTCGAGCCATGTTAAATGTCACCCCATTGCTCCTTTAAAGCCTCTTCTCACTCCTTCGTCACGTGGACATGTGGTGGTGATGATGATGCAACTGCTTGCCCTAGTCGGCCACGCTTCGGCGGGCAAAGTCACGACGATCGCAGGAGGGATCGTGTGTCTTGTGCTGACTTCACAAGGCAAGCCCACCAACTACTGAATATCACAATGAAAGCACAGTACAGTACCAACCACACTCAGAACCAAACTTGGAGAATAGTAATAAAAAGCCACCGTGTCGGCCGCACCACAAGAAAAAATACAGCAGGAAGAAAGTAAGGGTAACAAAGTGGATAGCAATTGACACGCTGAACATGCAGGGCGCAAATGCTGGGAAATGGCAAGAGATTCAATACAATGCTTCCAGAGAAGGGATACACATCTACACACTCATGGAAACCCAACTCAGAAATGGGGAAACACCTTTCCTCGACAAAAAGTGGACATGGGTGGGAAGAAAGAGACAGGGAAAACAAAAAAAAGGGAGGAGGAATTGGATTTCTCATCAACACGGAAGAAATAACACACGAAGAAAATGAAGCCTGAAGCGACTCCGAGCACCTGTGGGTAACCGTGAACCTCAGTGGGTCAAGAAAAATCAACCTCTCTGTTGTTTACATGGCAACAGGGGACAAAGACCCCACATGGAACCAGCACATATACTGCAGCCTGCAGAACGATATCAACAAGCAAAACTTAGAAGAAGCAACAATAATCCTGGGGTACTTTAACTGCCATATGACAGAGGCCTGTGGACGAGACGAACACTGCGAAGGCCTTCGACAACTGACAGAGCAGCACAATCTCCAAATACTCAATTTTGACCCACGCTGCCAAGGAAAAACAACCTGGAGCAGAAGTAACTTGGAATCCACACCACACCACAACGAACCACACCATAGAGGATTAAGGCCTATTCGTCGAAACGATAGATAGACGAATAAAAAATATTCAGCTGCGGGAGCGATCACAATCGTATAAAGCTAAGCATACAAACCACAGCCCCGAGAGCAAAAAAGAGAACCCATAAGGGCTCAACGGCAAAGATGGAGGACAGATGTTGAAGACCAAATGACGAAGTTTGCGGAAAAAATAGAAGAACAATGCTTGAACCAACAGACACCCCCAGCATACAAAGACTTTGCTAATACGATGCTCATGACAGCCAAAGAAAATATCCAGGTGAGCAAAGGCCCTAAGAAACAAAAGAGAACCCCATGGTTTGACAAAGAAGTGAAACTTGAAATTAAGCAAAGACAACAACTTAGCAGGGAACATAGAAAGGCAATGAAACTGAGTTCACCTCTGGCTGCCACACTGTGGGAAAGCTATGCGGAACAGAAAGACAAGGTAAAAAAATTGATTGCAAACGTGATAGACAGATGCCACGTTCAAATGGAACAAGACCCAGGCGAAAATTTGAGCTGGGAAGTCAACTGGTACCAGCTCGTTCCCAGTTCGCACCAACTGGTGGTCAACTGGAACCAACTGGTACCAAACTGGTGGCAACTGGAAAGTAAACTGGTACCAGTTCAAGCTGGGCTGGTGGCAACTGGGCACTTTGTGGTACCAGTTCAAGCTGAACTGGTAGCAACTGGGAAGTGAACAGGTACCAGTTCAAGCTGGGCGGGCGGTAACTGGAAAGTGAACTGGTACCAGTTCAAGCTGGTCTGTTGGCAAGTGGGCACTGTGTGCAACCAGTTCAAGCTGGGCTGGGGGCAACTGGAAAGTGAACTGGTACCAGTTCAAGCTGGACTGGTAGCAACTGGAAGTGAGGTGGTGCCAGTTCGAACTGGACCAGCTTATATATTTGGGGGGAAGTTTCGGTTTCAGTGCCAGGACAGGTTAATATGAAGATTGCAAGAGGAAGTTATAAAAACGATCAGAAAGTAACTTTATTAATAGAAATAATCATATTTCAATTTTGGTAAAGTTCTTGTTAACGAAAGTTATTTTGGAACTCTTATATTTGTATTTTGTGCGTTCCTGCTCCCGCGATGAATGATGCGTTTAATGTGCAACGGTCGCTTGCTTAGCAGCGTGCTTGTACAGCGATTTTCGCCCGTTACGTTCTTAGCGTGATGTGTGACATAGGCGCTGGTTTTATAATCTAAAGGATTTGTCTTCAAGTTACGACAGTGCGACAGTACAATGAGCGCCAGCGGCCGGCGGGTGGGTGTTATAGGATTGCAGCTTGACTACAACTGTGGAGACCGCTTTATATCGTGAGTACTATATACTTAAGTGTTTTTCCGTTGTGCACCATTTAGAAATATTACTTCCATTAGAACCTCTTCTCTTTGTTCCACGTCACATTCGTGGCACCTGCAAATGCATGGCGTTTTACGAGTAACATCCGGTTTATGTTAACGCTACCAGCAACTTTTTTCATTCATGTTTTTGTTTTTGCTTTTTTTTTTCGTTCATTCTCGTGTTTTAGATCATTCACACCACGGATGTTGTCGAACTAGCGTAGTGCGCCAGAGTAGTACTCATTGCCCCCGAAAGCTGGCGAATCTCTTAGTTGAAAGGTCCAACTACTGCACAACGAAAATGTTGAGAGATTCGCGTACTTTCCGGGGCCACGACCGCTCAGATTGAGTGACTGTCCAGGCACACACTACAATTACATGTTGTAATTGAATGCATATTCACTTGTGCCCTTTCAACTTTCCAGAAACCTTAAGCTGCTGGGGCTCAAAGGAAAATATCGATCCATTATGTGCTATTAAGAACATCTCAAATACTTTGTTAAATGATTCAAGATGTCCACAAGGCAGTCAAGCAAGGGACCAATCAACCATGAAGTATTATCTATTCCATGTAACTCTGTAGTTCATCTACTGCTATAATTTAATTACATTATAGTTACGCTACATGTACATTGAAATATGTGTAATGTTTGACTACAAATAAAATACAATTTTGCATTGCAGTTCTTTGGATCTGCCGTTGCTGGGAGCAGCAATCCTACAAAGGGGCACCGGTTACATACAAGCTAACCTCTGTCCGAACAGGCCGCTCTAAGTGAAGGCACTTCAACCGGTCCCAGCTCAACAATGAGGTTTGCAACCAGTTCCAGTCGAGACTGCGACTGGTTAGAAACCAGTTGGGCCAACTGGTACCAGTTGAGACTGGGACCGGCCACAAACCAGTTGGGCCAACTGGTACCAGTTGATTGAACTGGTCCCTGTTCGATAACACAGCTCACCCAGTCCCAGTTGAACTGGTCCAGTTGCAACTGGGACTGGGCAAACTGTGTTATCGAACAGGGACCAGTTCGATCAACTGGTACCAGTTGGCCCAACTGGTTTCTGGCCGGTCCCAGTCTCAACTGGTACCAGTTGGCACAACTGGTTTCTAACCGGTCCCAGTTGAGACTGGGACCGGTTGCAACTGGGACTGGGTGAACTGTGTTATCGAACAGGGACCAGTTGTCCCAACTGGTACCAGTTGATCTGGGACCGGCTGAACTGGTCCCTGTTCGATAACACAGTTCAACTGGTACCAGTTCAAAAAATTTTCGCCTGGGGATATAAAAGCCGCAGGCAAACAGGCCAGTAGGAAGTTCTGGCAACATTGCAAGCAGTGGAAACAGACATTAAAAGATGGCACCAGGAGCCTGAAGAGAAACCAGGAAATCGAAGAATATTTGACACGATATTATGAAGAACAACAAAGCCGGCTCACCCCAGAATTACCACAACAACAAAGTAACAAACTTCTGGATGTGGACTTCACAGAACCCATAACAATGACAATAACAATGACAGAAATGTGAAGAACAATCAAGAACCTCAAGAACGGGAAATCACAAGGTCCAGATGCAATCCCAAATGAATTTCTGAAATCTCTGAGGGAAGCATCATTGGAAACTCTTAAAGACTGCTTCAACAAAATCCTACGATCCAAGACCATCCCGGAGAGCTGGAAGAAGGTCAAGATTAAACTACTACACAAAGGAAAGGAAAAGGACCCAGTTCTTGACTTCGTATCGTCTAGTAGCATATTACTCAGTAACACCTACAAACTATGAAAGATGAAAGTCACTGAAAAGGTTAGCCAGCTGTAGGACTCAAACCCACATCTTCTGGATTACCGTTCCAGGTCTCTACCAACTAAGCTAAGCTAACACGCCCCCCCAGCGACTTCCAGGATGCGTTATCTGAAGGGACAAACCAGCCACTCTCTCTCACTCATCCTCTTTTCACTTTTACATTTTTGCTCACTCATACACACATTCATACAACGGGATCGACGCAAGCGGCAACTGTTGAACGTGAGAGAACTGATGTTCTGAGTATGTATTTGTCCCTTCTATATGTTGTTCCTGCCTCAGAACATCAGTTCTCTCATGACCTACAAACTCTTTGTCCAAATTATAAACAGAAGACTACGAGCATGCATAGAAACAGAAAACATGCTGCACGAATCACAGAATGGATTCCGACCGAACAGGAGAACCAGCGATAACATATTCATTCTGACACAGGCGATTGAATACAAACAGCTAGAAAACACTGAGCTATATATCATGTTCCTGGACCTGGAGAAAGCCTTCCACTACATCCCACAAGAAAGGCTCTGGAGAAAAATGCAGTGCTTCTTTGATGAAGAAACAGTAACACTGTTAAAGGACCTCTACAAGGGCTATCAAGCAGTTTTTTTTAACTGGGAGAACTTGCTTCGGGACCAGCCAAGATGACAGCAGGCTTGAAGCAGGGCTGTCCGCTGTCACCAACATTATTCAACATATACGTGAACGACCTGCTCGAGGAACTACACAAAGAAGGACCTGGGCTACGATTCACCACCATTACAGCTACAGGAGAAAGAGAATACACGAAAATCTCTGGTCTTGCATTCGCCGATGATATAGTGCTCCTGGCGGAATATGAAGCACCCCCTAGCAATCTGCACAAGTATAGCAGAAGAAGACTCACTGACTTTCAGCATGGAAAAATCGGCCTGGATGGGGTTCGGTGCAGCCAAAGGTCGCAACCCCCTTTTCCGCATCCAGGGGAAAGAAATTTCAAGAACCGGCCACTACAAATACTTTGGCATAAACATCTCAGAAGAAAAACACATCCTTACCATACATGAAGAGCAGTTACTGCGAAAATCAAGCAAACTAAACGGCTTAACATGGAATACAGCAAGACAGAGCTTTAACAGATACACCATAGGCCGACTACTCTGGAAAACCATGGCTGTGCCAGTCATCACATATGGAAGTGATGTACTGGCACTAACCCAAACATTCTGGAAAACAGTGGAAAAGCACCAACTCGACTTGGGGAGGTGGTGCTTAGGAGGCAATGGCATTTCGGGCAACGCAGCTATAACTGGAGAAATGGGCTGGTCAACCTTTACCCATGCAGAGAGAGGCCAGATCCAAGTTACAGTATCTGGGGAGACTCAGATTCTTGTCCCAACAAAACTATGCTGGAAGACTGTACAGGTACCTCAGATACAAAAAGTTCAAAACAAGTTGGATCCGGAAGATGTCCACCCTATAGACTCAACATACAGCAAGGGATCAGGCCGACATCACTTGAAAACAGTAAAGAATGGAAAAAACAGTCAAGACAGAAGTGGATAAAACAAATTTGAAGAAATGGAGACAAAACATGGAAAAACGATCAAGCCACGAGACGTACAGGACATTTAAAAAGAAGCCCCGCATAGCCAACTGCTTCAGAGAAGACCAAGCGAGTGCTTTACTCTTCCAGGCCCGCAGAGGCTCGCTGATGACCCAAAGGAGGAAATTAGACCTGTTCGGGGAAACGGACACAGCGTGCACAATATGCGGGTCGTCCGCTGAAGACATCATCCACGTAGTCCTACTATGTAAGAGGTTGCCCAGAGGCAAAAGGACCTGCAACATCGCCGATGCCCTCTGTTTCATGGCTGGTGTTGATACAACATGTCGATCCGCATAAAACTTTTGTTTGGCTCTTGCTTGTATCATCTTTGTCGTGACTCCCTGAACCATAGCTGGTTTGAGAAGTTCACTCTTAGTTGGCAACAATGTCCTGGTTCTTCTTCCGTAGAGACGTTGTGCCAGTGAGCCTGTGTCTCGGTCACGAGGCATATTTCTCGGTTTAAAAGAGCTCCTGCGTCACTGCCGACCAAGGCGCATGCGACGAAGGATATTTTCGCAGTCTGTACAGCCCTTTCAGCGAGGCCATTAGACCTGGTTACTACGATTTTTTGTTGGTTTCCACCGCATAAATGCGTCATCATGCGCCACCGGAAGTTCGTACGGTATGCGGGGAACGCGGTACGTGCGAAAATGTGGGCCTAGTTTTTCTGCACCCACCCTGTACTTACTCGAAAACATAGTGAGATAGTAGTTTTAGTTACTGCTTCGAGTAGTAAGTATTTGTAATTTAACTACTTCGAGAGTAGTTAGTGTCCATCACTGTACAGTGTACCTTCCTCATGGAGTGCAGAATGCGAAGTACTTCTGTGACGTCTCGGACACTGCGAGTTGCCAGGACCCCCTTTTTTTTTTAGATCAAACGGTGTAAATACTTTAGATACACCTTTTTGGGTTGCAATCTCTTACAGGGTCTTGAGTGGGAAGTGCCTCCTGAGGAGGATTTTGTTCAGGTCCGTAGGGTCGAGGTCGAGTTTCGGTATTCGCGGTGCCCCGGATCTATCCCAATAAACTTTTAAAGGATGCAACGCTTAGTGTACGATTCTGAAGGTACCTCAAGGAGTACGCTACTGAATATAGCTTCGGTTACACTCTGCAACGGAAAGTTAGCCACGGAATACCTTTAGTCAATCGACCACGCTCACGAGAAAGTACAGTTGCTAACAGCAACAGCTTTCAAAGCTAGAAAGTCCTTTGTCCTACACAGTGACGTCACTAGTGGGGTGCGGTCCGCACTCGGTGATGCGACGGAAGGGGGTGATGGGCTACAAACACCAGTACTGCCGCTTCCTTCCTTTCTCAGCCGCGCGATGACGCCAAAAACGTGAGGAGCCCTCCGCGAGCACGTGATGTTTTTTCTGCATGTGGTGTAATATTGCTATTTATGGTGTGTCGCTTGGTACGGAAAGGGATCCGTTAATTGGGGCGGGGGACGCAATGAGCCCCCGCATAGGTGAGGCGTACTCTAGTGACGCGACTGATTCTACATCAACCAGCAAAGCAGCGAGCGAGCGTGGTACTCAACCCAGTAACGGCGTATTTGCAAACGTTGGCTAGCAATGATGACCAGCAGGTGCTAGGCATTTATTTCACTCTGTGGAAAGGAAAGCACGATGCTGTGTTGCACGGAAAGGGAACTGAAAAAAATGGTAGACCCTCGAAACGCTCGCGCTGTCCTTGCGAGGCCTTCGATAGACCAAGGACAGCCCAGAGTCGGAACGCGTGCGGGTACTCGGCATTTCTGGATGTGGGTCAAATTCACGAGTTCATTACAGATGGGCATTAAAACGATATGAGTACACGAATAAATGTTGTATGTGCACCCTGTACTTAGTGTGACAAAATACATGAAAGAACTCCAGGTACAGTACACAGACCTTGTACTCCCAGACAACACGAAACGTTGTAGGGACATCCCAAACGGGTCCCAACATCCGCAGTCCCACAGGCGATGTATCTCGTACATTGGCAGGATGTGCGTTTGAAACGCAGCATTTGAAATCCGCGAAATCGCCCTATGGATGCCAAATTGGGACGTTCGGCGATGATCAGTACGGAAAGCTGCGGGAAGGAGGCCACTCGGGCGTCCATGTGATGCGAGACTGCTACGGAACTGTCGTTAGCAATGGCAAGCAAAAGTAAGTATATTTAAACTCTTGAACTGCATTGTTATGTGACTACTATTGCGGTTGCAGGCCCATCGTGACCACGTCAGTCAGATGCAGCTGAAACACCAAAGCGCGTCTCCCGCTTTACTCTTTGCAGACGAGGTGACGTGTTCGGATTATATGTGGCCAGGCTGCATAGTCTTGAGAGGTACTTCACTATTAAGAAATGTAGACAAACATTTCACCGTCACTTAGGGAAGGCGGTGCAAGGAAACTTATCAGCACTCACTTGCTGCTTTTACTTCCTCCAAAACGTGCCTTTCGAAGATGAAATGCGTTCTGTGTCAGTTGAGAACACGGCTGCGCCAGATAACATTTTCGCGGTTTCTAGTCTATTACCCTTTCACAACGTTGACACCGTGTTGAGTGAATCATCTACGGAATCGAGTTGTCAGAGCCAAGAATACGAGGTAGACGCTCCCCATCCAGTGTTCCTCCGCATGCGAACTTTGAAGAGCGGCCGAGGGTGTGGGCGCTTGCATCGTCTGTGTCACATGTAGATCTGACAAAACTGTTGAAATTACTGAAGACGCAGCCGTCATTTATCGATCTCCCAGCTTGTGCAAGGACGTTGCTACGAACCCCACGTTTTGCATCCGGTGTGGAAGGAATCGAAAATGGAAAACATTGCCATTTCGGTTTGGCCAGAGGTGCGGATTAAGTGAAATACTATACGGAATTGCGATAATTATGAACGTCAATGGACTTCCGCTGACGAAAGATCAGTTTTGGCCTATACTCTGCCACATCATGTTTGAGAGCAGGTTTCGCGTTCTTGTGATACATCTTCCATTTGTGGCATCGTTGCGTATCCACCTGTACATATTTAATTCCCTTTGTATGTTTGTCTTGCAGTGACCCGTATTCGCTCCATATCTACTTCTGCCCTTCCTTCGGCTGCCCAGACCAGAAGCGCAGTTGAACTGCACCGCATCCTGTACCAGGAACATTCCAGTTTGTACTATCTTATTCGTTTGGACAATTTCCTTCCACACTCACTGAATTTTTTGTTTGAATTTTTGATATATTCTACGGGCGTGTGGTATGTCTTGCATTTATAACATTGTTGCATATTCACCTGTACATTTCATTTCCTCTGTATGAATAGTGAGTTTTAGTGGATGGTACGTTACCGCATTTGCGTACGCAAGAGGTAGCGTTGCTGGTTCTGTGCACGCGCAAAGGATAGAGAGAGCTTCGCACATTGCGCAGAACCACCACGTTATTCCTTATGTACGCAAAGGCGATAGCGTACAGTGCATTAAAACTCTCTGTTGAATTGCAGTCAGCCGCATTCGCCATACATCCTCCTCTGCCTCTTATTCCGCTCCTTCCTCAGCTATCCAAGCCAGAAATGCACCTCTACGAGGTAACATAATAAAATTTCAGGTAAAATTTTCAGTACCTGTCATTACTTACAACATCCTATTTGAACTTTTGTACTGCCTTTTCTTGTTTTCTTGCTGCAAGTTGCATTATCAAAGTCCGACGCTGCGGTGTGATGCAGAAGGGATTTCATGAATGTTGCTGTTGCATATTATAATGCCTATACTTGCTTATATTGAGCTTAAACTTCTGCTACCTCACCATTTGACCCTTTTCGGGTTGGGAACCTCTTTACCGTTTTTACAGAGGGCAGTTTTAACAATCTATTTGGAGCTTTAAATTTCTTTAGAAGCGGCGGCTCCTATCCCCTCATTTCGATTTTTTAGTGTTCACAGGGAACAGTTATAACCCCGTACAAGTGTTTGTATTTGTTCGAACTGTGATATTTTATTAGCTTCATATAGTATTAATAGTCAACGTGCTGGATGATGACAGATGTAACCCAAACGAACAATAAAATGTCATGTTTACTCAAGGTGTGCGCATGTTGCTTGCAGTGCTTATAATGCGTTATATAGCTTAAAAAGTGGAAGGAACAGCACTAAAAGGGGGACGGCACGAGGGGGAGGGGCTTCTCAGCGATATCCCATTCATGTCTGATGCACATCTCTCGGGGACATCCACAGGATCTCCCTGAAACATTTCTCGGTGTCTCATTTTTTCATTTTTGGGACAAGTTTAGGCTGTGTTTGGAACATGCCTGGGATGTCCACAACATCCCCAATGTGATATCCCAGTAACATTTATCGGACCATTCCGTGCTGTCTGCCATCTAGGACTAAATACGATAGTGTTGATTACACAATTTAATAAGACACTGTTTCAAGCAATAGCTTCCCTGGTAGCACACTATGTTGCCGAAACGTTGCCCCAATGTTTTCTTCAAACGTTGCATAGATGTCGCTAATGTCCTCTTCAGGCCACGTTCTAGCAACGTTTCTAGAAAATGTTATACAACATTGCGGCAACATGACAACTGCAACATTCCACATAAGGGCAACGTTATGACAACATTTAGGTAATATTGGCAAGAGGTTGGCGGAGGTATTTGTGCGCTATTATTTCTACTCCTTCTTACTTTTCTTTTTTCTTTTTTGCGTCGGATCAGAGATGCATACTGACTGCAAGCACTTGCACGCCACCGTTAGCCGACTTGAGCTCTGCAAATCTCCGCTTCACTTATACTGGAGTGGGGCTAGGGGAGACCGCTTGGGATCCTTGTAGGTATCCCGTTTGGATATAGAGATATACTGTCATCAAGCAGTAGGCTCTATTTGCGAACAGGATGAGGCATATACTAAAACGCGAAGTGTTGGGGGCATGCTCATTAAGTGTAGCAGTGCGTACAACGTTTGCAACGGTGACCAGGATGCGTTCTTGTAGTTAGCCCTTGCATCTGCAAGAGTCAAGTGCACTCAACAACATTTTTGACATCCCTCCCTGTCATGTACTGCGTTTTTAATTCAAGCTTTCGTCTCTAATGTAATTACCTACTGTTTGGAGCTGTAAAACCGGTAGGTTTCCTCTGTGGGTAAGAGTGTTACGCAGTGTTATGTTGCTGGAAAGTCAATAAACAACGTTCAGGAAACGTAGAGCCGCAATATTCCTCCAACGTTGCTCTGCAATGTTGCATGAACATTGGTGAATGTCAAGTAACGTTGGTCCACTTCTGACAATGCTGCAGGAACGTTCGGCCGCAACGTTGCTCAAATGTTGACCTTCCATGTTGCTTGAACATTACTGAATGTCAAGTAACGTTGGTCCACTTTTGATAATGTTGCAGGAACGTTGCGAAATGTTGATAAACGTTGCCCCACATTGGACAACATTCGCAACATTGCTGCAACGTCGAGGCCACAATATGTGCTACTAGGGTTTATGGGGCCCACCAACGCCGACAACCATGTAGGTCCACCCGTAAAACAATTCGGGGCTTTACGTCGAATGTTCACAGACGGCTATGAGGGTCCCCGCAAACTCAGCACACGGCACACCGTATTTAACGTCCTCGTGGAAGACAGCGTGTATAAGCAATTTGTACCCTGCCACCAAGTTGCTGGCGTCCTCAGCCGGGATCGAACCCGCAACCTTGGGTCCACCTGTAACAGTTGTGCAGACAAGGGAATAGAGAAAAGTGAGGAAGGATCAGGATAGGAAGATGGTCCTATAGGGTGTAGAGGGGGTGGTGTTCCTATACATGAGTCCTGACAGTCGATGATGGAATATCCCAGCGAGCAGATGTGCGTGTCCTATGAGGTGTGTCGTATGATTGTGTGTATGAGTGAGAAAAATGTACGAGTGAAAGGGGGATGAGTGAGAGAGTGGTTGGTTTGTCCCTTCCGTTGACGCACCCTTGGAAGTCGCTGGGGAGGTGTGCTAGCTTAGCTCAATTGGTAGAGCCCTAGACCGGCAATCCAGAAGATGTGGGTTAGAGTCCTACAACTGGCTAACCTTTTCAGTGACTTCCCTCTTTCATCGTTAATTTCTTAGGCAATTTGAGGCTTTGTATGTATTTATCCTCTCTATATTGTTCCAGCCTCAGAACATCAGTTCTCTCATGTTCAACATTTGCCGCTTGCGTCGATCCCGTCGTATGATTGTGTGTATGAGTGAGAAAAATGTAAGAGTGAAAGGGGGATGAGTGAGAGAGTGGTTGGTTTGTCCCTTCCGTTGACGCACCCTTGGAAGTCGCTGGGGAGGTGTGTTAGCTTGGCTCAATTGGTAGAGCCCTGGACCGGCAATCCAGAAGATGTGGGTTCAAGTCGTACAGCTGGCTAACCTTTTTAGTGACTTCCATCTTTCGTCATGATGACGTTTGTCGGGTAGAGGTTTATTGTTCGCTGCCTCCTATTGAAAGAAAAGTAGGACCGAAGGTCGCGTTCCATCGTAATCCCCTGAAGACCGTGGCTTTCGGGCGCGATCTTGTTCGCCATTAGCATTGAACGCAGTTCTCTACCAAACTCGTGGCGCTGTCGAACATTATGACGTCATTTGTTTACAAACAGGTAGAGGATGCAGCGAACAAGTGCCCATTCGTGGAACCCAGCCCTCCCCTTCAGTAATACGAAGGGAACCCAGAGACAGGGGAAAGAAACGCGACACACACACGATCTCAGTGTTTTCTTTACCCTGTCTCTGGGTTCCCTACGTATTATCATGTACCAGCTCGCCTGCGCCCTTGCACTTCTTCCTCCCCTTCAGATTGGTTTCGTTTTCAGTCTGCCAACAAACGTCATGATGACGTTTCTCTAGTAGAGGTCGGTTGTATGTGCTACAGCACGGGAGCAAGGATCCCAGCAGGCGCGAGGGTAGACTAATGGCCAGTTCTCACTTGGGGACGCCCGACGCGGCGTCGTGAGCGCGCGACGGAAGTAGAGGCGCATTTCCGCCGCCCCGTCAGCGCGCACAATTTTCATGTTCCCACCACAGTGGCCTTCCGTCGTCCAAAGCAGACGAAAAATTAGGGGGCGTGACCTTTCTGTGTCACCTAATTGGTCGCTAGCCGTCGTTCTCGGCAGCTCTCGCCGACGTCGTGAAAGAAGTTCGGCATGGCAGTTTTTTTGGCTCGACGTCTCTCCTCTCCCGACTCCGGAAATGCGCGTCTATTTCCGCCGCCCGCTCACGACGCCGCGTCGGGCGTCGCCAAGTGAGAACTGGCCCTAAGCTTGAAAGTTTTGCAAAAAACGTGCCAGAGGTTTCTCGTCCCCCAAAACCTGAGTCCCGGGAGGACGACACACAGGCGCTTGCACTTGCCAAGCTGTTTACTGCAGCGAGCAAATATCACCGCCCTTGTAGGCCCCCTCATAGGCACCAACCATCCCTGGAATCTTTCCCCTGCTTCTTAACCTCATTACAAAACGTCCGCACTCCTTATAGTTAGTTTTCGTTGCAGGGATTTTGTGAGCTATCAGCATTCTACATTGTGCAAATTGAATGCGACATATCGCGATTTTACGGGTTTACACGATTGTTTAATACATACCCATTCACGGTTCTTTTTCACCGATGTGCTGGTGTGCATAAACATGTTCTCCAATGTTAAGGCATTTAGGCATGGAACAACGCAAAATCCTCCAATAACGTTTTAATCTCCCATGTACAACAGAATCTGAACCCAAACATTTTTACAAATATAGTCAAATATTGCAACTGCAATATTGCATCTTTGTACAGTTAGCTAAGGTAGTGTTGAAGCGTACTGATAGTTTCAGAACTTGAGCACCCCAAAAGAAATTCAGTGTATTCCTTACCACTGCTACCAGGAACCAGATGGAGAAACTGCAATTCATGGCAATGCTTTGGCACACCCTTTGTTGCCACATTGATTGGTCAGTCACTTCAGGTGAAGCTGAATCTGACAAGGCACACATCCAGACTTCGATACTAAACAGTCTATGTTGATCTAGTGTGTTTCTACTTTTCTTTTCCACCCAAAAATCTTCACCAGGGCTCAGGTGTCAGGGCATTTTACAGCCTTACATGGAGTGGTCAGGGATTTTGTGCAACTGGGCCCAGGTCATGTCAATCTTCCACACTTAAAGTGACATTGAGAATTGGACTTTTTCTAAACCCTGGTGTCAAATGTGTGAAACTCCACACAATATCATACCATATTTGCAGTGTTTATTGCAGCATGCGCCATGAAGTCACTAATGAGCACGACAAACAGTTTGTGAACAGTGTTCTGCTCACAAGTTTTGCTCTATGCACATCTATACCCTCTCAGCTGTGCTCATGTATCACACCTATTATCACACCTCCCCCAGGGCTGCAAGACTAGACAAACTAAAAAAACTTGGCACTGGACTACCCTTTGTATTACAAAAATTCTTGAGCACAAACTGTAGGGAACAATTTATCACTGCAGCAGTTGCCCTCAAGCACAGTCCTGTACAGAACGAAGTTTAGCGCCTTTCCGGCAGGACGACTTGCGTAGTTCAAACTCCTGGCCTTGCCTTTCAACCAGGAGAAGTGCTGCACTTCTTTTTCTCATGTGTGGCAGGACATCAGTGCCTATCTGAGTGAAGGCTTCAGTGAGTAAGTGCTCTATGTAGACTAAGTCCACATCACATGACACCACGGCAAGTCAATGATCATAGCTTGGACTACGGTTCATAGGGACATGCCAACCTGTAGAGGCACTAAGGTAACTTTGGAACCAATGCATCATTCATAAAGTGTCATGCATCTAGCAAAAGAAAATGAATGGCCAAAGACTGGTGGTGACATGTGACATGAAACCCAAGAGGCTTGTCTTATACCAGCTTAAGGGCAACAAACTGCACACTACTGCACACAACTAAACTACACGAAATACTACGCAATACTAAAGAGCGATGGAACTCCCCATTCCTCATCTTAAAAATAAAGTTTAGTAAGGACGTGCCAAGTAATAGAGCCCCTAGTGACATACAACAAACTATAGGCAACACCACATAGATACAAAAGACCTGCTTAATGTCTCCTCTTATTCCTTCACAAGATGCATGACATGCAGCCAAGATGTCAGCCAATGACAACAGGCAACTTCAAATACAGGCATTCTGTGACATAATGGGCCTGGGCCCAGCCCAAGTCCATACATTACCAGCACTAGATCAGGCTCAAGCCTGTGTTACGCCGCTGTTAGCCACTTTTACAGCCTGCTACACAGGGCTGGGCTAAGATATGTCTCAAGCAGTGCTCTACAGTGACTACCAGTGGCCTCCAAAAGCACGTCATTTCAGCGATCAAGCTTTGTCTCTAGGTGGTGTCGGTACAGGGCAGGTCTTGGCATTGTGCTTATCACCGATTATCAAAACTCTCATCAGTCTGAGCATGAACACGAGGAACTGCTGAAAAGGCACTCACATAAACAAAGTCTAACAAAGCCCCCCTGCATGTATCAGACAATTACCCAACAATACGTAGATTGTGGGTTAATCAGGGAGCACGTCAAAACAACAACAAGGTTTCACAACTCTTGAAATCAACTAAGACAGACTTCTAGAATGCGAGGAAGCGTGGGAGCGTTGCGTACTTAGCGAGTCACTCTTCATGAGTGCAAGGATGCCCGCCACGATTGCTTTGACTGTCATTCCGGTTAGGCCGCACTGCTCCTCCCTGAATTTGTTCAGGTACTCCCTTATATGGGCTCTGAAATGAGGTTGTATAGGTAGTTATAAGAGGGAGCTCTCAATGTGAGAAGTGTACATAGTTGTGGTCTCAACAGAAACTCTGCGGAACATGAGCAGATGCCTATCCCTTAAGCCTAATTGTAAATGAGTCTGCAAGTGCTGTGGATGCTCTGGAGTCGTTAATACCACACCACACCAAAGTGATCAGGGAAAAGCGAAAAAAAAAAAAAAGCACAAAGCAAAGATCAGCACAATCCTAAGTGCAATAGCGTAGCATGTGTACGATGGTACAATGTTTACTGCTATACACAGACGTCTGAAACAACTGAACTGAAATGTGTAGAACTGAATTGTCATTACAAAGTTCCTTTTGCAAGTTCCGGTTTTGCTGCAGCGTGTCACCAAGCACAAAGCAGTGCGCATTGTATAGACAGTGAACACAATGCATTAAACAAATGTTGCCCAAAGTTGCGTTAGTTATTTTTAGTAGCCAGGACCGGCCAGAAGGAGAGCAACAGGAAGGCTTCTGGTTGGCAATTCCATTACCACCACCACCTGAGCCATCTTTCACTGAGCATGTGTCCAGTGTTGTGTCTCAAACTATGGGCTCTATGGGGAGATGTTGTGGCCTGATCTCGCAATGGAAAAAGCACCCATGCAACTAACGGTTTCGTTTTCACCCTCACTGCATTTTCAGCAAACCCTTTTTCAGCAAACATGGTGGAATAATTCAGAAAAACACATGTTAGTAGCAGCTTTTTGCAGCCCATAGCCCCCTTTTGGCGCTGTTTGGCGCAGTAGTTCCATCACTGAAATGTGCAATACTTGCACCTCCCTATCTTGAGAATTAGAGCCAGTTAGGAAGCAGCATTTTTGTTTGCAGCACCTCAAAATTAGCTCAGTTCAGCTGTTTCTATGTCTGATCCAATTGTAATGTAGACATATTAGTGAAGAATGTTGACAGGTACAGCTGAATGTTGATACAATCACGGACAAAATTACCGGCCAAAAAGCCTCATTTACAAGGCATTACATTTCTGAATACAGTTGAACCTCTCAATAACGAACGTCGATTTAACGAAATCCTCTGTTTAACGAAAAATTTCCGTTGCACGAACGCATCCCTATAGACGCCAATGTATTTTTGCATTCGATTTAACGAAATACATTCGTTTGGTCACCTCTATTTAACGAAATCTCTGGGCTCTTCTGCGCGTGTCTTTCCCCTTCACCACGAAGAAAAGGAGGAGAAACCTTCCCCCTCTGTTGTCCTTACGCGAGTTTTCATTGGTTACTTCGGTTGTCACGTGCTGTAGGCACGAGCGTGCCGACATGTGCGTCTCCACCGCCGGTAATCGTTGCGCCGACGCTGTTTCGAAACCGGCGCGAGGGTCTCTTCGCACCTGTTTTCGGACAAGAAAACACGCACTGCTGACATCTCGCGAAGTCTAATTTGCTTGTGTTGATGAAGACGACAGTACGTTGCGGTTTTGTGCCTTTTCATTACTTGTTTTTGTTCGCGCCGCTGATGCTGACGGTGGTAAAATGGGCATGATGCCGCTGCCATTCAAGGTTCCATCGGCGCAGACGTCTACGTGACATGTACCCGTTTCTCGTTCTTTTCGGCAGTGTACGGTTGTTCTTTCCGGACGTCATGAGTGCAAGTGAACCAACCAAGAAACTTCGATACGCGATCGCGTAGGAGAAAGCAGTCGAGGTCATCCGGAGTTACGAAGGTTATGAATGCTCAGAACGATATTGTGCACAAATTACGCGTTACCTAGCGTTATGTAATGAATAAAGCTTGATATTTTGTGCCCTTCTTACCTTAGTACCTGTTTTATGACAAATGACGTTTTGCGGTACGCGGGGCGCTGGTAGTGCGTCGGCCATATTTGTTTAACTTGGCGTGTTCCATTTAACGAATATCTCGATTTAACGAAACAAAGAGCCAGCATTTACAAATTCGTTATATAGAGGTTCAACTGTAGTTCAAACATTTCCCCTGGCCTCACAGGTTGATACAAATAGCTTGCCACCATGTGCTCCTCCAATACTGTCATCCACACAGACAACACAAGTCCGTAACTACATTTCCACACCTTGGTTTCCGTATAGCAGTTACAGTAAAGGTGAAATACTCACTCTGTAAAATTTGGTTTTTCACGTTTCAGCCTCCTTATTATGTTCTCCTCCTGTGCAGATTTCTGCTGCAAGAAGTCAGACCTTAGGGCAGGCATGGAAGGTATTCCTGTTGACAAACAAGAACTATGACTTGCCTTGCTTCCCTTGGGGGACCCTCCACGACTCGACCACATGGACTCTGGGTCTGAACAGCTTCCTCCTCCAGACTGCTGGTCCATCTTCATCTGGATCTCGTAGAAGTCTCTGAATTCTAAAAATACAGCAGTTTGCAGCAGTCCTGTATGATGCGTTCAATACAGCCTGCTGCAAAGAGCACTAACACAATTAACTAACTCCAGCTGCTTCCAGCACACGAAACGAAAACAGCAGCAAGAAACGCAACTAGCAGCGAAGGACACAACTCTCGAGAGACAGGGCGCGTGGGCTCTCTCAAGTGCTGAATTAATTGAGGGGGGATCAGTATTTATCTTGGGCAGACTTTAGAAAACCCAGGGAAAACCTCAGACAGTACAGCCGGTGGTAGGATTCAAACCCATCTCCTCCCAGTCTTCAACAACCCTTGGTTACCACCACCGAACATTACCCCTTGACCCGCTTGGCCATTTGGCTGGTGTGTCAACTGAAATGATGTAATTGGCGGATCAAGCATTTATCACTTTTGCTGTGGGAAGTACGCAATTGCTCCTCAGTTACATTAGTTTTCCTTTTTTAAAAAAATTCTGTGTTAGCGCCACGAAGCAACTGTGGCTATGAGCGGCATACAGACGTGTATAGACAGCAGGAAGCAGTGGGGGGCGGGGGCTAGTACGCATCCTGGGCAGACTTCAGGGGAAACTGTGCAGAAATTTTTCTGGAAAGTCTTTGGAAAATCACAGGGAAAACCTCAGACAATACAGCCTGGCTACTGGTTATCACCAACCTGCAGAACGCCTTAACCAGCTTCATGGCACCCGGTTTTCTGCTGTAGAATTTACAATTCTACGATTTTCCATGGCAACAGCTGCTTAAAACAGGAAACACTATACAAAACATGTTTGTTGTCTTTCGTTGCCCAGAGACTTCATTAAATAGAGCCGACCAAACGAATGTATATTGTTAAATCGAGCGCAAAAATACATTGCAGTCTATGGAGATGCGTACGAGCGACGGAAATTATTCGTTAAATCGACATTTGTTATTGAGGTTCAACTCCACACAATATGTGCTTTTCCCATCTCAGATGAACATGGTGAGCACCGGTGTTCGATGTGCAGTGTTCACCACTGCATCATCAGGGTTTTATCTGAAGCGAGGATATTTCAAAGCAGGGATAAAAATGTTTTACCATGTTTTAACCGAAAAACCTGAATTACTATATCCAGTGATTTCACTGCTCTGACATTAATGCCAACACCTTAGTTTTTGCACTGCCATGAAGTCACGCCACCTCTACACGTTACCTTGTCAAATACAACTAAGCAGCAGCAGCAGCAGCAGCAGCAACAGGAACTAAGCCAGAGAGCTCAATTCAGCTCTCAATGCGTACCATTCTTGTCCGAAGCTTTGCGATCCCCATTGGTTGTAAGGGATACAGTCTCCCTCTTGGGTTCAATGAGAAGGCTATGAATTTCAGGTTCCTTAGAGGAGGCTTGCTTCTTAACCGAGGGTAATGGTGGTGATGCCTGTTTCTCCTCCTGAAGGAAGGTCTCAGTTACCACACTGTCCTGATGCATTTCAAGGAATCCTACTTACCGCAACCTTCTGCAGCTGCACTTGAAGCTTAGAAATCTTGTTGTGCAGCTGCTGAATTTCCTCCCTAAAAGAATTCAACTATAATCACTCAAATCAGACTACCTGCTTAGGAAACTTACCTATGTTCGTGAGATTGCTGGTGGAGGGCTTCTTGCAGATCAGAGATATCAATATCACGCTTTTTCAGAGCCATTTTTAGGACAGCAGCCTGAAATTGAACCCTCAATTTCAGCACAATTGTGAATTACAATTTCGGGCAAAAGAGGCAGCACTATGAATGCATAGGGCCTTGTGTTTTGGGGTGAACCTCGGAACGAACCTGACAACGTAACAATTCAGCCACCAACACAAGCACTACAGAATGCTAAGCATTGGACACTGCACTGTTGCATATCCAATGCAAGAATAATTTTTTCCCCACCTGAAAATCTACTTTTTGACCTGATATAAACAGATTTCCCTGTTTTATGGCTCCAGAGGCCTTATGTATGCATGTGCATGCCAAAAAGATTGCCTGAATCTGGCACTGTTTGAACAGTTTCCACAGGCTGCGCTGCATGAAATCAGAATACGGCCTAGGCTGTGGCAAACTAAGACTATGGCAAGCTAAAACTATGTGCAACTGCCGCAACTAAAATTTTAGAGAAAATCCCCACAAAACCCATAAGCATTAAAAACAAAACAGAATGCTCACATTCAGTCCCGCCTAAAGCAGGTACATCTTTGTGGATGTGGAAAGCATCACAAACAGGTTTTGGACTAGCCACAACTTAAAGGTCAGCTCCAGAGAAAATTTATCACAGATCACAACAAAAGCAAGCGGACACAAAGGTTGCACCCTACTGAATATACATAGAGCCTGAGGTTTTCGGGTTTTTTTCGGGGGGTAAAAATCGGGAAATAAAAGTTGTGCTTAAAATTCATGCAAATTCGGGTGAAGATAACTGCTCCGCTGGATTCGGGGAAAAATCTGGCTTTATTGAATACATCCCTCTTTCATCGCAATAATCTTGAACACATTGTGCTCTCTACTTAAGAACGGAATGGCACAAACGACACTTACGACACATCCTTATTTACAAAAAGCATTGCACTTATTTTCAGCAGCTCATTGCTCATTGTTGACCTACGTGGGTTTTGCAAGAATCTAAGCTTGCTAAACGATCGCTCCACGTCACAACTGGCATGCACAGTAAATTCAGTGCAGCAGTTCTGAGGTTGGGGAACTTGTGAGGAGGTTAACACCTTCATCTGCTGGCGCCTCTTCTTTCATGTAGTGGGCAAATTCATCACTGAGGCAGTGATGGCTAATGACAAATTCTCTGTAGTCTTCGAAGCTTCCGGTATGGGTCAAGAACCTTCGCAAGCCTCCACAGCTCAACTTGACTTAACTGGTGCCTTTCAAGCTCTGTTAAGTTCCTGGAACATGTTGCCTTCCATTTTTGCACTGCAGAAGTCATTGACAGAGAGTCTTACTGTGGATGAAGTAACCTTGAGAAGCATGGACATCACAGACTTTACAGTGCTTCCCTGAGTAGGTTTGAGAACTGCTTCCACCTTGTCCAGTGCACATGCCAAGTCAACATGAAGCAACTCATAGTACTCCGGCAGCAGCAATTTCCCACTTTCCAGCTTTTCTCGATGGTAGAGAGGTCTCCAAGCATATCCTGAAGGCAGATAGCTTTAGCATACAGCAGAGCTTTGTTAGAGCCAATTATGCTTCTTAGCTCTCTTGTCTTATCACTGGTTGCATCCTCTTGCAACGAGTTGAGTGAGGCAAAGCTTGCAGCCCCCCCCCCCCCCCCCCCCCTCTCCCGCGCTCGGTACGCCTATGATCTTAACCCTGAGGAACTGCAGAACCCATACGAGCATCTGTTATGCGAAGCTAACAAGAGCTAACGAGCTAACAAAAGCTTTGGACAAGAGTTTACTGCCTTGTCAGACTTTTGATCAAAGGCAAAAGCAGTCAAAGTGCATCAAACAAAGTGCCAGGAATGCAAGAGAACCTGTGCACAGAAGGACACAAAAGACTACACTGCTGGAGCCTTCTAATTTGCAGTAAAGAGAGCGTGAAACTTTGCCTAAATGCTCTGCTTGTGAAACTGATATCTCCGTAACAGCTCGGTCTATATAAGTGCGGTCTGTTTTCTTACAATCACTGAACATTCTTACAGGTCGTGACATTCTTATTTTTTCAGGTAAATCAATTTACAATTTATGCAATCGTCATACGTTTCTATGCTAGATGCGTCAGTTGCGACCGCATGCAGAAAAATGAAAACCAAAAATTGTCATAGTGGAAATTGAAAAAACTAAGAATGTCATGACCTCAACCATACATTTGGGAATACACTGGGAAGTTCAAGCTGTCTTCTATCACACAAACTCTGCTTTTTCTGGTAAATTCATTTTGAGGGCATTATCAACGATGGTGTAAATTTTCATCACAATCTATTAAGAAACAAAAAAGTTTGTGTTGATCCCCACGTCCCTCCTTAAATGTGTGCGCATGGCTTTTTGTTCCCCCTTTTGTTCGACAACGGAGATGTTACTGGCACCAGTCAAAATCGACACCCTACTACTCCGGATTCTACTCCCGATACTACTCCACATGCAAATGCTGCACCCACAGCTGAAGCTGCAGTTGGAAGCTGAAGAAGGTAATTTAGAAGGATATCTTAAAAATAGAAAGCGACCCAAACCAAATTTAAGCTTAAGCTGTGGCACTAGTATGAGAATAGTGCAACAGATGAAGTGCAACGTGAATAGAACGTGAAGTGAGAATAGTACGAGTAAGTTATTCACTCTATCTTACTTCATCAGGCTGGTCAGTCTGGATCTGTACTGATGCAGAACTAGTGGTGTCAGTCATCACACCCACAGTCCTCCACAGCGATGTAGGTGGTTCAGTTTGTGTTTCTTGGTTGTGGCTCACCACTGGGGCCCTGACCACAGGTGGAGGTGACATTCCACTTCCCACTGACAAGGGGGTGGCAGATCTCGGCATTGCCCAGGCCTCCTCGTCCTCTGCAGACTCGTAAGCAGAGTTACTGCATGAGCTGTTCTCAAGGGCCATGCACCAACTTTTACAGCCAGCCTGCAAAAATCAGTACAAGCCGTTAGGCATGCCAAAATTTTCGAAAGCATTTGCACACAATGTGTGCACACTGACATTAATCACAAAAAGCACTACAGTAGAACATCGTTAAGGTGCACTTGGTGGGAACGTGGGAAAAATACCAAGTAAAGCGACCTGCTACCCTCCAAAACCAAAACACCACAAAAGGAGGACCGAAGCATTTGCTTATGCTGAACAGAAACATTTTTGACTGCCACCAAGCCTGCCTTGCACTGACAAGAGCACCTCGGGTTAAGGTTCAATGGTTCACACCATGCAACAACGTGTTACCCATCGAACAAGGACGAATTACAGCTGCACGATACAGTCAAACTCCTTTACAACGAAACTCAGGAGACAGCAAAAAAAATTCGCAGTAAAGGTATTTTCGTTAAAAAGGATGTCCATTATTGGACCTATAGGCTCCAGTGGGACTGCAAAAAAAATTTGCTCTAGTGGTATTTTCGTTAAAAAGGTGTTCGCTATAAAGGAGTTTGACTGTATTAGATTTATATTACCGATACTGCAGGTCCATCTCAAGCCCAAGCAGTACCGTGGTAACATACAATCAAGTTGACATGTATAAAGTTAAACACTAACCTGACTCACAAGAAAACCTATAACCTCTACAAACCACTAGGGCTGTGTGAGTACTCGAAATTTCGAGTTCGAGCCGAGTCGATCTCGTACTCGACAACTTTCGAGCTCGCGTTAGATCCACATTAAAATCCATCACATCTAAGATATAACCTGTCAACGATTCCACCGTTTGGAAACACTCATTTTGCGCAGCCGTGATTGCTGTCACAGTTCCGCCATCTTGTTTTCACTATTAGTACAGTGCCCTAGAAGATTGTAGTGGAAAATGCGACGCTCCCTCTGTGAGGCTCTTGAGGCGGATGCCGCTGTGGGGCGCTGGCGTAGTTACCCCGAGCATAAACTGGCGCCTGCGTATTGGGTTATCGCACTTCCTATGATTGTTATTTGTGTGTGCGTGTCTCTCTGTGAATTATTCCTTGTTACCTCTTTCAAAAACTTTCACTACATGACACAGTTCTACCGGCATATGCCACATAAAACAGGAAGCACACGCAATGAGGGAGACAGGTTTGTGCTTTCAGTTATGGAATGATCGCAGGCTATGACGATGTAAAGTTGGCTGATAAGTACAAGACACAAGATTATAACGACCACAGAGTATGAATATATAAAAAAACAATGAAACTGCAATTAAATGCAACATTGGATGCACATAATGTAAAGAACAAAATTAATTACTGGCAGGTAAAAATGACAAGTTTTGTGCAGCGACTGAGCTTCGGATATTTTGCACAGTCGCGTTTCTGTGCTTTGGCTCGATTCAGCGACTTAACAAAAAAATGAAGCCTAGTGGTGACATAAAATACCATAACTTCAGCATTCAGTTGCTTGCTATGTTCAGTGCAACCAATGGCATCCTGTCGAGTTCTATGAAGAAGTGCAATGACGTCCATAATGCTTTCATGGTGAAGTTCCTGCGTACTGAAGCAGCTGATGGTAAACACGTTTTCCAAATTTTCCACGAACCTAAGCATAAAGCCTGATGGATACAACAGGCCCCCCTTATCTTTCAGCTGAGTCAGCTGAGCTGCCTGCAGGTTCTGTACATCATTCTTGTAGCAACAACTTTCTACACATGTCACACTTTGATTTAGACAGGAATTTTCTGGCAACATAGCCAGAGCTCTATATAAAAAATTAGTCTCTGGTCGCTTCTTGAGGATACATATGCGACATGGTCTGTTGACTTTTCAATTACAAGTTCGGCGCTGCTGAGGTCACCATCTCCAATGAACTTGTCTATATCAGAGTCTGCTTTGCGCATTTGTATTCCTCTATGCCGTTTGTACTGAGCAGAGCATCTAACACACCAGGCTCCGCATTTCCATTTGCAACAGATTTTGCCATACTATAAAAGCTAAGGCAAGAAACAGTTATCAAAAACTGTTGTGTTGGATGTGACAGCCTGAGGATTGCCTCACGATGCCAAAAACGGTGTCAAGCGGATCTTGACTTCGTGATGTCACGATGAACTTATACCCGACGTGCCTTGTTAAGTAGTCCATCAGGGATATCGTGCTGGCAATGGTGACCCTTAAGCCCACAGCTGTTTTAAGCTCGACAGAAAGCTACCCGGGTAGCCAGTCTTGCAACGAGGCGCGAAACAATGTCTCTAACTTCTTTTTCTTCTTCTCCATCGAGGACTAGCACACTCAAATACCAGCAAAATTTACAGGAAGCTTCACTATTTTGATGCGTCACACATCGCCTTCTTTCGGAGTCACCAAAGCATCACGCAAACCACGCAAAAATAGCAAAAACGCTGCAACGAAAATAGGCGCTTCACAGTTTCTCCTCGGGAATTCGACAGCAGCGCCAGGAGATCCAACAGCGGCCGTCCGCTCGTCCTTCCTCAGCTATCGGGCTGAAACCGGTTCCGCTCTTTCCACTATACTCTTCTAGGGCACTGTACTATTAGCTTCGGCTAACCTCAAGTTGGCTACAGACTGAGTAGTGGCTATGAATGGCAAACTGGCTACTGCTGGCCATGGAGGCGTCGCGCGCGCGGAAGGGAATCCGACATGGGAGGAGCGCATTTCATAGTTTCGTTTCTCCGATGTCTGTTTCGGTTCTGCTAGCTCGTAAAACTCGGAGACGTCCGACAAGAGTGAAGAAAGTGCATCTGCACAAAACCGAAAAGGGCTGGAAGCCTTGTGTAGGACTACTTTACGAAAATTTCCGGTACGAACGATTCCTTACCGCACCCGTAGAGAGTCGATCACCGGTGATTTACGTTTTATGAGCGGCGCTACTCAGTCCCTAGCAGATTCGGACAAGTGGTCACATTTGTTGGATACTATAAACACTACAGAATGAGTTCAATTTTCACTTTTTCTTTTCTTTGTGGTAGCGATTTATGAAGTTGGCCCTGCGCCAAGGAAGGCAGTGTGGAGATGTTATCTTGGGTGCGGCCTGGCGCTCCCCCGGCAGGCCTCTTTCACAAATGCGCAATACTCCCCATTTTAAGCATATTCTGATTCGAATTTGTTTATTACAACACCAATAACGACTCTGAATGCGTTAGACAATCAGATTTTTGTCCTAGATGTGTGGGCATATATAACTTGCACTATTGCTGTTCTTTGCTGTTCCAAAACTAACCGGGAGAAATGGAAGAGTGATGAAATAGCAATATGTGGTACAACAGGAAAGTTAAGCCTGTAACTAATGTTTTCAGCGGAAATTACGATGTTAATTTCTGTTTTACTCCTTCAATGAACTGTGTTACTCAGTTACATGGACAACATGCAGTGTTCATGTTATTTTTCACAACTCATGAACTTCTTGATCCAGAGGGTTGATATTTTCAGATATTATTTCTGACAAAGGTTGCCACATTTTGGATATTTTAGAACTTGTAGATTGATATTTTTGTTCAAGATACAGGCGTATATTCATAAGGGTTTCTGCTGTTCGCACCAATCTTTTGGTGTCCCAAAATCAATTTTGGAAATACATGGATAGCTTGGTTTATGAAACTTACATCATTAGATAGGGCATTGATTCGGCTACATTTTCCCATATAGCAACATATTTTGAAGTGATACTGTCACCCACAAAAAATATATTTGTAAAACCACCCACAAATGGCTATTTTTGTGGCGGTAAGGAAAGTGTTAAACCGCACGGTTGTAGAAAGACCAGTTTTCCTACCCATAACTTGTAAATGTTTTATGGTTGTAATATTCATTTAGCAATGTTATCATTAGGTGGCACATTTGTTTTATAATGCTCTTGTAATCTTCATTCATTTCATTTTTTGTTGTCAACTGTAGCACAAAAGAACATTTTTAAGGGGAAGTTGGCCAAAAAGCAGCGCTAAAGCATCTTAAAATTTTCTACCTTCCTGCTTCTACGCATTACCTATCATTTAATGGAATGCCAACTACTCGAACTTGACTCGATACTCGAAACAGTGATTTGGTATTACTCGAACTCGACTCGAACTCGAAAATTTTGCTACTCGCACAGCCCTACTTTTGGGGTGACAAAATATTGGTTATCCTCTGAAATTCGTTTCAAAAGAATTCAACCAACTAAAATATTGAGGCAAAGAAAATAGACAATGATTCCTCTCAGTAGAAAATGTCTGTCCGCTTTGACGCTTTTCCGTCATTTTTTACAAACGGCACGATTCAAAAGGCCCAGCACTGCATTCTGCCCACAGTCGCACGGCATTGCTGTAAAGCGAGCTTCTCCTAAAACACTCAGGCGTTAGGGGAAGTCGACTTACACAATGGTGACAAATTGACAAATTTTTCCAGCCTACTAGTGCTTAGAAAAGTTAGAAGCGAAATTCTATTTGGACTGCTCGATTATTCAGACTTTTGCATGATCCCCGCAGAGTCAGACGGAGACTGTACTATGGGCTCTATGGGGAGGAGCTTGGAAGGCACCATGTCATACGAGCGTACTACCTTCAGGAACCTACGAGATGTGTAAATTTGCTGAGAAAATTGCTTTGCAGGACAGCGCGCAGTAGCAGCGACCTCGCCAAACAGATCCTCGCATCTCGCGAGGTCAGGTGGCAGAGCACTTTTCACACGCTAATGAGGAATACCATACGCTTCCATGATTAAAAAATCCCGGCAGGTGATAACACACTAAAGTTTCTTGGAATATTAGAGCAACACCCCCACCCCAGGAGCATCCAACTCGACAAGGTGTCTACCAAATTACAGCCTTCAATTTCACTATTTCTACCGACCAAAACAAATCGGAATTTGGTGCCTCCTGCTAAGTTTTGATACCCCACTCCCCCCAGATCCCTCAAAGCAGATCATTTATTGAGTATTAGTGAGGCTGCCCTACTTTGGTGAGCTTGTTGTTTCAACTCTCTGCAACATTTCTGCAGCATAGCTGCTCAACTACTGCTTGACGCTCGTGGTTCACTACACATTGTCACAGCACTTGTCTATGGCTTGTCTTGTCTTTTGATAATCCCCCGACTTTTCCAGTCAGTCCCATCAAAATTTCAACAATTCCCAGTTTTCCAGGTTGGTAGGCACCACAGGGGAGCCCTCCAATGTATTGCTCCATAGACTAAAGCATGCTGGGAAATCAATGCATTACCTTAAAGATCTAAAGGTCTGTCATTTAAGCATTGACATATCGACAAGGTTCCAGCGTAAGTGCTAATAGCAAGCATGTTTGGTTTGTTTAATACTCTGACAAAAACAACCTCCACGCACTAGCTGTATAAAGTAACACTAATGCTGCGAACTGGTCACGCAAATGACACTCGAATTAATGACTTCCTGCAAGGCATCAAGATTATATACAAAAAGAATCTTGTTTGCTACAAACAGTTAATAAGTAGTACGCAGATTCTTTTTGCATATAATCTTGACGCCTTGCAGGAAGTCATTAATTCGAGTGTCATTTGCGTGACTAGTTCGCAGCATTAGTGTTGTGAACTTTATACAGCTAGTCATGTATCAGTATCAACCACCACCCACTGGCAAAAGATGACACTACATACTGGCAGATTATGGTGCTCCACAGTGTTTGTGCCAATAGTTGCAGTTGAACTGGCCAAGGTATTCGTGGACGTAGTGGTGGTGGTGGTAGTAATGCCCGAAGACTTCACACTTGTGCCCCTATCAGAGTTGTCACAAGCAATGTCGTCGTCGTCGTCATCCGAGCAGTAATAGAAGTACTCATGAGGTCCTTCTTTGGCGCACTGGAAGCCCTTGTGTGTTCCAACCAGGTGTGCACCTAATGTGGTAGGGAGCAGCAATGCTATTTGGTCTTGATTCAGGCCAATGCCTTTTAGAATGTCCCTCTCCTCCAACGGGCCTTCAGCCCTTAGCAAAGACCTAGTCTTCCTATAAGAGAACAGAGAAATTTGTTTGTTTGAGTTTTCACGCAATTGCGAACAATGGGGAGCCAAATATAGACATTACACGTAGGCCATAATTATAGCCAGACATTTTTGGGTGAAGCCAGGTATCAACCAGATTTACTCTTCGGAGAGCACATCAAATGATCCGATTTTTTTTTCCAGTCAGTTTCCATTTGTCATGTCATGACTCTGTACAGTTTGCTTTTGTGACAGGACATGGCACAATGCACGTTGGCAAGAAAAAAAGAAAGCTAAAATTATGTATCATGTTCGATTCGTGTAGCAATCGCAGATGTGGTGGAGTCTGAACACGACCTTCAACAGGTTGTTTTGAAAGCCCTTTTCAGCTATTGGCTGTACCAGGACTGAGAGGTCATGCAAAGGTTATGCATCACCAGTGGCACTGTACTGTCCAACATACCACTGTCGACAATACCACAGCGGTGGTATATGGCTAAAGCCAATACCTGAAATTGGAGGTTGCCTCAGAGCTTGCAGAGATACACAGTAAGGGCAATGCACTTTGTGTGTGTGTGTGTGTGTGTGTGTGGGGGGGGGGGGGGAAGAAACAAGTTCAACAACAACTTGAGTAGCCAATTACACCCGCACAGCCATCACAATAGAAAAACACTGGCTAGTTTTTTTTTTTTTTTTTTGTGGCACAAGGCAGCTAACAGGGACTAGTGACACAGGTAGTTCTTTACAACTTCCAATGATAAGTGATTCAGATGACAGCAAAGAATAGAGTCACAGGAGTCACGCAGTATTACATGCACGGGGAACTTCCCTCAAGCAATGACTACACGATTACTGGAAGTCATGCAACAACCGGTACCCACGGGCTTACTTCCGCAGCATTGTCTTTAGCCTGCCTTCCAAATGGAACTTGTGACGCAGAACAATGTTTCAGCAAAATCTATTATATGCAGAGAAATAGATGAACAAAGAGCACAGCTGATATTGGCCAATAATGGCACACAGACACAGTGGGTTCCTGTACTCTCTGCCCCCCCCAAAACCCCCCCGATATTTTACATTTCATTATTTTCATTGAGGTTTCACCATTACTTCTTATTCATAGAACACCAGATTTATACATACTGATTTTTAATGAAAATGTGGAAGACAACTGCAGTCACAAGATGAGCTTAGTCACTATGCACATCCCCATTCCACAAATAGCAATAAAATGTAGGAAAACATCAAAATAGATGCATAGCTTGGTGCTATATCAACCGAAATATGTACAGAAATTCTAGAGTAAACAGATACTCACTCAACCAGCTCTTCAATGCCTGAATTCTCCCTCGAATAAAGCTCCTCAAGGCATAATGCCTTCAGTCGATTGTCCTCCCTCAAACAAAAAACAAATTATGAAACAGGCATCCCCACTATGTAAAATGAATATTCTAGACATCATGCAACACCATAGGAGTAGCACCACGCAAATGTTTTTGTGGTGCCTTGAGAGAGAAAGATTTATATGTACAAAGCATTTGAGGCAGCCCCAACAAACACCTTACACCCAAAATAGCTTACAAAGTAAGAAACCACTGCTATTTCTTTTAAGGGGTACATTACTGGGCACTTCCAAACTCTACCTTCTCATTTTTACAGAGAAGCACAGCATGCTACTCATTTCACCCAGCGGAAAAGCAGTCAGGGCTCCGACAACCAAAAATAAATTACCTGCAGCCTTACGCTAGTACCTCTAAAACCACCAAGTAGCGGCCATGCAAAAAATAGCATGGTCGCTAACAAGAACAGCATAGATAGAAGAGGAAGGAAGGGTGTGGGGGCAGTGGCATAGCCAGAAAAATATTTCAGCAGGGCTTCTATGGGAAATTTACATAGGGGAGGACGATTTCACCAGTTCTGCTCTCTCAATTTCGGGGGTAGGGGTTGAACCCCACATAACCCCTCTCGCTATGCCACTAGAGTGTCCCCTGCCACCTGACATTTGCTTGTTTCAAGAACTGGAAGATAAGTACTCACTCTGTACTGTATACCATGAATATGCATGGAAGAAACATGCAATCTAACAATTTATCTTGTTTACATTTCCACTGTACATACGCATCCATTGAAACGCAACAAGAGTAGTATTTTTTCTTTTATGTGCCACAGGTACTAATCACATTATGTTCATTTCATAATAATTTCGTAATAATTTTTCTTCCACACATTTCTTTGGGCTACACATTACACTTTGTTACTAATTATATAAACTATGTGCATCCAGTTGCTCACTAAGGCCTGGTTTCACCAACACTTGAACAGAGATCAACGGTGCCTTAACTTGAATTTGTCACTGAAACATTCATTGTGTCACCAACTAACGTTTGTAAAAGAGAATTGTTTTCGCAACCCTTGATGTTGGATCAGAGTTTACCAATGTTGGTAAAACCGGACCTAATGCTGACGTCAACATGGGATCCCACAATACTTCACTAGGGAACACCCTGACTCCGTACAAAATTATGTATGTGCACATGGCGAACAATGTGTATAGGCAAGTGTATAGGTGGTCTTTCAAGCCAAATGCATGAACCCTGGAGATAGCAAAGCAGTGGATGTTTTTGTTTGGACATGCAGGACACCAGTCGTGTCTGTCACTGAGTTTTCAGGTTAAACACGATTTTTCACGATAGTTCCCCCCGAACAAGTTTTCAAGAATTCGGGTGAAACCAGACATTTACCCGAAATCCTTGTGGTCCTTCAACTTGTCGTTCTCGGTAGACTGTTGGAAAGCAGAATCATAACATCAGCAAAGAGCTATTTGTGACAACCTATTTGTCCTCCTTTTATGATCCCCTCCTGCAGGAGTCAAAGACGAGCTTTAGTAGAGCTTGGGTAAGTGTTTGAATACTGCGGTCATTCACTGCCTCAGTTCCGAGCGGAAATATAAAGATTCTAGTTGCTCCCCCCAGTGTCACAGAAGTGGCTTGCTTTGTATGCCTTTCGTTTAACCCCAAAATTCCCCGGTGACATATCAAACAGATCATAGCGCGCAATTTCTCCCCGAATGCTTGTGTGTAAATAGCACCCGATTTTTCCCTCCTGAATTTGAAAAATCATAAAACCTGAAAACGAAAAACCCTATGTATACTGTAAGAAGTCTCAAATGGAAAAGGAAAGGAAATGGAAAGGAAAGGAAGCTGAAAATACAGAAGCTAAACATAAAAGCAGAGAAGGCAGGAGTTTGTTGCCGCATGATCAAGGGAAGGGGTAATCGGAAATCATTCCTATCCCCACTAGACAAAAATTCAAAATCTGGTTATTTGTACTTACTGTAGAAACAACCACAACATTTGCATGTTCCACCCATCACAAGGCACTAGCAACCAACAAACCAACACACAAAACCAACAAACGAAACAGCAGGTCCTAACTATATATCTGATTTGGTAACAATATTTCATGTAAGAATGGCACTCCTCGTAAATAGCCCTCATTCAGAGTTGCAAGAATCGCGTACTAAACGTTTCCAAGTTGAATGCTGTTTTAGAAACCATAATGTCGCACAAGATTATGTGGTCTCTTGCAGAAGCAACCAACAATCTCACAAAACTAACCACAATAAATGACAGTGTATGAACAAGACTGGTAAGTTCCAATAAAATGGGCAACAGATGGATTGCTGGTTTTCCACCTTCAGCAAACTGACACAACTGACACCAATATGAGGCACAGTATGGATGGCACAGTATGTTAAAGAATGTTCAAGGGAGGGAAAGAAAAACTACATATTCCCCCGAGTTTGCCCAGCATGATCTTAAAGACTTGACCGGAGAGCAAAAACATGAAAACGCCGCATGAGGTCAGACTAATAACACCTACAGCTGAAACGTCATATGGATGCATATGGCTGTAAGGTGGTATGGTGATTACGAAACAATGAGAGTACAAAATCTGTCGGGATGTCTCGACAGCCCTAGCTTCGTTCTTGTCGAAAACAATGAGGTGGCTTTTCTTAGTCTTCCACAAATTAAGCAATAACACTACTCGTTTTCCTCCTTTGACCAGTTTTTTTGCTTGTGTTCCGAAAATTTTCAGTCTGAGCTCATCCAACTTGACATGCTAACACTAGCTCTGGAGCACATATACAATGGCAAATAGCAAGAACATGATAGTTATACTATTACGATTATACTCCTTTACAATGCCTTTATAATGAAAAGATCATTATAACGAATGTTTTTTGCGGTCTGGTATGGCACCCATAGGTTTCAATGTATAATTCGGACATATATAACGAATGTACCGAAATAATGTGATTCTGAAGTAAGTACAGCGAAACTCGCGACCTTTACAACGAAGTTTTGCAAGCAAATGTCGATCTGAGAGTATTTGTCATTCCGACGCAGCGCGCTAGGCACCACAGTTGACTGTTCCGCAGGGGTCATCAAAAGCGGGGAGAGAGAACAGCTATTCATCCTCCTGGCATTTGTCCAACCATTTTGGCATTTTGTGTAGGACTTTGTTCACATGGGTGGGGCTCAGTCTGGATTTGTGTAACGTCCGTGCTGTACATGAAGACATTCTTCTGCACTAGACTGTGGTCACTACGGCGTTACAGTAGAATCGCTTTGATACGAATATCTTGGGGTAGCGGAAAAAATAGACAGTGACTGTTCATGTTCCATTACTATCAGTGAAAGAGGCCGGTCGTGACGCTTTTTTGTCTTCATTTTGGCCTATGCTGCTGAAGTTCGAGAGACGATTCAAAAGGCCCAGCACGTGCTTTCCACCTGAGAGTCGCATGCTTGTAAAGCGAGCTTCTCCTAAAGCACACAGGCGTTAGGTGTGACTTGCGGAATGGTGATGTGTAATGTTGCCAGAAGTTGTCCTGATATATTCCGTCCATGTGTTCTGGTCACTGTTTTTGTCACACAGCTTCGCAGTTTATTGTTACAAGGGGGGTAAACTGTCAAAACAGAGGTAAGGATCCAAGTCTTTTGTAGTTTGAATGTCTGAGGTGCGTTTTGATCAGAGCAACAAAATTCTACCAATAAACAAGACAGCTAGCATTTTAATGCTTTTTTTCCTTTGAAACACGCATTTCAACAAAGTTACATTACAACAAAGATTTTCCGCGGTCTCCTGAAGTTCATTATAAAGGAGTTTGACTGTACTCTATCTTGTTCCTGCTATGTGTGATTGTATACGAGTGCCAAAGCTCGTGTTAGCACATTAAGTGAAGTTGCTAGTAATGCTAGTTGTTAAGGTGAAGCTGCAACACAAATTACAAGTAGCACCATTGTTAGCTGTTAGGTGTCCACCTCTCCCATTATATTTACGTGAAGTATACCTTAAAAGGGAGACTTCAGGTTTCGAACCAACCACCTCCCGCTCCATGGAGAAGGACTCCCTCTTTGAGGAGGCTTGAATGCTACAGAAAAAAAAAAGAAAAAAAAGCATCAAGATGAAACAGTATCTGCACTGGTCAGCATAGATTACTTGATTCTCGTTTTTCCATTTTTGTTTAGGTTTCAAAAGGAACATCAGCCTGCCCAGGGCAGAATTACAATGCCAACCGTGACAACATCTCAACACACGCTGAACCTTAAAGAGCGAGTGTCTATTTGCGGGTCTACCTCAAATTGTATGAAAGGCATAATAGACATCACGCACTGAATTCCACTGAAGCACTGAATTCTGTGCCAGAAAGCCACACACTTTTGAAGAGGATTCCTCCGAGATATCCTGCTTAAACAAAGGCCAGATATCAGAGGCACACATACCCCTCTGTTGTATCGTGACACATCCCATTAAAGCTGTGCAGCATATTTCTGGAAAGATACAGTAGAAAGTATTTGAGCAACATTATATTCACATTAAAGGCAATCCAAATGCCACCCTCGTTGCTGCGAGGTGAATTGGATATGATATTGTATCTGACTTCACTGAATTGATATCACTGAGAAACTGCAATAGAGCTGTGCATTGAAGCATGGCCAGCATGGTCCTGTGGAAATGTATCAACAAGGCTGTGGTTATGCAACGTGTCCATTACTGCAATTCAAAATTGTGGTGTTTGTACTTGCTGTACAAATCATTCACCACATGAACACTCCTTTTGGTTGGGCCATCCATCAGAATGCACCAGCAATGCAAAGCAAACAAACAAGTAAAACAATGTCATATGCAGGAACAGCAACATTAACTTCAACACCAGCACATCAGTTGATTTTGAAGCAATATTTAAGTAATGCACCACTCCTTCACTCTTCAAATCACTCCTTCAAACTAGCAAGAACAAAGTACTGTGAAGCACGAGAAAGCAGATATGTATTCAAAGGATGAAAGAACGAAGGAATTTGTATATAGCAAGGCTGTATATGACTGCGAAGCTCACGATGACAACAAGCTTCATTTGCGACTATACTAATGTTCTTCAGTTGAATGCTCTTATGGAATACTCTACCAATAGGATAAAGACTGACACACCAGAGAGGCAGTCTAGCTTTGATATAACAGATAATTATTTATTGCATAGGTTTATTGCTTTCTAGGGCCTGGGCTTCTTCACGTATGGATACAGAAGTATGAGCTAAAAGATGCTATCTGAGACAAAGAGGCACAACAGGCCGTATTTTGCTCACTCCCTGTCAGTTATCTCTTTGTAGTCATGAAACTGCTTGTGGCACCCCTCTGCTCCTATTAATTTAATTTTAATTAATTAATGACTTAAATTTATTTAATTACTATAGTATTTTAAAATGGAAGTTTTATAGTGGACCGCTGTAGAGGTTGAGACCATGAAGTGCAAGACACTGGAATTTTGCGATCAGGACTGACTCAATATTTTAGTCTGTTGCTGTGTGTAAAGTTTGATTCTAAGATTACAATTTTTATCATGCTTGGGCAGGTCAAAATGTGAAGCAACTGGGTGGGCCATTGGTGGACAATACCTCCTGTATGTCTATAAAACTCTCGCGCATGGAATTTGACCTCTCTGACGTACTGTACGTTGCATCGGGTGACTTGTGTACATGGGAGAATAACTTACAAATTCGACAATGTGCTTTACCACAGATTGCAGCCAGGAGGTTGTTCGTGATTTGAACAGAAAATTTTGATACTCATTTTGGGATCGAGAAAAGCATAATATCAGCTAAATAATCTAGTCCCTAGCAGAAGCAATCGATATGTGCGAGAAAACCTCAATAGCAGATTAGATTGATGCACGCATTACAAGTAAGCCTCAAAAGTAACTGGATGTTATCTGCAGAAATGGTGATGCTAATTTCTGTTTTACTCCTTCAAAGAACCAGTGTTGGGGATTTGAGGGAACAAATCGGATTTAAATCAAATTTGCAGAAGGCACTAAATCAAATCCAAATCAAGCCCAGATTTAAATCAAATCCTTTTAAATCCAGATTTTTCAAATCCATTACAAATCCCAAAGAGGAACTAACACTGCTGAACAGCTGTGGAATGGTCTCAGAATAGACTGCAAATTATTAACCTAATTACTAACATGAATTCCTAGCATCTACTTCAGTGGAGCATATACTGCAGCAAAAAGAAATGGGAACTTGATTGTCGGACGAATATTGTGCTGTGGGAAACGCTGTGCTTATTACTCCCTTGTCCTTGGTCTTGGTAAGGTACACCTCCCACATGGGTGAATTTTTTTATTCTACCCCGGTAACCCACGGGTTACGCACCACGTGACCCGAGTGAGATGTCACGTGACCTGTGGGTAGGTACCCCCCCGTTTCGAAATTTTCGCCCATTACGAGTTACGCCCGTCTCAGCGAACATGGCGGCAGAGGCTGACGATGTTTTTGACGAGGACATGATTGTAGAAGTTGCGGCACTTGTGCTGCTTGACGCATTTGACGAAGGGAAAGATGATGACAAAGGAAGAAAAAGGCATGCATCCAACGAAACAACAGTCGTGCTAAAGCCACCGAAATATGCTCGGAATCCTCACTCCTCCGCGGGACTCTCACTTGACGTTGTGCGAAGTCATAACCCTCTGCTACCCACCTGCTGAGCTGGGTCAGTGAGAGTAGGTACCCAGAGTAACCCTAAAGCGAGGAGAGTTGAATTTTCGCCGGTAGGTTATGACTTCACTTCAGTCACCCTTGTTTTTTCGCCCAGTAAGGGCTACCCCCGAGTTACCCGGGTAGAATAAAAAACGCACCCATGGTAAATTTCTTGATGTGCAGTTTGCACGAACAAATGCAAAGAACCATGAAATAAAGAGATGGGAGAGGAGCATAATGATGCAGCAGTTGGTGGGGAGTTGGAAGGATAACATAGTCCTAGCACTTTTTTTTGTTCGTAAATTGACCTGCAAAACCGTCGTTGCAGTGTTCTGTCAGCACCAGAGAGGAGCAACCTTTTATCCTATGAAGAGTCTCTTCTCAGTGCTCAGTCGAGCTCTTCTCAGTGGCCTATTCACCGAATATTGAAGTGTATTGGATTTAGTATCAGTACCAGTGTTGGGGGCTTGAAATCCCGGATTTGATTTAAATCCACAAGAGACTGGCAGATTTCACTTGGATTTGATTGGTGGCATCATTATGAACATGATTTGGATTGGATCACACTTTTGCTCAGAGATTTCAATTTAATCACATTTTTTGTCAAAGATTTGGATTTACATAATTTGCAATGAAATTCAGCCTATATGCATGAGCGATGTGCATGCTTGCGCGACTGTGGCTGCCTCTGTCATACTGTGTAATATAATGTTGACACTAAATCCAATACACTTCAATATTCGGTGAATAGGGCACTGTGAAAAGCTTGACAACTCTTCATATGATAAAAGGTTGTTCTTCGGTGGTACTGCCAGAACACTGCAATGACAGTTTTGCATGCTGCTTACGTCAATTTACAGCCAATACTTCATGCGTGAAAAAAAATAAATAAATAGAAGCTATGGCCTATCTTACCCTTCCAACTCCCCACAAAGTGCTGCATCATTATGCTCCTCACCCATCTCTTTATTTCACATAGTTTTTGCATTCGTTTGCACGTACTGCACATCAAGAAATGTATGATGTGGCAGATGTACCATACCAAGACCAGCAACAAGGAAGGAAGCACTTAGTTTCCCCCAACACAATATTCGTCCAACAATCCCAAATTCACATTTCTTTTTACCGCTCATATGCTCAACCACTTTTATACGCTCAGTGAGCTCTACTGAAGTAGATGTCCTCCATGTTTCACCTCCTTGTCTTAGTTTAGCAACTGTTAGGAATTCGTTTTAGTAATTAGGTATTCTGCGTAAAAATCAGAGCTTAGAAAACGGCGGTAGATTCGGAAACCATTCCACAGCTGTTCAGCACTGTTAGTTCCTCTTCCGAATTTGTAATGATTTTGAAAAATCCAGATTTAAAAAGGGATATGATTTACTCGAATAAATCCAGACTTGATTTGGGTTTGATTCAAATCCATTCTGTTCCCTCAAATCCCCAAAACACAAATTAACAGTACACAGTATAACAGAGGCAGCCAGAGCAAGCGTTGCACCACAGTTGCACAAGCACGCACATCACTCATGCATATTTGGTGGAATTTCATGGCAAATTATTAAATCCAAGTCTGAGAAAAAATGTGATTCCATCCAAATCCCTGAGCAAAAGTTGATTTAACCCAAAGTATGTTCATACTGATGTCACCAATCAAATCCAAATCAAATCTATCAGTCCCTCTTGTGGATTTAAATCTTGGATTTCAAATCCCAACACTGCAAGGAACTCAGCCACATTTAGTATATTTTGGAATATTTAGGTTGATATTTTGTAAATACATGGAAGCTTGTTTTCTAAAACCTCTATCATTCGATAGGATGTTCAATTAGTTTCCTCTATAGCAACCTATTCTAATTTGATACTGACAGACGCAGCCTATGCCGAACCAGCTCAAAATTGTTGTTTCTGCCGCAGTAAGGAAAGAGATAAAGGAGCATGGAAGGGCTTGGCTAGAGGAGTAGAAACTGAGATTGAGAGTCCTGGATGCATATTCGCACAAGTACAGCAAATGCTTGTAGAAAGCCAGAACACACTAGAAAGCAAAAGAACACAGTCCAATAATGCTCATATTTGTCATGTCTTAGAATACTCATACTCCCTGTTTACTTGTGTTTTGTGTTCCTGTCCCTATTACAACATCAAGCTCAAGGAAATCGTATCAACATACCCATTAAGCTGCGATGACACCTCTAATTCCTCGTTCCTGAAATCCAGAAAAATGAGAGTGAACAGCCTTATATGCAAATCAAAAGAGCACACTGAAGAACCTGTCCCGTTCAGTTCCATTTGAAATGTGCTAGTCCACAAGTGTGCAGCTCAGATTTTGTCTTATAAGTGAAGTCAAACAAAATGGAATGTCAAGGCACTGGACACCAGGTGCTGCCAAGAGCCAATTTGTCAGACACTCATGGCTCTTGTTAAAAGGGAGTAAATGAATAAACACACGCTTCAATATCTTCCTCAATTCGCCTCTCCAACAACCTATTGAGGAGCTAGTGTCGTTCTCATGATGGCAGAGAAAGGGATGATTGCCGATGAATAAATCTGCCAGTTTCATGCCTTCTTCCCCCCCCGACATGCTCAAAAAATCGTACAAATAACAAATCGCGCGTGGTTTCCATCTGTCTTCTTGTTTCTGTTCACGTACGCCACTCCTGTGATAGTATGTATTTCCTCTTCCCCTTCTCAACATTGAGCATTCTTCTCCGCAGTAGTTTTGCACTGTTGCTGTTTGACTTCTGTAAGCCTGGAAACTCCATCGCACACGAAGGGAAACTGCAGCAGTTTCAGATCAGCGTGGAATATACCTGTCTGCTGTTACTATCATTCATTGAGTGCTTCTACTGAGGTCTGCTGGGTGAGGAGCAGCCAGCTGGAGAGGCGAATAGCATAAAAAGAAAAATCACACCAGGAATAACTTACTGGATCTTCAAGAGTTGGAAGAGTTCAGGCAGGTTAGCACACATGTTGCTAAAAGGAAACCAGGGAAACAACTCAGGATGCTACAAACTACAGCAACATGCCTAATGTGATGATGTGGGAGGGGCTGCGCTAATGATGCGTCATATGATGAGGGTAGTTAGCATGGTGTAGTGTTAGTATCTCCATCCCGAAATTTGCGAGTGGGAGCTCGACTACTCGGCCCCCAAAGGAACAAGAACCAATGCAGATAACACTACGCATGCAATGTCTTGATTCCTGAGTACCGACATTTCGGGACTTAATGTGGACGTATTTTGGCATGCGGAAAGCCGCAAGTCACAGTATGAAGTCACTGACTCGTTTGCTATGACCTGCTACGACCCAACCAGAACGATGGAGAATCAGCACCGTGTACAAATGAGGAGTAACAAACGCGATAAACATTTACGCACCCAACTGTGATCGGCTAAATCGCAAATACATTATCAAGAATTGCCACTCACGATGGCAGGTTGCCCGAGCTACCGTTGGAGGAACCGAAACTGAGCTTTGCTTTCGGTTTTCGCTTCCGGTCACGGCGGGAAGGAGTGGATGACATTGTCCCTGAAGCAGAAAGGTCGGACGTTAAGCTATCTCGAATTCCAGGTCGCGTCTTCGCAAGACGCTGCAAATCGAAACTATGCAAATTACCATTACGAAACTACGCAAATTCCCATAACAAAGCCCTTCACGAATCCCCATCTTGTTATTAAAAACACATCGAGCTCTTAAGAGAACCAGGCAACCTTTGTGCGGAAAAACTGAAAGTTGTCACTGTTGCAAGGCGTTGCACCACGGTTGCACTAACTTGGTGTCATATCATACTGTCACCACACATCAAGTATATAAGCGTTGCTGTAGGACGCGTCAAGAGCAAATACAAACCTGCAGCTGTGAAGGAGAAGTCACGAACGCCAAAAGTGTCCTTCTTCCTCAGACAAAGTGATGTTCTACAACACGCGTTCGGAACGAGCAGAATAGTCTCGTGACACACAGAGGTGACACGCCTTCTTCTTCTTCAAAAAGCCACTAGCGCGCAGTCAACTGCTTCAGTGCTACTGTTTCCTAAAAAAACAACACAGATATCGTCCAAACGTTAAGTTCCTCACAGTGATAGCCACAATTCAGACGAATACTGAAGTTCCACGTCTGCTCCCAAACAGCAACTCGAGAAAAAGCAAAACAAACGTCCGCTCCGCCACGACAACGGATTGGATTGGCTGACGGCTTCTCAACCAGCACGCCTTCTAGTCTTATATAGTCTAGTCTAGTCTAGTCTATGGCCGACACGCGATGTCATGCACGCGATACTAGGAACATTTGATACTATGCTGTTATCCATAGAGTTAATACTATTGATAGTTTTTGACTATCGATTGTCCAACTATAGAGTGAACCGGAATTTCGATAGTTTCGCGAGATTATTTTGGACTATCGAGCTTCACGTTGCTGAAGCCAAGCCAAACCGCAACAGAAAGCGTCGAGGCGTCGAGAAGAGAACCGTCGGCCACCAATCCAATCCGGTGTTGTGGCGGTCGTTTTGCTTTTTTTTCTTTCCGGGGGAAGACGTGGCGCTTCAGTACTGGTCTGAATTGTGGCTATTAAAACCTAACTATTGTATAATTTCTGTGTCGTCTTTTGCGAACAAGAGCACGAAAGCACTGACTATTGCACACTAGTGTCACTGTCACCTCTGCGTGTCACGAAACTATTAGGCTGCGGCTCGCTCGTGTTGTAGTAGAACGACACTGACTGAGGAAGAAGAAACTTTTTGGCGTTTGCGACTGCTCATGACTGCTGTTCCACATTAGCAGGTATGTCTTTGCTTTTGACACGTCTTTTAACCACAACAACGCTTGTACGCTTGATGCTTGATGCGACAGTGTGATACCGGAGACCGTGGTGATACTTAACATGCTAATGCCTGGCAACGATGACAACCTTCACTTTCTTCCGCTGAAAGGGTTTTGGACGCTACATTGTTTCTCGTGTTCTCGATGTGTTTTGATGCTGGGTGGATATTCGTGAAAGACTTTGTGATGGGAATTTGCATAGTTTCGAATTACGTCGTCTGGAGAAGATGCAACCTAGAATTCGAGACAAGTTAACGTCCGACCTTTCTGCTTCAGGGACAATGTCATCCACTCCTTCCCGCCGTGACCGGAAGCGAAAACCGAAAGCAAAGCTCAGTTTCGGTTCCTCGAATGGTAGCTCGGGCAACCTGCCATCGTGAGTGGCACTTCTTGATAATGAACATTTGCTATTTGTCCTGCAACGGTTGGATGCGTAAACGCATATTGCGTTTGTTACTCCTCCTTCATGCACGGTGCAATTCTGCCATCGTTCTGGATGGGTCGTAGCTAACGATCTGTTAGTGACTCATTTCATGTGGTGTGACTTGCGGCTTTCCGCATGTCAAAATACGTTCAGATTACGTCCTGAAAAGTCGGTACTCAGGACATTGCATGCGGAGTGTTAGCAGAATTGGTTCTTCAGATTTCTGGAAAGAGATGCGAACACTACATCATGCTAACTACCCTCACGTCTCATATAATTGCTCGCTCAGGTACCAGGAACACGCATATAACGCATCATTAGCGCAGCTCCTCCCACATTAGGCATGTTGCTGTAATAAGTCTTTAGCATGCTGAGTTGTTTCCCTGGTTTCCTTTTAGTAACATGCGTGCTAACCTGCCTGAACTCTTCCAACACTTGAAGAGCCAGTAAGTGTTGCTTGCTGTGATTTTCTTTCCTACGAGAACAATACATATTGAGGAAGATATTGAAGTGTGTGTTTACACATTTACTCCCTTTTGACAAGAGCCGTGAGCAGACAAATCAGCTTTCAAGAGCCAATGCAGCACCTGGTATCCAGGTGCTGCAATGCAATGCAATGGTGCATTGACATACCATTTTGTTTGACTTTGCTTATGAGACAAAATCTCTGAACTGCTCACTTGTGGACTAGCACATTTCAAATGTGACTGAATGTGACAGGTTCTCCTGCATGCTCTTTTGTCTGCATATATAATCTGTTCACACTCTCACATTTTTCTGGATTTCAGGAACGAGGAATTGGAGGTGACATCGCAGCTTAATGGGTATGTCGAATATCAGTATTCTAAGACATGACAAATGTGATCATTATTGGACTGTGTGTGTTCTCTTGCGTTCTACTGGGTTGGTCTCTCAGCAGTTTCTGGGTTTTGATTCTTGAAATACGGGGGTGAAAATGCAGCGTCAATTTTGCACGGAAATTTGGGTGTTTCCTCCTTCATTCCATATGTCATCGGGGATTTTTGAGTGAAGCCCAAGTCCGATTTAACCCATCATTGTGATAAGGAGTCCAGAAACTAGATTTTGTATTGTTCTGTGGTTACACTCAAACGGTGTCAGTAACGAAAGATCAGATGCTACCTGTCATTATGTTTCGTATTGTAACCTTATGTCAGCAGGCAAAAACCACTTGGAAATGGGGCACTGAATGACTGGGGTAATACTAACATGTTTGAACTCCGTGAAACCTTGCATTTAGGATCATCAATGCAGAATTATAGAACTCTGATATGTTGGCCTCCTCCAGGTCCTGTCTTAGCTCATACAGTAGAATCTCTATTATACGAATCTCTCTGGGCGACGGAAAATATTCATATAATCCGAAACTCATATAAAAAAAATCAACCTAATATGAAAATTGAGGCAAGAAAATATAGGGGCTGTTCATTTTCTATTGCTCTCAGTGAAAGAGGTCGGCTGTCGCTAGAGCCCTGCACGGGCAGACTTTTCCGGGCCCGACCCGGACCGGGCACATAGAAAAATGGCCCGACCCGGGCCCGGACCTCCATATTTTTATGTGGCCTGGTCCGGCCCGGCCTGGTGACCCAGTGACTAGAGCCCGGCCTGGAATCTAAGCAAATAGAGCCCGGCCCGGTGACCCGCCGAGTAGATCCCGGCATAGTATTTCCAGCCGCGACGTACGCGTTTCTGGCGATTATCAAACAAATTTATCAGTAAATTTAGGAGAGAAGACAAACATACAAGTGATGGCGGTTTAACACCATAACCGCACCAGACCAAATTAAATCCAGAACGTACGCGGGCATGGGCGTTATCGTTACACTGTCAAGATTTTGCGGAGGTAGAGGATGCTGTCGACAAACTCCTTCTCCCAGATCATACCTCTCTCACCTAGCTTTGCCAAGTGATTGTGAAATACGTGAGGAGTGACGAGCAATGCAAAGTGGCTTTCAGAATGTTCTAGAGGGTCGAATCATATGCCTAATGCAGTATCCCTTGCTTGTCTTTGCAAAATATGCACAGGAATGACGCAAGCGCATGATGATATGAACTAATGCATCTCCATGGTGTGGAATTAGCTGTGTGGCACACTCTTTACAGACGTGCGCACTCTCGGAAACATATTTGTCGGCCCGGGCCTGGCCTGACCCGCGGTGGTGGCGTATTTTAACGGCCCGCGGTGCTAGTGTATTTTGTCGTCTCGGCCCGGCCCGGAGCACACAGCCAATAACAAGCCCGGCTCTGCCCGCGGGCCGGGTCGGGGGTCCGGGCCCGTGCAGGGCTCTGGTTGTCGCTTTTGCATCTTCATTTTTTTGCAAACGTTGCCAAAATTCATGAGGTTATTCAAAAATGCCCAAGCACATGCTTTCCACTTTCGAATCAAGCGACAGTGCCGTAAAGCGAGCTTCACCTAAAGGACGCAGGCATTAGGTGAAGCCGACTTGTGGAATGGTGACACCTAATATTGCCAGGAGTTGTCCTGATATATTCCCTCCACGTGTTCTGGTCGCTGTTATCCTAGACCAGTGCGACGTCACACAGCTTCGCGACTTACTGTTGCGAGGACGAGGAGGCAGAAAGAAAAAACGATTAAGATGACGAGGTTCAGGGCTGTCTAATTCCTTTCATCTTATCTCCTCCATGACCAGAGGGAGAGACATTACTTGCATTGCATAACATGATGTAAGGGATTTCGGGGTGAGGATCCCCCTTGTCAAAAATGAGGAGGAGCATGAGTGGCGCGTGCACATCACGGGGAATGATCTCTGTCACCTGCTGCGCTCGTTTGTATAATCCGTAAAGGCAAGCTAACATGTTCCTATCATCGAAACAATAATACGTGGGCAGAATAGGCATTCCGGCTGGGACCCGAAAATAACTCATATCATCCCGAAATTCGTATCATCCAGATTCTACTGTATCATGATTCACCCTCTTAAGGAAACGTTTTACTGCGGCATCCCAAGTTTAAAGTACCACAGAAGTCATTTTTAATACACTGTTTTCTTCATATAAAACTGTTAAGTAGGCCAGTAAGATGCACCATGCCAAGTAATTTACACCATGGAGTAATAATTATCGCAGAAATTGAATTTAAAATACGCCGCAAAAAGTGACCGTGCGCAACGGTGGTGAAGAGCAGTACCAGCCTGTGATCTGCCTAGAACCTCGCGCTGACGCTATAAGGAGAACGCTCGCTGATTGGCCTAGAGAAATGTTGTCTGCTACTCCGCTGTCGTCTGCTACTCGGCTGTTCGGGGTTCTGATAAAGCCTTTCTCCTTGCTCGGTCATGCTTCGGCCGCTCCTCCTATCCCCAATTCTCCGGGAAAACTGGCAAAACAGGTTTACGGCGGCAAAGGGACAAGGCGCTGACCACCACTGACTGGCAAACCGGAACGAGTCTCCTTATGCCGTCATGACGTGACGTGCCATCATACCTCCTCATCCTCGTTATAGCTAGAGTGGCAAGTTAAGGGTGAACGCGCGGAGCTGTGTTTATGTGAGTTTGGGGAAACAAATTGCACACATCAAAACCTTTCGCGCTATTCGATATAATGACGCACACACTTTCATCAGATGTCTTAATCTGAATTTTCTTTGGATGGCCCTCTGTACTCCTTTAAGGACCTCAGGGATTCCCGGTAGGAGTCGGGTTGTACCATATATCAGAAAGTGTGTTTGGGGTGAGAAATGGGGTTTAACCTGAAAACGTAGAATGCCATATGTAAACCATGTGGCAAAGACAGCAGTCTGAGTGCCACCACTTAAAGTAGCATGGAAGGCAACTCTACTGACTGCAAGATAACCGGTCGACTCATCTGCATCAGACATTGGATTGGTGGCACAAAATACAGTCTCAAAAAGAAAGAAGGCGGGTACCTCACTATTCAGCAGATATGCCGTCGCAGTCTGGCTGTAGCTGGAAGGAGCTTCCCTGACCCGTGTGATTGAAAGCTGCCTAGCGCACCACGATTGCGCTCGCTGTACTTCTGCGAATATGTATCCAGGGCTTGTAATCCCAGTTTCTACTACTCCGCCCACGACCTACTAGATTATAACAACTATGTCATAATCGGCAACCCCTACGAGGAGCCCGTCCGTATGATCCGCTAGGGCGGTACTCATCGCCCTGCGAGATGTACATCGTGATTGGACAATGGAAATTTGAATTTTGAATGTGCACAAGCGGACACACGACTACCGTAGCAGACGACAGCAACAGTTCCTATGAAAACGCGTAGAATGATGACGATAATCAACTTTAGAGAGAAGCATCTCACGTGAGACATCCACCGCTTGTGCAAAAATACTAAGGTAAGCTGAAGTACAAAGTACTGCAGATACTGAGTAATCAATAGCCGGGCCGATGAGTAGCGCCACTGCTAGCTTCTAAATGCGGCGCTGGGAAGGGGTGCCTATGACATGGTCGTTATAATCTAGTTGGTTATGCTCCTGCCAGCCCTTCCGCGCTCCTTCACTGTAGCACTGTTTCGTTCGAACTTGCTACTCTCCGTCCTTCATTTATGGTCAGCGCATGTTACAATGCGTGTACCAGACTTAACTAATCTGCTATTGAGGTTGCATTACAAGTACTTGTTGCTTCTGCTAGGGGCTACGCATTTTATGTTGAAGTCTTTATCCAAATGGTCCAAGTCTGATCCAAATGGTAGGGTATTCTGTAAGAGCATTCAATTGAAGAACATTTAGTATAGTGAGACAAACGAAGCTCGTTGAGTTTCGCAGTCGCAAACGCAGTCTTGAGTCTCTCTAATACTGATTCCTTCGTTTTTTCCATCCTTGTATAGATATCTGCTTTTTTGTGCTTCACAGTACTTTGTTCGTGCGAGTTTGAAGGAGCGATTTGCGAGCGGTGCATTTCTTAAATTTTCTTTTCAGAACCAACTGATATGGTGTTTATGCTGCTTACTAATGTCACTCTTCCTGCATATGCCATTGCTTTACTTGTGCATGATTGCATTACTTGTGCATGATTTGTACAGTAAGTACAAACACCCCAATTTTGAATTGCAAAACTGTTACACGTTGTATAACTACAGACAATTTATGTATTTGTACTTGAGTGTTCAGTTCCACAAGAACATGCTGGCCATGATACAATGCACAACACTCAGTTTTGCAGTTTTGCAGCAGCAGGGTAATATTGGGCTTGTCTTTAATGTGAATATAATAAAGTTGCTCAGTGAGGTAGTTGACTTTGAACTGTGTCTTTCCAGAAATATGCTGCACAGCTTTAATGAGGAGCATTGCAATAAAACAGATAGGTGTGTTTCTGATATCGGGTGAACCTTGGTGTAAGCCAGTATGTCCCAAAGGAATTTTTTCAAGTGTAGTGTGGATTTCTGGCACAGAATTCTCAGATATCACAACTAGTGGAATTCAGTACTTGATATCCATTGTGCCTTTCCCTACAATTTGAGGTAGACCCACAAACAGATGCCCGTCCCTTAAAATTCGGCATCTATTGAGATGTGGTCAAGGCTTACATGGTAATTCTGCCCTGGCCAGGGAGGGGGTCCCTGAGGGTTCTTTTGAAACTTTCACTAAAAGAAAATGAAGTAATCTATGCTGACCAGTACTCTTATTGTTTCATCTTGCTTTTTTTCTTTAGCATTCAAGCCTCCACAAAGAGGGAGGCCTTCTCCATGATGTGGGAGGTAGTTGGTTCGAAACCTGCTGAAGTTTCCCTTTTAAGGTGTAGTTTGTGTAAATAACAGGAGGGGAGAACATCTGACGTCTAGTAATCGTGCTATTTTGAAGTATGTTCCCAATACAGCACTTTTTACTTTAGTGATAACATGCTTGCATGAGCAACAGTAGTAGGAACTTAGCGTGCTAACATGAGCTTTGGTCCTTTTATACAATCGCAATCAAGTTGGTTGTTGTACATACTGGGCAGAGAATGAGAACTAGGGTTGTCAATCAGGATATCCAGAAGTCCCGGGATTTCTTCTGGAAAATCCCGGTTCGTGAGAGCAAATATGACAGGAAAATCAAACACCTGTAGGCCATCAGGCAGACTCACTCCTTCGCAAGGAAATTGCACTTTTTATGACTGGAGGTGGCAGAGGACCGCTGCCTACACATGCTTAGATATTTGCTTAATGTCGTTTCTTCTAGTGCAGAAGCTGAACGGGCCTTCAGTTGGGCAGCCAGTGTTTGCACAAAAGTTCGCTCCGAACTGGGGGACACCACCCTCGACGCTCTGTGCTTTCTCAGGTCGTGTGTTAACCATTGTACAATGTGATACGCCCGCAGCGACGGTGTTGTAAACTGTTTAGTGTTTCGTTTCTTTCCATTCGTCTTTTTCGTTGCTGTTCCTCATTCAAGTGGAATGTTACACAGTTTGAGGAAATTAAGGAATATTTCCTGTTACTTCAAGTGTAGCGGAACTCGCCTTCTTTTTACGTGCAATTGTGCAATAGTGGCATTGTCATAGCAGAAAAACAAAACAAAACAAAATGTAAGAATTTTGCTGTCACTATTTTACCAATATGGTTACACTGCAAATTTTTGAGTGCTTTCCTTCAGCAGAAGGTAGAATTGACATAGCGCACATGAACTGCATAGAACACGCCGATATAGCCACTTAAGGTAAATGGATGGTTACATAATGGCAGGTTAGATAAATCTGACCGCACAGGACTATACTTAGAAGCACCATCTGAACTCGTCACAATCCCGAAATCCCGTCCCGGGATCCCGGGATTGACAGCAAAAAATCCTGAAATCCCGGGGCTGCAGAAATGGCTCGGGATTGACAACCCTAATAAGAACACAACACTGGACGAGCCAAAACCAGTCAATGGAGGAAAAGGAATGTAGTGTTTGATTTGTGGGAGACGAAGGAAAGCCATCTCCTCATTTGGGAGAAGAATTGAGAGCTGACTGATGCATATGCCCCGTAACAAGCTGGCAACTCATGCTCTGTTTTATGCACATTTTTTTTAGGTGAACCTCATGGCCACATGCATCATGACTAGAGCACAGATTTTGTGCAAATGCATGTTGGAGCGTGAGTAAGGTTGCCAATATTGGCCGTCAAAGGTACCGGCTGAGGGAGGGAGGTAGAAGAGGAGAGGAGGAAATTAGAGATTAGGCAAGGGAATAGAGATGTTGAGAGAGAGAGAGGTAAACTTTTCAGGGACAACATCGTGCATTTAGCAGTATGCACATAAGCATACGAAATGTCCTATCTGTCACTGAAGATAAGGTATTGATTTCTTTCAAGAATTGTCTCACATGAAACCGTAGAATCTGGAATAGCATCGTGGAGCGTACAATACAAGAGGTGGAATTATAATCGCATAAGGATGCTGTTGTAACCATCCTAGCACTGCTCTAACTTCTGTTGCTGATCCATACTGCTCTGCTCACAGTTGGTAGGGCTTCTATAGCAGTGACTGTGTAGTCTCAGTTTCGTAAAGCCTCATTTTTCGAGCGTTGGCTGTAATTTGTGTGTTTGATCACATTGATGCGCAGAATCTGTCCCTGTTACCTTGTAGGGCGGTATTAGCAAAAGCTACCACTAGTAGTACAGAGTAATACTAGCGGTACTAGTAGTAGTAGTAGTAGTAGTACTATTACTAGTACTAGTACTAGTACTACTGCATCCTGGCAAGGTGTGTCCCTCCCGTTGTACCGCGGGAAGTAATGCGGGAAGGGGCAGTTCCTGCAATATATTTTCTGAGGGTGACGTGCCCTTGACGATTTGTGCGGGAAGGAAAGAGGAACGTCCAAATTGGCACCTTTATTCATGTTTTAATTACAAACGGCGCAACGGGCAAATCTTGTTCCTTTTGCGTTATTGTCATGATGACAGAACGTTTCGTATTACGAAGAGAAAGTTTTGCACTTTAGTTCTCGTTTAAGGTGTTACTGCACATTTTGTTTGTTTGTTGTACATATGTGTTGTCTTGTTCGGTCTACCTCAAACGTTTCATTCTTGTACATCTTTGTACTTTTTCTCGCTGAGCACCACATGATGCTGCACAGTCTATGGCATTGCATGTTGTCTAGAGTGCTAATCTTGTATAGTTGGATGCCTGTTTGATAATGCTTTTTACCTACGTAACAACTTTTTTTTTTCATTCAAGGGAGGACAATCAACTGAAGGCATCCAGCCTTGAGGAGCTTTATTCAAAGGATAATTCAAGGGCAAGACTGAGCATTGAAGAGCTGGTTGAGTGAGTATCTGTGAATTTCCCTGCATGTTTCAGTGGATGGCAGCAATTTATGTACCTATTTTGCATGTTTTCAGACATTTTATTGCTATTTGTGGTTCAAAAATGAGAATATGCATACAGTGACTAAGCTCCTCTTGTGCCTGCAGTTGAGTCTTGTACATTTTTGTTACAATTCAGGGTGTAGAAATCAGGCACTACACGAATAAGACATAATGTTTTTTTTTTTTCAAGGACAGAAAGCTGATTTTCTCGGAATGGGTAAAAATAGTGAAATTTATCTATCGTCATTAGCCGATATTAGTTATGCTCTTAAATGTTCATCATCCATTTATGTGGTCTCCACCACATTAATCCATTTTGCTGAAACATTGTTCTGCATCAAAACTTCCATTTGGAAGGCAGGCTAATGATAATGCAGCAGAAGCAAGCATCTGAGTATCTGAGCATTGCAGACTTCCCGTAGTCATCACTTGAGGTAGGATCCTCCTGCATGTACTTCTGTGGAAGTTCTGGAGCAAAAGAAAACGATTCCTTGTAGTCATCTGAATCGCTTATCATTGGAAGCTGTGAAGGACTATCGATGTCAGTAGTCTATGTTGTTTCCCTTATGACGGCAGCATGGGAGTAAAAACTGTCAACTCAAGCTGTTGTTGAAATTCTGTTCCTGTTTCTTCTCAGACAAAGGAAAAGTGTATATCTCGGAAAGCTCTGTGGTATTCTCGACAGTGGTATTTTGGACAGTCCAGTGCCATTGGCAGTGTATACCCTCTGATAGCCCTGGTACAGCCAATGTTTGAAAGAGGGCCTTCAAAAACAGCCTGTTGAATGTCGTATTCAGACTTCATTGTGTCTCAGACTGCTAGATGAATCAAACGGGGTACGTGGTTTGTCTGTCAAGCAATACCAGCCACTGCTTTCTGTAACTATTTTTGTAAATTCTTCCTTTCGCTTCGGTGTAGTAACCCAGGAGAGGGCTGTTTTTCGATGTAGAGTGTGATCAGAGACAGCTCCAGCCATTACTTCACGAAATCCGCGATCTTTGACGGCAGATAACTGTTGGAGGTTGATAGCAATCATTTTGGCACCTTTAGCGGGCCCGACAGCCTTCCTTCGCGTAGGAATCAGTCTGGGCTTCACAGTTTCGGCACACTCACTATGCTACGCTCCTGCTTTTGGTTTACAAGTCTGCATTCGCATGACGCCGAAATGGACGCGAGGCGAGGCGCCGTTGTCCAAAACACGATGATGACTGTGATGATTGAGCGTATTACGTTGCTGGTCGGCATTCGAAGTTTTGAATGTTCGCGTAGCTCTATTTATTTACACCCTTCTCTTACAGGAAAACTAGATCTCTGCTAAGGGCTGAAGGCCCGTTGGAGGAGAGGGACATTCTAAAAGGCATTGGCCTGAATCAAGACCAAATAGCATTGCTGCTCCCTACCACATTAGGTGCACACCTGGTTGGAACACGCAAGGGATTCCAGTGTGCCAAAGAAGAAACTCTTGAGTACTTCTATTACTGCTCGGATGACGACGACGACATTGCTTGTGACAACTCTGATAAGGGCACAAGTGTGAAGACTTCAGGCATTACTACTACCACCACGACCACCACCATTACGTCCACGAATACCTTGGCCGGCGCAACAGCAACTATTGGCACTGTGGAGCACCACAATCTGCCAGTATGTAGTGTTTCATTTATTTTGCCTGTGGTTGGTTGGTTGATACTGATAATTAAATTACTCTTCTGCAAGCAGTTAGTAATTATAGTAAGCAGTATGCAGAGTCAATTTGCACATCTCTGAAGCCATGGTAGAACTTTGTCATTTGCACGAGGAGTTTGTAGTGTTAGTGTTCTGAACCTAGCTCAGCTAGTATATGGAGGTTGCTTTTGTCTGACTACAGTAGAACCTCGTTTACCTGGCGGTGACGTGAAAGAAGCCTGTACGAAGCGGTAGTACGGCATAACCAAAAATCGCACTTAACGCACCCCCCTGCCGGCCGGTGGATGGGAGACAGTGTTCGACAGGGAATTTACAAAATCTGCATGCTCATGCTGACTGGCAGAAACCTGTTATTTTCGCTTGCCAGTACACTGCACGTTTCCCAGTTTTCGCATGCTGGCACGCTTTCGCCACACGCTTTCCCGTGGCTTCCTCCATTTCCTTAATGTCCAGCAACACGAAGGCCTGGACGACCTCACATATTTTCGAGGAGTGGGTGCGAATATTAGACCGCTGCTTCGCCGCAAAGCAGAAAAGCATTGTCCTCACGGTTGACAACGCATCTAACCCACAGTGACATGCAAGGCCTTTCTGCTGTGACACTGGTCCCTAATACGACAGCACTTTCGCAACCCGTGAGTCAGGGAATCATCCGTGTTGTGAAACAACTCTACTGGAAGAATCTCCTTCACAGAATTATCATTTCTATTGAACTACAAGTGTTACTCTATCCACTTAATGAGCTCTATACATTTGCTCCGGTACCCCTGAAGCCTGCGACAATTCAGAATTGCTTCAAGCACGCAAAGTTTATCAGTGCATATGCCAACGAAGACGTTAGCACCGAAGATGACAGTTGTGAGAATCTTCTAGAGGTGTACTTACTTCAGGTAATACTTCAAGTGTTGGAGCTTCAGGGTGCTCCCGGAAGTGTACAACTTAACCTATTCCAAGATGTGGACAATTAGGTTGCGACATCGGCCGAGTGGACGGACAGCGACATGACCACGCAGACACGGAAGAGGATGGTGTGCCGTGCCCGACAGTGGCAGAAGACGTCCTGCGGCTATTCGCCGGTTAGGTGGAACAGCAGACACCAAGGCTTGAAGGCTTGTCTCCTCGTCGCGAAGTCGTCGTATTGTCAAACAAAAATCACTGACTTCTGCAGGTCAGCGTGAAATAAAGATTATGCTTTCGTGGTTTCCATCTCTGTTTGTGTTTTTTTGTTTCTCGTTACGATGAGTGACATAATTAGTGTTAGCGAGGTTCCACTGTGGAGCTGTAGGAGGACAGCCCTTTCAGTTCTGTCAGCATTCCATTTTGCCTAGGTGCTGCATTGGTGTAATGCCTAATGTTTGTAAACAGAGGGTAAAAACTGTCATAGCCATGAGGAAATGCGTAGTGACGGATGCATTGTGAAGATACCATGTTGTGCTTCCCATGCTTTTGTGTGGTAGTCAGGACATATATTACTGTGAATAAAGAAAATAATACGCAAATAAAATGAAAAATCACTCTCAACATTGCATAACAGGAATAGCCATTGCTGGACGTCATTATGGTTTCACTTTTTTTCCGGTAATGGCCACTTTGGTGGCAAACGAATCATGTGTCCGGCGTTCAGGATGTCTGTCCTTATTTTGCGGTATTATTTTTGGTTTCAGAGGGTGACCAGGTGCTTAGTTGTCGGTTTTTGTTAAGCCTTACTACCGCTTGGTACTTCTTCCACGTTCCCTCAAAGTACGGTTTAACGAGGTTCTGTTGTGGTGCTTTTTGTGATTAATGTCAGTGTGCAGAAATTGCGTGTGTGTAATTTTGAAAATGTTTGCTCGTAAATGTCTTGTACTGATTTGTGCAGGCTGGCTGTAAGAGTTGGTGCATGTCCTTCGAGAACAGCTCATGCAGCAACTCTACTTACGAGTCTGCAGAGGACGAGGAGGCCTGGGCAATGTCTAGATCTGCCACCCCCTTGTCAGTGGTGAGTGGTATGTCACCTCCACCTGCGGTCAGGGCAGCAGTGGTGAGGCACAACCAAGAAACGCAAACAGAACCACCTACGTTGCTGTGGAGGACTGTGGGTGTGATGACTGCCGCTAGTTCTGCATCAGTGCACATCCAAACTGACCAGCCTGATGAGGTAGAGTGTTCCTTAATTTTTTTAGTTATTATTTTCTATTTCATACATGACATTAGCGGGGCCGTTTGGGCTTGTGACACAGGGTCAGCAGCAATTACCGATCACCAAATTTACAGCACATGACGTTGTCCACTAAACAAAAGAAAGTGCACAAGAAGCAACACAGGAAGCAGCCTCAATAAAAGACCCGTAACACCCGTAATAAAGACTCGTTAAATGAACTTTCAGTTCTCACTTGGATTGGAGGTTTTGCTCGGCAAGTTGTTGAAAATAAAGGAAGCATAATACGGCTGACAGTAGGTGCCATACCAGGTGAACGTAAACGGAACAATGTCGGGGAGGCAGTTTCCTAAGGGGTTGCCTGCCGGCTGCTATTTTTGTGTATCTGCGGCCAATAATGCTAAACATATTTTCAAAATGAGTAAGCTATACTGCATAGGGCCAGACTTTTTAGGGTTATACCCGATTACGCCCGATATTGCCCCAAAGATTGCTGGACAAGGGGGATCCAAAGTCATCACAGCTAACACACAACTTTGGAAACTGTTGTAAATGCATAAGTGTGGTCATACAAATTGTTAAATCAGAGACCCTGCTGCCTCTTAGATGCATGCACTAAATATTGATATTCTGTGTCTGCTGGTGTGTCATGTGTATTATGCCGAGTAAACCAAAGATTTACACCTGATTCAATCCAATTCAACCAGAATTGGGTTGAATCAGGTTCAGTTCAACCCGATTGCACCTGAATTATTGAAGCAAAATATAACCCGATATTTACCCCCTTGATGTTGGTGAAAAATATAACCTGAAAAAGTCAGGCCCTAGTTATACAAATGCAAAAAGGTCCGGCACACAATTTGAAGGAGTACCATAGACAGCACTCCTCAGACAGTTTTTTAGGAGAGTTTATTTCACAATGGCAAGCATCGCTACAGTGCCCAAATATTGTCACACCATATCGAAGGACATTATGCAGGCCCTCTGTTTTCTGCTGCGGCAAATTCAAAATTCCGCAGCACTGACTTGTAAATTCTGCGATTTTCTGCGGCGAGCAGTCAACAGCTGCTTGAAATGGAAGACACTTTCTTTTCTTGGATAATGTGGGAACAAAAAATATACAATGTTAAAAAATTACAGATTCAAAGCACTGTTGTGGCTCAGCATTACATACGTGATATCTTGTGTTCTCATCTGATACGGTCTGTCACCTGAAATCACTTTATACTTGCTGAAAGATCTTTCAGCATCTACAGAGTTCATAGGAACTTTATAGGAAGGAGTTTACAATACATGCCCTGGGGAAGTTACATTTTTAGTACACCCCTTTTTGTTCTTGGGTTGTAGCCATTATTTAAAAGTCTTAACTTCTTGAAGGCAACCTCCCAGATATCAGATCAAAATCCCCCACTGTTACCGCTAAACTGCATACGGGAGGGACACTGCCCATTCCTCAAGTGAAGTATACACAATAAACTTGGGCTAATGTTATCCTGAGCTAAACTACAATCTGTCTGTTTTGTCCTGCAGCATAAACAATTTCGTAAAGCAGGCTTCAATTTTGTAGGGGCTGCTTCACCTCACACAGGAAAGCGTCAGGTGAAGCCCACTTTCGGGAGGTGTCGTTCGTATTCGGCGTATAGTCAAATATTGGGTATTTCGATTCGCAAATCGTATACGTCCAGTGATTGATATTCCATTCGAATTTGAGAACTCTAATATCCACACACCCTTAAAAATAAAGGATTCCGTGAAACTCTGTGCCAAACGAAGGATTCCGCGATTAATTCCGAATTCCGCGACATTTCGCGGAATCACGGAATCACGGAAAACAAGGGCCTTATGCATATGTTAACTTTCTAGGATCGTTTTCCCAACTCTGGGAGGTGTAGTTCCATGTAGTCTGTGCATTCCGTCCGACTTTTTCAGTCTTTTTGCGCAAGAGTCTGATTAATCGGGCAGTCCAAAAAAACGAATTTCACTTCAAAAGTCAACTTTATGAAGCACTAGTAGGCTGGAAAAAGTTGTCAATGCTTTCTTGATGGACAGTCTTCCATCTCCGAGTCGTCGATATCCGGAACACTCTGAGGGAACTTCTGGCAACATTAGGCATCACCATTCTGCAAGTCGACTTCACCTAACTCCTGCGTGCTTTAGGTGCTTACTGTCGCGCGACTCTCGGGTGACAGCCTGTGCGTTTTCTAGTTGAAACTAGTTTCGGTTTCGGTTTCGTTTCGTTTCGTTCTATATGACAGTTCCTGCATCTGAAGAAGTGAACGAACCACACGAGTGAAACTTGTGGGACAAGCACTAGTGATGCGGAAAACTATTGGGGAGCAGATAAAAATAGAAAAAGAAAATGCCTCGCTCTTGTAAGTTTTACAATACAACCCAGAACAGCTTTCCCTCAGACACTGACATTGACCTTTTCATGCCGCTCAAACCAACAGCAAGGCCACATGATACTCTCTGTACTGGATTTGATTGGAATTGTAGTCTCATGAGTGCGTACGATTTTATGATGAGCATCTTCTTTTGCTGCTTGCAGTGCATCATTCATACATAGGGCCTGACTTTTTCGGGTTTTATTTTTGGCCAAATTCGGGGGGTAAATATCGGGTGATATTTTCCATTTGAAAATTCGGGTGTATTCGGGTTAAATCCCGTTACGGCATATTCTGTTGTCAGGAATTCAGGTGTATTCGGGTGATTTTTTGTTTGTTTAATAAAAATTTGTCTTAACATGGAACTAATGTTTAGCAATGTTATCAAACTTTATTTTAATGCATGCTTATGAGTGTGCCACGCGACCCGGATGTTTTCGGGTAGATTCGGGTTAAACCCGAATTTTACAGATTTCGTTCGGGGGGTAAATATCGGGCGGATACGGGTTTAACCCTAAAAAGTCAGGCCCTATTCGTACATTACAGCTAAATGGAAAGAATTGCATCTCACGTGATTCTGTTTTGGTTGTCACTGTGCCAGTGTGAAAACGAAGACTGGAACGAAAGCTTCGATAGTGAGAACCAAATCTAGCCGTCTCTGGTAAACAAAAACAGAAGAACAGTGCTATCGATAGTTAACTATTGATAGTTTTTCAACCCTATCGATAGTCAATTTGTGGATAGTTTTGGATGATTGCTATTGGTGCAGCAGTTGTCTGTTTCCCGATGTGGAAAGGAGGACGTGGTCCCCTTTTGGCCTGTTTCACTCCTTATTCCAGGTCAGTTAAAGTGGGTTGGAAGAAATGTGTAATGCGCAGTTCCTTCGCATTGCACCATGTCCACGTGGTGAGCTGTTTGACTGTTTCGGAAGCTCGCTGGCTGGGCATACAGAGTCCGAAATATCGAGCGAGGCAGGTGTATGGCATCCGAAATTTGACCGTTCCGCGAATGCGTCCGAATAATCGAGCATGTCCGAAAAATGGGTCGGCAAATGTTATGCACAGGAAAGCTTTCATAACTTTGAGCCAACATAAAGCAGGTGATCACTCCAAGACTGTATCACTGTTGAACAAAATACCCAAATATTTAACAGTAGCATTATAATCAAGTTTTGTACACACATAGTTATCACACTTAAAAGAATGTAAAGTAACTTGTAGCGTAACATGCACATGGGCTGTAAAACATGCAAAACATGTAAAACATGCACATGGGCTGTAAAACACTATTAACTGTGTTTTTGCCGGATTAACGTGTTTGTAGATAAGCAATGTAATTACAGGAATTGCACTGCTCTCATACTAGAGCCATAACTGAAGAATGTTTACTCATATCACTTTTTTCTGTGTTTGGAATATTCTTTTTGAGATTACCTTCTGCACGTCCAGTTGTGGGTGGAGGATTTGAATGGGGAGTAGCATTGGGAGTAGTAGTCTGTGTCAACCTTGAATCTTGTCCATAACACCTGTAGTCGAGGAACAAAGGGGTAGCATGCAACGACATGCACACACATTTCAAGACAATGTTGTGCAAAGCAAGAGTCCAAAAGCAAGTGCTAAACATCCGTTTGTCAATGCTGGTATAGCACACACTCCTCACAGCCCATATTCTGGTCTAAATTTGTGCAGCACAGCCTGCAGAAACTATTCAAACTGTGCCAGATTCAGGCAATCCTTTTGGCATGCACATGCATTCATAGTGGTGCCTCTTTTGCCCAAAACTGTAAATCACCTTTGGGTTTTATTTCAGGCTGCCGTCCTAAAAATGGCCCTGAAGAAGCGTGACATTGATATCTCTGATCTGCAAGAAACCCTCCACAGGCGATCTCACGAACATAGGTAAGTTTCTTAATCAGGTAGTCTGATTTGAGTGATTATAATTGAATTCTTTTAGGGAGGAAATTCAGCAGCTGCACAACAGGATTTCTAAGCTCCAAGTGCAGCTGCAGAAGGTTGCGGTATGTAGGATTCCTTGAAATGCACAAGGACAGTGTGGTAACCGAGAGGCCTGCCTTCAGGAGGAGAAACACGCATCACCACCATTACCCTCGGTTAGGAAACAGGCCCCCACTGAGGAACATGAAATTCATAGCCTTCTCATTGAACCCAAGAGGGAGACTGTGTCTCCTACAACTGATGGGGGTCGCAAAGCTTTGGACAAGAATGGTACGCATTAAGAGCTGAATTGGGCTTTCTGGCATAGTTCCGGTTCGTGATGCTGCTGCTTAGTTATATTTGATAAAAACTAATGTGTAGAGGTGACTTGACTTCATGGCAGAGCAAAAACTAAGGTGCTGGCAGTAATGTCAGGACAGCACAGTAAAACCTGTATATATCTCTACCCTAATTTTTGATAAAAGCCGAAAAACTCTGAAATCCAAAATGAAAATTCAGCCAGTGAAGAACATGAAACAGTGCACATCGAGCACAGGTGCTCATCATGTTCATCTGAAATGGGAGAAGCATGTATTTTTACTTTCCAACTGAAATTGCCCAGTTCTCCAAGTCAGTGTCTACATATGACTAGGGCCTGACTTTTTAGGGTTAAACCCGTATCCGCCCGATATTTACCCCCCGAACGAAATCTGTAAAATTCAGGTTTAACCCGAATCTACCCGAAAACATCCGGGTCGCGTGGCACACTCATAAGTGTGCATTAAAATAAAGTTTGATAACATTGCTAAACATTAGTTCCATGTTAAGACAAATTTTTATATATAAAAAAAAAATCACCCGAATTCCTGACGACAGAATACGCCGTAACGGGATTTAACCCGAATACACCCGCATTTTCAAATGAAAAATATCACCCGATATTTACCCTCCGAATTTGGCCAAAAATAAAACCCGAAAAAGTCAGGCCCTACATATGACATCCAAATGTAAGTGCCATGTTTGCTTGCAAAATAGACGTGTACCCGTAATGAACTTCCACATGGGCACCTAAACATTGATAGTACAGTCGACCCCCGTTTATCCGGACGGTGCCGTTCCCGGCGAAATCGTCCGGATACCGGGGCATCCGGATAAATGAAACGACCGAATAGAAACGTCCTAATGAGCAAGGTTTAATTAAAACACAGAAATCTCGTCAATGACAGCGGTTACATAGTAGTGTAGGCACTCGATTCCTGCAAACTTTTGCTAATTGCATAGAGTTGAGCCACGCTGTTGCGCTGCCCGAAGAATGTCAGTGCGGGTGCAAAGTATCAATGTCCATGGAGCCTTGTTTTTCGTTGGCGTCATCGGCACCGTCTTGCTGCACATCATCGGAGGCAACAGCAGCAATCACACCATCACCAGTCATAGCTGCACACGTGTCATCATCCTTATCAACGTCAACGTAATCAGAAACCGCAGCATCATCTACGGCAGTCGCAGTGAGCCTCTGCATCAGGGATCGCAGCTCAGCTAGGGGAATGTCTTCATCGGCCAACGGGCCGTAAGCAGCAGGCCCTTGGGTTGGAGTTTTCCCCTCAAGAACCGGACAGTTGCTCGAGATATTTCCAAATGACTCTGGTCAACGTGACCCAACGCACACAAATAGAAAAGGGGGTCATCGTGTACGGTTGTCTCCCCTACAGCGGAATGTAGGTCCCTGACATGTGACGGGAATAACCCCAACACAGCGAAAAGGGTGGCGAAGCGGGGTCAGCGTCTCCTCTTACTCACTGTAGTCCGGATAACTGAAGATGGATTACAAGAATTTTCGACTTTCGTTCCCTGGAATTCTTGTCCGAGTCCGGAAGCTGAAGTCCGGAATACATGGAGGAAAATACATGGAGGAAAATCCGTTCCCGTGCCTTTTGTCCGGTTACCGCGGGATCCGGATAAATGAAGTCCGGATAAACGGGGGTCGACTGTACTGGGCTGGACCAAGGTATACGGAACGTGCTTCGGCGCATTCCTTCCTCAGAATCACATGCTAGCAGCGAATGGGATCGTACAAATTAATTACGTAACCCAGTCACCTGTTTGCAAGCCTGTAAAGTCCCATTCGCTGCGAGTGTGTCACTCTGAGAAAGGAATGCGCCGAAGCGTGTACCGTTAACTTTTGTCTGGCACTACACGTACAGTGCCGGACAAAAGTTTACGGAAAATCTTTATCAACTTGCATGACTTGCAAGTAAAGTGCCTACAAATCTGAAATACTGTTGTAGCTTAGCATCACATGGTAGCTTGACGGGATATCGCTAATGGGATCAGCACAGAAGTAGAGTAGTAAAGGTGGTAAAGATGGGGAATGGGTGTGATCTCAACCAATGCTGTTGACGTGAGATGCGTAGTACATGTTTGCTTTTCTCTCAGTTAGATGGGAAAGGGTGTTATGAGCCGTAGGTACTACATCCATCTCCGTCACCAAAGCTGTGTTCTTCAGCAGTGATGGAAGTACCGTGCCATTTGCACCAAACTGCACCAATCAGGGGGTGCTGTGCCATCCTGCACCATAGAGGGTGTTTGTGCTGCTTTTGCGCCAAAGCGTGCAGTAGGAAACTACTCCACGTGCGTCACGAGCAAACAAAACCCGAAGCGAATGAGGCGCACCAGCGTTCGACCAAATTTAAATGTGAGCTGACGTTTTTAAACATGAACATTGAAGCAGGAGCTGTCGCAGCAGCTTACTAGCCTGCTAATCTGTCTAAGCCGATGCCGGCTAGGCCTGGCCTAGCCCTAGACAAGCAGTCTCAGGACGCAGATACGCCCCGTCACGTTGATGCCCCAACAATCACGACCATTTTGTATTATCTTTTGTGTTTTCCCCCAGCTTGGGGACACGTGCCAATGTCAAGTATACACCAACTAACTTGCATTTTGCTATGTTCATCGATATCCGAGCTGACAGCCACGAGGTGAGGTGGCAGGCTGGCAGGACACTGGAGATCGGCAAGGCAGGACCGTAGTCGCTCGACATATGAAGTTATGTCGACTGGAGTGGTCGGGGCAGAAGGTGGGAAGAAGGCGCCCGGAGTACGGAGCGTGGTCCCGTAGACAAGTTCAGCAGGAGTACACTGGAGGTCCTGCTTGACGGTTGTTCGTAGCGACAGCAGTATGAGAGCTAGTGCTTCTGTCCAAGGGCATGTGGTAGTGGGCTTGAGGGAGGTCAAGGCTTTGGTGGAGGCCCTCTACCATTCCGTTAGCTTGGGGGTGGTATGCCGTGGTACGGGTCTTGTGTCCACCCAGCAGGGCGGGGAGCTCTGCAAAAAGACGGGACTCTAACTGCCTGCCTCGATCCGTTGTAATGGTAGCGGGCGCGCCGAATGGGGCGACCCATGTCTGGACGAAGACAGCTGCTACCGTAGTAGCGGAGATGTCAAGAATAGGCGTGGCCTCCGGCCATCGAGAGAACCTGTCGATCATCGTGAGGACATAGCGGAATCCGTTTGATGGAGACAGAGGGCCGACGAGGTCGAGATGTATGTGCGTGAAACGGATGTCCGGTTCAAGGAATCGAGCAGGGTTCGAAGTCGTGTGCCGGGTGACTTTGAACTTCTGGCAAGCCTGACAGGAGCGAACCCAGCGCTTGACATCGCAGCGCATTCCGAGCCAGACGTAACGGAAATAAATTAGCTGTTGCGTGGCCCGGAAACTGGGGTGCGCCACAGAATGGAGGTGATCAAACACCGAGCGGCGTACTACAGGGGGTAAGAATGGTCGAGGAGTGCCACAGGAAACGTCGCAGCAGATTGGGGTACGAACTTCGGGGAAGGTTACGTCCTCAAGAATCAAGCTTGTCGACGCCGACGACCGTAGAGACTCCAGTTCTTCATCTTGGGCTTGAAGTTCGGCTAGCGGGTCAAGTGCAGGCTGCGCAGACGCAAGGGCGGAGAGTTCTATGTCGACGCGGCTGAGGGTGTCGGCGATGGGGTTGAGGTGGCCGGAGATGTGTCGGATGTCTGAAGTTAACTCTGCGATAAAGGCAAGATGTCGTTGCTCACGACCGCAGTAGTTGGCTCTAAAAGAACGGAATGCGTAGACGAGCGGTTTGTGGTCCGTGAAAATTGAAAAAGCACGGCCTTCGAGGAAATGTCTGAAGTGCTTGACGCTAAGGTAAATTGCGAGTAGCTCCCGACTGAAGGTGCTATAGGGCGTTTCCGGTGGACGCAACTTGCGGGAGAAGAATCCCAGGGGCTGCCATGATCCAGAATCGCCTGATGTTTTCTGCTGGGGGACCGCACCTACGGCTGTGGAGGAAGCGTCCACCATGAGGGCGGTTGGTGCGCCATGTACCGGGTGCACCAGCATGGTGGCTTTAGCAAGAGCTTCCTTGATGTTGGCGAATACGGCAGAAGTGTCTGCGGTCCAGGACAGAGACGAGGTGGCGGAGCGCCTGATGGACAGGAACGATTCGAGTGGTCTTAATATCTCCGCACAGTGCGGGATGAAGCGACGGTAGAAGTTTGTCATCCCCAAAAATGTCCGTAGCTGCTGCAAGTTGGCGGGTTGCGGAAAATGTATGATCGCTTGGATTTTGGATGGTAGAGGAGAAATGCCAGCCGAAGAAATATGATAGCCCAGGAAGTCCAATTCGGGAACGCCGAACTCGCTCTTGTTGGCATTATTATGCCGAAATCGGTGAGGCGGGAAAGTAGCTGGCACAGGTTGGCGTCGTGTTGTTCAGGTGTTGGACTGGCCACAAGAATGTTGTCGATGTAGGCATGGACATACGGCAGGCCACGGATGACACAATCGATGAACCGTTGGAACGATTGAGCTGCATTACGAAGGCCAAATGGCATCCGTGGAAATTCAAAGAGCCCGAAAGGGGTCGTTATGACCGTTTTTGGGATATCTGCCTCGGCAACGGGGATCTGATGGTATGCCCGTATGAGGTCCAGCTTTGAGAATATAGTAGCGCCATGTAAGGATGTTGTGAAATCATGGACGTGGGGGATGGGGTACTGGTCGGGAATGGTAACGCGATTTAAGGCTCTGTAGTGCTCGCAGATGCGCCAGTCGCCGGTCTTCATAGGCACCATGTGCAGCACCGACGCCCAGCTGCTGGAGGATGGGCTAATGATTCCCATTTCCAGCATGTGGTCTAACTCCGCGCGTGCAATGGCCACCTTCTCCTGCGGAAGACTGCGAGGACGAGTGAAGACCAGGGACCTGTGGTTTTGATATGATGAACCACGCTGTGCTTCACAGGCTGGGTTCAGCCAGGAGGGCGAGCTAGCTACGGGAAGTCCCTCAAGATGGCGAGGAAGGGGTTGCTTGAGTCTTGGTAGAAGGCAATTCAAAGTGATTGCAAGGACGAATGGGCTCCGATAATGGGTTGGGTTACGTCGGCCACGAGAAAAATCTACCGAAAGCTGCGCCGGAGGCAGAGATTTAGGGTGAGCGACCGCTGGGCATAGACAGGGATTCGGGAACTGTTCACTGCAGTAAGGGAATACAAGGATTGTTGTCGACGGTCTGTACGGCTTGCGGGGATTACGCTGACTTCTGCCCCAGTGTCAATGAGGTTACGTCGGGCAGAAGCTTGCTCGCGGACGTAGAAAAGGCGACTGGGGGAAGAGCCTGGGCCATTGGTCGCCATCAATGGTCCGCCGACTGGTTTCCCTGTTGCCAAGAGCAAGGTAGGAAGCAGTGGTGTGCGTCAGCACCCAAGCGGCGGTGGTACCAGCACATTGCAGGGCTGTGGTCTCGGCTGGCGGAACGGTTGGTGGAAGGGGACCATCTTGTTCTGCGGCCACTTCGGTCGCGACTTTGCCGTTGGAGATGGGTTTCTGGTCTTGACGCGTGGGAAGCGGCTATGAGCGCGGCCAGGGAGCGGAACTCGCGACAAAGGTCGTCAATGGTGGACTGCGGGGGCTGGCGCGGTTGAGGTTGGGCAGGTTCCGAAGGGGGCAATGCAGGACACACAGCAGCTACAGCTGGATTGGCCACCTCCATAACCGCGTCAGCGAGAGTGGCCAGCTGGTCGAGAGTCATGTCAGCCGCTGTGGCCAGGACCATTTGTACATTTTGCGGGAGTCGGTGAAGAAAGAGCTCACGCAGAAGGGCATCGTCCATGGAAGCTGATTGATCGCCGAGCAGCTGTCGCATGCGCCGCAGTAAGTGAGAGGGCCTGCGATCATCAAGTTCCTTGCCGAGAGAAGCTGTTGCAGGCGTGAGCGGCTTGATAATGTTGTTCGCTGGAGAAGAGCTTGCTTTAGCTGGTGTCATACGGCGGAGAAGGGGGAGGACTTGCCAGTATGTCGTAGACTTCATTCGCAGCAGAGGGAGTAAGGGCTGAAATGACATGGTAAAACTTGGTCTGTTGTGCGGTTATGCCAGCCAAGTTAAATTGCGCCTCAGCTTGGAGAAACCAGACAACTGGGTTGCGGTTGAAATCCGGGGGCAGCTTCACGGCGACGGCAGCCAGTGAAGACGTCGGGAGTGGAGCAGAGCTGGCTTGCGGGTCCCCGAGAGGCATGGCAGAGCACGGGCCAAGGTTCTAGAATGTTCGGTCACGGAACGTTTGGGTCACCAGTTGTTGGAACTCAAGGAGAGACAAAGAGAACCGGCGGGTTTGACGGCGAGAGCCAAACTGATTTATTTATGAACGAGGATGATGATGGCACAACTGGGGCTGCTAAAAGTCTTTGGTGCTATTTTCAGTGCTATAGGGGGTATGCAAAATTCTTCAGATCTCTGTCAAGAATGGACCTCGTCGGCTTCAACAATGGACTTTGGTTATGTCAAGCGGGTGATACAACATATACCGTATGGGAAATGGGAGTCGCATTTAGGGCGGACATTTTCCCACTTTACACCATGACACATGGGGAAATGATTTGAGCATATCGCTGATGGATAACACATTTGGAACTTGTTATGCGTTGACGGCGCCCTCCTCTCGAAGTGTACACTAGCCGTAACTCTTCCATCATCAGTACCGCAGTGCCTCCAACAAAGTATACGTGAATCATATAGCAACTGAGGAGAAGAATGGCGCGTTTACATAAGGAAAAACTTGGCTCTGCATGCACGAGGGCTGTGTCACGGACAAAGTTAAACGGGCACGGGTGTTTGCGCACACGCTGTGTTCATTGCTATAGTCGTTGCTCGATATTTGAACATCGCGTTGTTGGGTGAACAACTGTATGATCGTTATTCTGCGTTAACTATGCGTATTAGGTAAAAAATTATATTTTTTGTACTGCAATCTGTATGTTCTGGATGCTTCACGCCTTGAGCCTCCCTTGCCGTTCTCAACATAACCAAGATGGCCGAATTAGTCTCTGGGGTGTACGGAAGATGGCGCCTCGAAGTGCTCGAACGGCAGTTTGAACTGTAGGACGGGACAACGCAATGCTTGTCCACACCACACTTCAAAAATAGTACTGCTCTCGCCCTAAAAACGACGAACAGGCATGCACTACTTTGCCTCCCTTCAGAGCGATCATTAGAACGCCTGTTTGAAGGGAGACTGCTGTTTTGAGCTTGTTGGCTCTCATGGGCGCTGCATAGAGATGTAGGCAGTTCCAGGTGCAATTGGTATACTATGCACCCTTACTGAAAATCCTGTCATTGTCAGGGGTATTTTGGAAAGACGATTGCGAGGCGATATCTGCATTCACGTGGGAGCTGAACGTGGAAAGTATCCTCAGAAGGTTGTTTGGGACCAATACGTACCGCTGCCAACTTGAGGGTAGCCGACTGTTTGGTGTACAGATAGCCGACCCGACTTTCTCCTATTTTTGAAAATCTTTTTGCTGGCCAGTTTTACTGGGCAGCGAGTTGATCCCCTCCAGACCACGAGGCTTTCTTGCTTTGGCGGCGGCGAGTAAGTGGCATCGTTCTGTGCCGGTTTTGTTTTGTGCACTGACTTAACAGCAATAAGCTTGTTCCACTAAGTTGTCCCAATGAGAACATCAGGTCTTTTCGGTCACCTGATACCGGAGCCGTTTTCAGAACAAAAATCCGTTCGATAGATCGTCCGCAAAAAATTTTTGAACGAACACCATTTTTTCTTTATTTTGTTCATTGCGCATCCTCTGAGACTCGTCTTTCCTTCATCCCCCCCAGTGTGACAGGGTGAAAGCGCACACTATCGCTTCTTGCGTCCTCGAAAAAGATTTAAAGAAAACAGAAAACGCAACCCAAGATAGGGCAGTTCCGATAAGAGTCACCCGATACATTTGTTTTTGTTTTGTTTCGGCAGGTTAAAACTCACCTTCGACGCATGAGGCGGCACTGTGCTCCTTCACCCTCTCACATTGGGGGTGAAGGAAAGACGCGTCTCCGAGGATGCGCACAGAACAAAAGGAAGAAAAAATGGTGTTCCTTCACGAATTTTTTGCGGACGATCTATCAAACGGATTTTTGTTCTGAAAACTACTCCGGTATCAGGTGACCGAAGGGAGCAGATGTTCTAATTGAGACAACTTCATTGCTTTTATAATTAAAAAGTTAATTATTGAAAGTTAATTGGAGCAGTGTCTTAGGGGTTTGCTTCCTTCCTAAGGAGTGCCCTTCAGCATGTGCTATATTGCAATTGATTTCATCTCGAAAAAAGTGATTGATATATATTTAAAGAATATGTTCGCATTTAGCTGGGACACCCTGTATAGTTACTCATTATTCAATTCAATATTCAAAAGTAAAATATTTGCAGTATTTGTATTCGATTTGTTTTTGTATTTGTATTCGATTTTAACATTTTTACTATTAGCACAGCCCTAATTTATGTATTCCAAACTGCAGAGCAAGCTACGTTCATGCTTTGTGCACATCTGATCTGGTCTTTACCAGTGATAGGCAGTACTTGAAGTACCAAGTAGTACTTTAAGTACATTTCTGTGTACTTGTACTTTACTTTAAGTCCATTTTAAATCGTGTACTTTGTACTGTACTTAAAGTACTTTTTTTAGTACTTTCCCATCAAGTGCTCAAGTACCCAAATTTGGACTCTGACAAAAAATCACAAGAGTATCAAAAATGCACCCTACTAAAAGCGCTAGAATGGCAACACGAAGACGAGAACACACAGATAGGGCTATATGTCTGAGTTTTCGTCGTCTTGCATCATTTTAGCGATTCTAGTGAAATGGAGTACCAAGATTCCCAATATGACATTTTACCAAAGTGGATTTTTGTGCTTTTAAAGAGCATATTTGCTGAAGCAAGTCTCTTGTTGCGAGGCTTGGAATGCTGAAAAAGTATCAACTCTTCTATGATTGAGTAAAATGAATGGAATGCAAAGACACGCACACATTATGACACTGCAACCGGCAGCACAATGACTTGGTCAATTGTCATTTCAGCTTTCCCAATGCAAGGTTCTATGCTTTTTTTATATTGTTTCCTTCATTGGCAATTAATAATCAATTTATATCACAATGTGTGATTGCATTACACAGTGAACACTCTGAAAGCCACACATGCTTTCATTTTTACATTTTGCATTTTTTTAATTGCACTGTAATTGGTCACATGGATTACATTGCTGCATATCAGTCGCATAAAAATGAAGGCTTACATCGTGTTTCACCCTCTTTAATTTGCTTCATATTCTCTTTTAAACATGTTGTATTTCAAAAAGCAGCAAGGAATGCCCAGAAATGTATAATCTCAGTTGGCTTGTACTTTTTTTCTCCTGAAATTACCTAGCCTCCTATACCCGAAGATTAGTACCGGAACACCACACTAGGCGGGTGATCTTGGATCAGTCAGCACAGCTGTCTGATTACCTCTCTACATGTAACTGCAAATTATAACATCTGATTAGCACTTAACCTATAGGACATTATGGTTTCAGAGCATTTGTCAAGAATCTTCACTAAGGTTTTGCCAAGAGAGCAAGACATAGATACTAAACAGTGATATGCAAAGTGATACAAATTAAATTGGCGATGTACTTGGTGAGTACTTAAAGTATTTTGCCTAGTACTTTGTACTGTACTTGAAGTACTAATGATACCAGGTACTTGGTACTTTACTGTAAGTATAATTTTGAGGTACTTTGCCCATCACTGGTCTTTACCCTGACAAGGTTTTAGAAGGGCACGTGTTTCAAACGCACAGTGCCTGCCAGCTGGTCCACTCACCTTCGGAACCATTCACAGCCATTCACAACCATTGGATGCTGAGATAACGCAAAATGTGTTGCATCATTTCAAATGGCTACTGGAGCAGCATGCCTTCTCAGAAATGGGAAAGAAAACCTCCAAATAAGCCTACTAGATGCTTGCGGCAAGCACAATCGAAAAGTGCTTCCGGAAATTGTTTTATCAGGGCAGTGCCTGCATGTCCACAATCAGGAAATGACCACCTGACAATCAATAACTGGGAGGTACTTGGTATTGAAGGATCCACCAATGGCTTTCATAGCCGCACACGATATTGTGGTGTGCTGACATGATAATCGAGAGACAATGGAGACAGACGAAAATAATCAAGAAAACTGCACCGTACCTGGGAGGTACATGGAGTGACAATGATAACAGAGACAAACATCTGCCAATGATGGCCAGAGCTCTGCACACCCTCTACATTCTGAAGTGTGTTGCAACCTCTGACAGCATGTATAAACACGTGTGCACGTACTGAAAGTAAAGGAAATACACAGCCCCTTATTTTAATGATATTTTGGATTATACAAATAATTTCCGCTGCCTCAGATTCATTTCATTGATGCTGCATTGATTCAGAGATTCATATCATACGCTGCAGTATTGCGGCTAGAGGTAGTTACTGCTATTAGTGCTCTCTGCAGCAGGCTGTACTGGATGCAAGACTAAAACTGTTGTGTTTTTAGAATTCAGAGACTTCTACGAGCTCCAGATGAAGATGGACCAGCAATATGGAGGAGGAAGCTGTTCAGACCCAGAGTCCATATGGTCGAGTCGTGGAGAGTCCCCGCAGAGAAGCAAGGTGAGTCTTTGTTTTCCTCTGTTGGCAGGAATTCCTTCTTTGCCTGCTCTAAGGTCTGACTTCTTGCAGCAGAAGTCTGCCCTGGAGGAGAACATAATAATGAGGCTGAAACGACAAAAACCAAATTTTAGAGAGTGAGTATTACACCTTTACTGTAACTGCTACCCGGCAATGAAAGAGTGGAAATGTGGTTGTGGGCTTGCATGTTGTGTTGGGGTGACAGTATGGGAGGAGCACATAGTGGCAGGCAGTTTGTATGATCCTCCGTGGCCTGGGGAAGTGTTTGAACTATTCACAAATGTGATGCCTTTTAAATGAGGCATTTCGGCTGGTTGTTTTGTCTGTGATTGTATGAACATTCAGCTGTACGTGTTAACACTCTTTTTTAATTAACTAGTCTACTGCTGGACTGATTCAGACATAAAAACAGTGGAAGTGAGCCAATTTTGGGGTGCTGAAAGCTAAAATGATGCTTAACATTCCTAATTGGCTGTAATTCTCGTGATGCAGGGAGGTGCAAGCTTTGCAAATTCTTTTGTAGAAACGCAACGCTATGTCCAAACAAAAAATGTCTCCTTATTAGCACGAAGTTTGCTTAACGAAGCAGTCTAGAGGCACACAACTTTGTTTTTGGTTGGTATGGAATGTTAGGTGCCCGAAACCTATTTCCCACAATTATTACAATGGCAGCAAACTTGTGATACCTACAACAGCCCCCCTCCCCTCCCTCCGAATCTCCTGTGCGCGAAACGCCCTCTGTAAAGAAAAGGAAGAGGAACATCGCGGGACTACTCACTGCCATTGTCATCAGACATTGAACCTTGCTTCATCCACCCCTTACGGACGTCTCCTGCTTCTCTCTTGTTATATTGGTGCCGAAACCCAGGAGCCCGGTCCACATACGAAGCAAAGAGGGCAGGAGCTACAGGGCGTAAGGGCCTCATTACCCGTAATATCATGGAGGCCTTACAGCAACTGGAGGTAATACGTAAGCATCGCCATTCCATATGTTTGAATGTCTTATGCCTGATCGAGCGCATCGATGCGCTCTTACACGAAAGTTCTGGTTGCAAGTGTCTGGTGGAAAACCTGAAGCTAGTGGATTGATGGTACTCAGGACTGCAGCACCTGGATGAGGATATTTTGGCTGTAGTCAACATAGATGCAATAGATAACGAAATGTCAGACTGCGATGTTCATCTCGAGATGGTCATTTCTGCGAAAGTAAGTGCAAGCGATCATCTGGAACGCTGCTGCATGGTTTTACAGACGTTAACGACATACAGCTTGACCGCAAGTCAAGCCGAGCGAAGCAGCCTTCCCCGATCAAACATTCAACCAATGCCGACACCTCTCTCACACCAGGCGCCTTCCGAAATCTCGTCCTTGTCTACGAGCACAATACGAAGGCCCCAAGAAAGAAATGCGGAGCCTGGTGTCCGGATCTCAACTGATAGCATTGCCAGAGAAGGGCATGAAGTGCTTGACGGCTCGGGCCGGAATTCTGAGAACGCCGAAGCTTCTGAGCCTGGCTTTGTGGTTTCTGTGCACTTTGCTACGCTGGAACCGCAAATTCCGTCTACTTCAAGCTCTGGACCACGAGAGGACCAAGGACTAGAAAAGTGCCCGATTCCTTCCCCGGAGATGCCCCGCAAAGGGCCCATCTGACCCCAACTACTCGGTACGTGACCCATCAGAAGATTTCTAGGGTACGGCGATGGCTTGAGGGTTTGCTGTGCTGCACCTGAGAGTTGTGCACTTGCACACACTGCCCATACTGGCCCCAGTGGGTTAATGTGTAAGAGGTTTCTCGCTGTGCGAGTATCTGTGCATGTCTTCGAGCCGGACTGAGGCGCACCGACTCCGTGCTCCACGCCATTTCAGGACACTGTGAACCTCACAGGTTCACCCTCACCTGACCTTACTTCTATGCATCGTCTGTGGCAGGGAAGTGTAAAAAAAAGGAAGAGGAACATCGCGGAACTACTCACTGCTATCGTCATCAGCTTATGTTCTCTTGTGTCAGACATTAAACCTTGCTTCGTCCACCCTTTAGGGACGTCCCCTGCTTCTGTTTTGTTATACCCTCCTTTGCCTTTCTGATAGACGCGTGATGAGCGCCTGGACGCACATCATTCTGACGTGTGAGGAGGGGACGCTCGAGCCTCTTTGGATCTGGGATCACGTGATCAAGGTGACGTTGGCCACCACCAGTCAGCAACCCACGGACATCGTTTTCTCCTTGCTTTCCTTGCCCTGATAGGTGGAGCGAAGCTCCATTAAGTAAAGCTTTTTCCATCTTCGCCATTCTTCTTGCAGTGCGATTGTACGCATATTCCACGTGCCGTGGAAGTCTTCCATGTTATTTGCATGTATTTCTGGTGGGATTGTTGTCAGCCGTTTTCCTGTGATGGATTCTGCCTGTGTTAGTGGTGCAACTTGGCAGAGAGTTTATGACAGCTTCTATTTCTGTCACAGGTCTTCGTATGTGAATACTTGTCAGCCAATTGTCTTTCTTAAGGCCTACTTGACAGATCTTATCAACCTTTAATAAAATCCTCCCCACCACAGTGCGTTTGTTGGAATAAACTTCCAAGTGATGCTGTGTGTTCCGAGCCAAGTTAGTACTACATTATCACGGATGTGACGCCCTAGTACGCTCAGCTCGTGATATTTCATAATGCAGTAGGGAGTGCTCGCTGTGGGAGTGCTGTTGGTTTCCGTGTTCTCTGTATAAGAGCGTGTATGTTTTGTGCTGTAGGAGAAAGATCTCACTTCATATTGATGACTAACTGGTAAACTAGCAGGGCTCATTAACTAGTACTTGCCAGAAATGCATGCTAAAATTTTTCAGAAAATTCTAAGCATAATTACTTTCTTATTGCAGACACCAAAAACCAAAGCATGAAGTAATGAAGCTCAATTTGTGATGTACTGGCTGAATACCTCATTAAATATTGATACCGAAATTCTACAACTATTGTTCAGTAGTTTAAAGTAGAGCCCTGCGCGGATGAGATTTTTGGCATCCGCATCCGACCCGCATCCGCGCACACGTGGTCCGCATCCGCAGCATACACAACAGTTTACATCCGCATCCGATCCGCTGACAAAAACGCACCATCCGCATCCGATCCGCAAAATCCGCACGTTTCGAAGGACGCGTAAAGACCGCCGCAAGCATATGTTGGTATAATTTCGGATATGCTTCCACGCTGTCATGGAAGGATTCATGACGACAAGCGACGGGAAACGTTTCAACAAACGCGATAGGGAGAGACATCTGGAACGCGTGGAACGCTACCTTGTCGGTGCACGTGCGGTTCGAGACGTCAGAATACGTCTCTCCTGTCTTGGCCGCGCATGGTCAAAGGTGAACCCGAGCATCCGCCCGCTGTCGCCGCGCAATGCAAATAAATTGCTAGTGGACAAATTACAGCACGCGGTATATCCGCATCCGATCCGCTACCGATCCGCTACCTTCGTAACCGCATCCGATCCGCATCCGACCTCGCGCCACCCGCATCCGATCCGCACACCGCAGAAAGTTCTAAATTTTCATCCGAATCCGCAAGCATCTTGCGGATATCCGCGGATATCCGCTTCCATCCGCGGATGGTGCAGGGCTCTAGTTTAAAGTACCTTCCCTAGTACTTTGTACTTGGAAGTACATTTGCAGTATGGTACTTTGTACTGTACTTAAAGTACCAATGATGCTCAAACTTGGTACATTTGAGGTACTTTGCCATTCCTGACAAAATGAAATTATTAGTTTATAATTATTTGAAATTTAATTGGGCAAAGTAAAGTTCTGGACCCAAAATTATTACGCACAATATTACTTTTACTGATCATATCATCCTACATGTCGTCATTTGCAGATTTATTTACTGTTAAGCTTAGAAGTGAGGCTGTTGCCATCCGCTCTCATTGTCTTCTGCGGGGTTTATGTTGAGACCAGAACTATGTACGCTTACCTTTTCACATGAGTGGGGTACACATAACATTCTTCTTTGAGAGCCCTTCTTCTAACTACCTGAACAACCTCAATTTCAGAGCCCATATAAGGGAGTACCTGAACAAATTCAGGGAGAAGCAGTGTGGCCTAACCGGAATGACAGTCAAAGCAATCGTGGCGGGCATCCTCGCACTCATGAAGAGTGACTCGCTAAGTACGCAACGCTCCCATGCTTCCTCGCATACTAGAAGTCTGCCGTAGTTGATTTCAGGAGCTATGAAACCTAGTTATATTTTTGCTATTGTTGTTTTATCATGTTCTCTGGTGAATCCACAGTCGGTGACACCTCCTGATATATTGTTAGTTAATTATTTCATCAGTGGGCCTTGTTACCTTTCACTTATGTAAGTGCTTTTTGAGCATTTCCTTGTATTCATGGCCGATCTGCTGAGAGTGGTACTTGGAATTTGGATACTGGAATTTTGATAATGGTGATAAGCACACATTGCCAAGACTGCCCTGTACTAACGCCATCTAGAAACAAAGCCTGATCACTTAAACGACTTCCTGTCGGAGGCCATAGCCTTGGAGACGAGCTGCCATCAGCAGCATGGGCAGGCATTGGTAGCCACAGTAGAGCACTGCATGGGACGCATCTCTGAGGGCCAGGCCTGGCCAGGCCCTACGACTCCTTACCAGGCCTGGGCCAGGCCCAAAGTATGTCTAGGTTTCCTGGGCCGGCCCAAACCAAAAATCCAAAATCTCTAAATTTCCAGGCTACCCAGCCTGGCCCATTGTAGTGGGCTGTAAAAGTTGACTGTGGCTAACTAACAGTGGGGTAACACAGGCTAGAGCCTGATGTCGGACCTGCAATGTACAGGCCTTGGTTCGGCCTGTGTCCATTATGTCAAAGCCCGATCCCATGCAGTGCTCTAAGCTGCAGAATACTTGTATTTGAAATTGCCCATGGCGATTGGCTGCGTGTCTTGAATCGTACGAAGGAATGACAGGACGCATGAAGTAGGTCTTCTGTACCTACATATGTAGTGTTGCCTGTAGTCAATTGTGCGGTATTTGGGTCTCTACTACCTTATGGATCAACTTGGCATGTCCTTAGTACTCGTTAGTATTATATGAAGCTTGTTGCCCTTATGCTGGTATGAAACAAGCCTCTTGGGCTTCATGTCGCATGTCACCACTACAGTCATTGGCCATTCAACCCCCTTCATCAGAGCTAGGCATGTTGGCCATCATGTTGCTTTTCTTTTGCTAGATGCATGATACTTCGTGAATGATGCACTCTGGTTACCTAGTTACCTTAGTGCCTCCTCTACAGGTTGAGTTCAAGCTGTGGTCATTGACTTGCCATGGTGTTGTGTGACATGGACTTTCAGTCTACATAGATCGCTTACTAACTGAAGCCTTCACTCAGATAGGCACTGATGCCCTGCCACACATGAGAAAAAGAAGTGCAGCACTTCTCCTGGTTGAAAGGCACAGCCAGGAGGCACTACGCAAGTTGTCTTGCAGGAAAGGCGCTAAACTTCGTTCTGTACAGGACTGTGCTTGAGGGCAACTGCTGCAGTGATAAATTGTTCCCTACAGTTTGTGCTCAAGAATTTTTGTAATACGAAGGGTAGTCCAGTGCCAAGTTTTTACTCACATTTGTCTAGTCTTGCAGCCCTGGGGGGTGTGATAATAGATGTGATATGTGAGCACAGCTGAGAGGATACAGATGTGCATAGAAGACTACTGGAGTCGTGCTTATTAGTTACTTCATGGCACATGTTGCAATAAACACTGCAAATATGGTGTGACATTGCGTTGTGTTACATCCGTGGGCGTGTGCAGTTTAATCACGTTTGACGCCAGTGTTCCAATCTTGAGCTCTCACATGGCAATCACTATCGTTATTTTGTCAGTTTGGAAAAATTCCAAGGGTCACGTTACATACGGAATATTGACATGAAGTGGGCCCAGTTATATCAAATCCTTGACTGCTTACTGAAATGTTTACTGGATCCTTTTTGCTATGCAATGTAATCGAAACCTTTGTTTTTGGTTGTATGCTAAAAGCTGTACAATGGTGAAACATGGTAGGATTTTTGGCTGGAAGAGAAAAGTGGAAAGAACACACAAGATTAAAGAAACCATAGAGTGGTATGATAGTGTTTAGTATTTGCCTGTGCCTATCGTGTGGAGTCACTGGGTTTGTGCCTTGTCAGATTCGTTTCAGGTCACCATTCAGGGTGGTTTTACCAGCTTAATCCTACAATATGAGTTGTGCCAAAACATTGCTCTAAATTTGGCTTTGCTGTTGCTCCTCCTGGTTCCTGATCCTTGTGTTGTACAACTGTGGGTAAACTTGAGACTGTAGCAGTGATACGGAATACATGGAAGTTAAGAGTGCTCAAGTATCAACATGCATCAACATACAGCTTTTACATTTGCAATGGTCAATATCGGCGGGCAGTAATAGGTAAATGGAAACCGCTGCTGTACAAGGACAGTGAACAAAGATGCAAGATTGCATTTGCAATATTTGACAACATATTTGAAAAAAATGTTTGGCTCGAGTTCTTCAGTTCGTGTCTTCAGATTGGAGGCTAAAATTTGAGCTGTGCGAATATTCGAAATTTTAAATATGAAACTAATATCTGATGCAATTTGAATGCTATTCACAACCTATTTTCAGTAGACAAAATTTTCGAATATTTTTGGAATACCCTGGGTGTCTACCAACCTGGAAAACGGAATTGTCAGGGAATTTTGATGTGACTGGAAAAGTCAGGGGATTGTCAGGGAATTTGGCCAAAAAGCAGCTGAAGTCAGGGAAAATCACGGACAAGTGCCATGATGATGCGCGGCGAATTCGCGAGTGCCAACCGGTGGTTGAGCGGCGATGCCGCAGCAACGTTACCGCGAGTAGCAGTTTGCCAGTACGACAAGTTCTTAGGCAGAAAAGTAGGATAGCCTCACTAATACTTAGTAAATGGTCTGTTTTATGGTCAAAATGTAGGAGTAGGCACGAAGTTCCCTTTTTGTTTTTGTCAGGGAATTCGCTTGAATTAGGGAAAACCTGGAAAAGTCAGGGAATTTGAAGGCTGCAGTTTGGTAGACACACTGATACCGTAGTACTGAAGCGAGGTATCCCTATCGCCATCCTGCAAGTGGGCTTCGCCTCATTACATCCAAGCGTCAGGTGAAGCCCACTTCACGTTACCGCCATTGTTTTGGTGTGCGGCTCCATTCTGTAAGTCTGCTTCACCTCATTACACTCAAGTGTTATGTGAAGCTAGCTTTACACTGTTTACAATATTGTCACTAAAGCCTACAACTTCTGTGAGCTCATGGTCAACACTGTACTCTTTGCACTGTATGTTCCAGTAAATCTACTCCCAACTTTCAGAGTTATGTTAATTAACAGATGGAAATATGTGCAGTTTCTAAAAAAAGTAAGGAAATTCACAATGTGAACATAGAAATGAAGAGATGCACATAAAGCAGGTTGCATGGAACATGTTGACCAGTGTACCATACACAACACACACGGACCCTTCTCTCAGGTTACGCTGGGTGTTACGCTGGGTGTTACGCTGGGTGTTACGCAGGTGTTACGCTGGGTGAAAAGGCTAAGTATGGAGCAGAACATTTGATTCGCTGTCTGAAGAAATTATTCGGATTTGATTCGAAGTGCAAGTGAAATATTCGTAAACTATTTGCAGTGGACTATTCGCACAGCTGTAGTTAAAATGTTGATAATTAGGATTTTGCATTGTGCAATGGTTAACATTGGAAAGCATGACAGTGCACACACACAATTCAGAGGACTCGCTGTTGGGCACGTTGGTGACTAGACATGAAGATAAAAAAACAAAGCGCGGAAAGACACTACGGAAGAAGAGAAGACTGGACAGGCTCTGACAGGGACGGGACAGGGACAATTGAGAGGGAATGCAGTGCCTTATGTTTGCAATATTTCGCTTTCTGGATTTTTATCACTGGTTAAATCCAGCAGCTCTCCAGGGCCCAACAAGAACCAAATGAAACAAGCACCTGCACATTGGTGAAAAAGGCAGGGGTTAATGTTGCATTTAAAACAATTGTGCCTACCCCTAAGAGCGTGGTATTAGTCACATTCAATTTGCACAGTGTGGAACGCTGGTAGCTCATAACAGCCCTGCAAAGAATAATACATAGGACAAACTTCCAGATGTGTAAATATGCCTTCGGCAGTAGTAATCACTCGTTGAAATATTCTTGTAAATATTATGTTATGCAAAGATTGCATAGGGAGACTTCATATAGAATGAGTACGGATCTTTTGAAATTAGGCTAGGCTGAGAAGGATGCAGGCGAATCACATTTAACAGGCACAGATTGTGGTCAAGTCTACCAGGGGCCGGTATCAATTTCAAAGGGTTAGAGCCTGTAAGCAGGGTGTCTACCAACCTGGAAAACAGGGCATTGTCAGGGAATTTTGATGCAGCTGGAAAAGTCAGGGGATTGTCTGGGAATTTGTCAAAAAAGCAGCTTAAGTCAGGGAAAGTCACAGACAAGTGCCATCACAATACGCAGCGAATTGTGAGTGCCGATCAGTGGTTGAGCGGCCACGGCACAGCATTGTTGCCGTGAGTAGCAGTTCGCCAATACGACAAGGCCTGAGGCAGGAAAGTAGACCATACTCACTAATAGTCAATAAATGACATGCTTTATGATGGATTTGTATGAAAAAGCAGCAGCAAGCACAGAATTCCCTTTCGTTTTGGTCAGGGAATTTGCTTGAAATGGTCAGTGAAAACCTGGAAAAGTCAGGGAATTTGAAGGCTGCAACTTAGTAGACACCCTGTGTAAGTGATCCTAAAAAAGGTGCAATATATTGGCTTTCTGCAGTAAACGTTCTTGTTGATGTTCAGTTTAAGTGCCTGTGTGTCTTCCTTTCATGTATCCCAACATGAAAGGAACATAGAAGGGCACGTCAAAACATGCCAGGGGTAGAAGAAACTGGGATTACAAGGACTGGGACCCGGATTCGCAGTGAGAGCTTTCAATCTCACGAGTCAGGAGAAAACCAGCTCCCGCGGCATAATGGTTAGATCGCTTTCTACGCCGAGAGTGGGAGGTGACGCGGGTTCGAGTTCCCGCACTGGCTGTGCTGTCTGGGGTGCCCTGGGTTTTCCGGCAGACTTTCCAGACCCCCCCCCCCTTGTCCCCCACTCCTTCCTGGTGTCTTCTCTGCAGCTGTGCACGTCTGTACGCCGCTCATGGCGAAACGTCTGAAGGAGAGCAGTTCAAGCTATGTCAACAGAGTTAACCCTGCCGCCTGCTCCTCCCGGTGCCTTGCTCCCGCGCTATAGCAGACTATTCGCGGCTGGTAATAGCAGTGCTCGGATGATCTGACGTCACAACACGCTAGTGTCCGACTTTCATTTCGCGGAGATTCCGTTGCGGGTGCCTGAGAAATTCGATTTTTCGTTTTCGTCGCAGTTTCCAGACGATTTTCGGTACCTGCTTCCGTTTCCTCAGCTGGTCTTCGTTTCGATTTCTGGTAAAGGTAACGAAAATATATTCGTTTCCTGCAGAATTTGGGTACGTTTCCGTTTCCAAACCTTACTATGTCGTAGCTGAAGTAGGAAAACACAGAAGTCGTATGTGGTCTTCCCCGACCGCTCATACTCTGCACAGACTGAGGCACCAACTTTGCACAACTTCGGTACAAACTGGAGCACAGCCAACAGTTAGTTGCGCGCGCAAACGGCATTGCGGTTTCGACCGGATTGGATTGGATCGGATTAGTTTAGTACCCGTGCCTACCTCTAGAACATGTCTGCATGAATCATTCGCGTTGGCTACATGGGATTAAAATTTGCAATCTGATCACTGATGAGGTGTAAGTGAGAGAATACTAAAAGGTGCACATTAATTTATTAGTACCTTCAAGGCAAAGCACTACAGAGGGGAGTGATGGCTTTAATTCGATGGAACATAGCATTCATACAAAACAATGACGATTGAAAGCTGTTCCACTCCAGGCTTGTTCTAGGTCTGATCAAATTCAAGGTATTATGGAGGGGTAGGAAAATTACGCTACGTGAATTCCCCTAACGTGACCAACCCTATTCATAGCTCATTGTCCCATGTCACAGCTCGCTAGGAGGAACTGGGAGACCGTCGCTGCGCCCATTCTTCTAAACTGATTCTCTCAGGAAATGCGCACTTTCCAAAGAAAATATTTTTGACAGTGACAGTTCCTGAATGTAGTATGTTCATATACCACAGGAAGAAGAAGCGGAAAACTGTAGGACGTGCCTTCTATGCTCCATCTTCCGATCCTGATCTTTTTCTTTCTTCACTCGTCTGCACAGCTGTTACGGATGGACCCAAGGTCGCGGGCTCGATCCCGGCTGAAGACACCAGAAACTTAGTGGCAGGGTACAAATTGATTAGGCACGCTGTCTTCACGAGGGACGTTAAATAGTTAAATTGACTCGCATCTGGAAACGTGTGTATGAGACCGATATTGAATGTTCGGCACCGCTTCACTGTCTACTTGGCAAGGTTTCTTATCCGAAAACAGCTTACTAAACGAGTTTTACCGATCCGCACTCCCCCTGCCGCTAACTAAGACAAGCGATACTATCATCATGGTGACGTAAGCCAGGCACACGAATGGGAGCGCAGCACAGGCGATTGCCTTGTCTGCATGGAGGAAGGAAAGAGAGGAGAAGCCCTGTTGCGCCGGGAAGTGAAGTCGGGATTGGGGGCCACTCCAGTGACATCACCGCTCGCTTTCGGTTACATACACCTCTATGGGAGCCCCAACGCATACTTTCGGAATACTTGGAGAGCGGTGGTAGCGCGCCAAGGTGGCTCCCACAGTGGTGTGTGCAAACTGATCTCATTGGGCTATTTAGGTAACCTGACCCCCGCGTGGCTCCAAAGAAGCTATAGCTCATCTCCTATCCTCACGTCACTTGTTGCCCCACGCTACTCTCTTCTGTCGAAGAGCCGTTGGGGCGCCTCCTTTTCTTCTTTCCTCCATGCTCGTCTGCTTCCACCTTCGCACCACAATATGCCAGGGAAACGGTATGTTACCGGAAATGGGAACGGTATCGGAAACAAACGCATGCACAAGTACTATTACCGCAAACGAAAGGGGAAGTGACACCACACAAGTATACAAGGTGTCACACAAGTGTGCCTTCGGCACATGGGCACCTTCTTTTTGTTTTCCTTTCATGCGTTTGTAGATGTAATTGTCAATACATTGCACATTATTCTGAATACGAATACACGATGAGAACTGAGAACATTGGGAAAGAAAGCACGTGATCATCAGTGTCGTTCAGTAGCCTGAGTCATCGTTGCTCCTTGTGAGACTCATGCAGAGGAAGATGTAGGCATCGTGCGGCATCACCCAAGACGGCAGGGTATCTACATTTACGTAGCTAGTCCCTCCCTCCGGCCCGGTGCCCCTGCCCATGATCAAAATGACTAGAAGGGCCCAAGCAGGCCCCTTAGAACCAGGACCACGCTCCTGCTGCGTGCAATGCCACGGAGCAGGAACGAAGGTTCTGCGACCTTCGTGTTTAGTAAGTCTCGGGAGCAAACCGGCGCATGCGCATTAGCAGTCAGAGCTTTTGTACATCTCACAGAGGGGCTCGGTGGAAGCCTATCAAAAGGCCGAAAATCATAACGCCGAACTATCAGAAGGCCCAAAGCCAAAAGGCCGAAAAATCATAACGCCGAGCTGTCAACAAGCCGAAAATGGAAAGGCCAAAGAGACACAAGACCGACCTAGGGTGAACACCCCAGTGAATGACCACTGAATGGGATTGTTTTTATAAGATTATGAAAAAATTTTGTGGCTCTTGTATTAGAAATCAAATAATTGGAATGCATATTGGTGCTCGCAAATAGACTGGCTAGAGAGAAGAGAAAAAAAAAAAAAACATTACTACATGTTTACCACGAAAAGAAAGCGCCTGGTGGGTGAATGCCAGTGAATGACTTGTATCACCAACTGAATGAATTGTAGAGGAGATGGCGTTTTTCTACATTTGGTGACCCCAACGCGATTTGATCAAGCAACCGTCTGAATCGCTTGCTCTACAGAATGGTTAATGCTCCGGTTAATGACCATCGTTAATGCATTAATGTACCCCTACACAGGATCTCTATGACAAGACCTGTAGGATTTCTTTTTCTTTTGCTTGGCTTACAACTTTCGGTACCGTTCTATTTGAAGAACTGTATAATTACCACGCTTAATTGTCCCCTGACGCAGGAGCACATATATGATTTATTTGAGAATGGTCATTCACTCGGGTACTCACCCGACTTATGGAAAGCCGAACAATTAGGTGCGGTTTTGAGTCACAGCTTTTTTTTTTAAATTCCGTGTTAGCGCCGCCAAGCAACTGTGGCTATAAGCGGCGTACAGGCGTGGACAGATGGAGAGAGGACAACAGGAAGGCGTGGGGGACGGGGGTTAGTATGCGTCCTGGGCTGAGTCAGAGCTGATAGGGAACTGGTTTTAGGAATGACCTAGGTTGAAGCCGTTATTGAAAATGGGTTGAGAATGGGAAATGTCATCGGATAGCTAATAATTTTTCATGTTAACTTATTGCAATAGTGTACAATAACACAGTGGTTCATATGTACATTTTTCCTTTTTGTTTTCCCCCTAAGTGATGGAAAGTACGTTATTAGCACGAAGTTCGGTGAAATAATTTATTTGCTGTATTAATTCACAACCAGTCTATCCTACTTAATTTCTAGAGCTACTTAATTTTTTTTATCGCAGTTGGAATAGCAGTTTTCGTATCTTGGGTTCCTTATTTTTCGGCCTTCTGATAGTTCGGTCTTCTGAATTTTCGGTCGTGTGATTGTTCGGTGTTTTGATTTTTCCGCCTTCTGGCTTTCAGCCTTATGACTGTTCGGCTGTTTGATTTTTCCGCCTTCTGGTTTTCTGCCTTCTGCCTTATTAGTTTCGGCCTTATCATTGCCACCAAACGCACCACCACCAAACCACCAAAACTCATTCGGAAGGTCCTGGGATATAGTGGTGACCTGGAAGGCTTTAGGAACGTCATGCTGTAGTCCTGCAGGTATCCTCAGGGCAGCACTTCTTATCTAGCTGTTCAGATCTCGTACTTTCTTGCACGGTGCCTCTAGGCCTATCAGCCAGGGAACAGATAATTCATTTGTGCGATGCAAGCTCAGAATCGGTGGCCCATCGTAAATTTAATTAATCCATATGAAAAATAATAAGTCGTTGCTAATTATTAATAAAAAAATACGGCTCACTCTTCAATATTTCGCGAGATAATCGAAGTTTAAGGGCGTACCATATTTGCGGCATGGTAAGACACCCACCATGTCTACACATGTCATGTCATGTGGACACTATGGGGCGGGAGCGGAAGAATGACTCCTAGCTTGGACGGCGGATAAACAGGTTTCTGCTGCTTTCTGGAGAGCGAGGAGGAAGACGTCGCGCAGGGACGCCGACAGGGTGGTGTTCGCGTTTTGTAACATTTCAAAGAGCGCTGATGTAACAGGGCGAAGGCCGGTTCAGTGCTATAGGGGAGGGGCCGAGTGGCAGAGGAGAAGTTGGAAGTCGCTCAGCGGAGAAACGGAATCATTGATGCTCATGTGCCCAGTGCTCGGGCGCCATACTTTCGCGTTTCGGGCAAGTGTATAGTACGTTTCGTGCAAGCTTGGAACATGGTATGTGTTACTCTATTGGGTGTACGAACACGTTCAACGCTAACCCAGAAGTGATTCCACAAGCCGATCACAGACTATCCGCGACCTGCAGACGGCCGCAAAGGCTCTCCGGCCGCTCCCAGTCTGCTCTTGTCTGGGCCAAACAGCACTCCAAGTTCTTACTATGCTTGCATTACATCAATCGCACAGAAGCTGCTCCACTTTTCGCGTCTGATTTGCGGCTTTATTGTCGGTGATGAACGAGAAGCGAAATGGCACTGTACTTTCGGAATCGACGGGGACGGATATGCTACAGTCCTCAGGTGGGCAAAATTAATCCACACACCGACCACTGTGGTGTCGCTCATAATCATAGTTGTCTCGCCACGTAAGGCCACGAATTATATGTTACGGGTGGACCTACATGGCTGTCGACGTTGGTGGACGCTGCAAAGCAATTGCTTTAAAAAGTGTCTTAATAAATTGTATGATCAGCACTCTCCTATTCAGTCCACAGATGACAGGCTTTAGTACAAGGTCTGTATGCCCCACCTGGAGGACTCGTTTTAGAGCGCAGCTCGTTTAGGGCGCCCGTTCCTGGGTTGAGCGGCGTCGCTCTGTAATCGGCAGAGCGAACGAGGAGCGAAGCGAAGGACGGGAGAGCGTGATGATGAAAGCAGCGGGGGAGAGTACGGCGAGAGTGAACAGGGCGCGAGGAGGAAAGTGAAGGAAGAGGGTTCCACTACAGTGGCTAGAATATACTGACTGGTGTGCCGGCCGACAGCGTTGTTGTATGGGAGAGGGGGACCCCGTTAGCGATGATCGGCATAGGTGGCGCTCGCTAAAGGAGTCGTGCTTCCCCCTCGCCTTTCGCGCGGGACTGCCAGTTGAATATGTTCATGGGTTCTCGCTTTGCTGTGCTGTTTTACATTAGTTTGCTCCCCTACGGACCGTTCTTGTTGTGTGAGCTCTTTCTTGACTCGAACGAATGCTCTGGCTTCCTCAGGTATGATCCCAGGATGGACGGTGTTGGACAGAAAAGGAAACGTGAGCCCAGAGATCGCGCGTGTTTTGTACCACTTGGTAATAGTGGATATCGCTCTTGCAAGGAGAACGTAGCTTTGTTTTCTGCACCTAAAGACCCCGAACTTCGTGGAAAGTGGGAGTCCAATATTCGAAGGGATGATAAGAAGCTAACGACAGGTAACGTGGTGTGTGAAAAGCACTTTGAGGGTCACCTGATAGAACGCAGCTTTTGCAACTACTATCAACAACGAAGTGAACCTGCTGTTGAGACAGTCTATCTTTGAATTGAGGTGTTGCCCATGTGTCTCAGCGGATACCATGCTAGTCATGTTATTTTTCCTATAGGGCAATATTACCTTCCGGCATGGGGGATGCTTTCTAGATTTTGTCAAGTTATGTGTTCTCCCTTGTGCAATACTGCCCTCTTGTATCAAGGGGTGGATATCTACTGACTTATGTGTTGTCCCTAGTGCAATATTACATCCCTGTGTAAAGGGATGCTTCTTATCTGACGATTTATCTGTTCTCCCTTGTGCAGTATTGGTTTCCTGTATGAAGGGATGCTTTTTATGTACGTATTTTATTCTTCTCAGACAAAGATGGCCTTCGCATATCAGGGAAAATGTTTTATTCATTTATTTATTCTTCCAAATTAAGCGCCCAAAGTGTACTTACCACCCGCGTCTATTTTTCGGGACACAAACCGATCTCTGGCTGTGGTGCTGTTCGTTGCTGGTGTAGTTCCTCAAAATAAAGTCTGAACAGAAGCCAGCGTTCTCTCTCTCCAACTAATGTCATGCTCGCATACCTAACAGGCCGAACACATCTTTTGGAGACAGAAAATCGACTTGTGTCGTGTCCGGCCGCCAAAAGCAACGACGTTCCGATGCTCCGCATTTCCGAGGGCATATTACCTTGTTTTTTACTTTCTTTCCACTCCAATCCCGGCACGATATATCTAGGACCCCAGACCGGGTGCCCATAGAGATTCTAGCAGAAAATGAGCACACAAAAGTGAAAAAAAGGAAAAAAAAAGAGATACGCTAAGCGCAACTCCGTATGCAATCAGCCGCTTGTTCGCGCGGGTAGCACATGTACTCCCCGTAGCGCCCTCTCAGTTGATCATCGCGAACTCGTCATGCTCGAGCCGCTCGGCCGGCACACTAGTCAGTATATTCTAGCCACAGTAGTTCCACGAGAGCAGTCGAAGGAGCCACGCTCGGTCTGCGGCATCTACCTGTACTCGCATTTTGCATGACCTGTCGGTGGCGCATCTAAACTCCAAGATGGCGGACGTATCCAGGTTGTCGCTTGGTTTCGATTTTGAGATTTCTGAACTGCAATGTTGAATCCCGATGCGTTGAAGGCGAACGATTATTAAACGCTGCTCATATACTTCTGGCAGGCGTAACCGAGTTGTCCAAAGAGAAGGCTATACTTGTCGCGTATTATTTGCGAAGTTCTGGCGTGTTTGATCAACCACACTTCGTGAAGGTGGATTTCACGTTTACCGGTTGCGAGGTCGAAATAGCAAGCAGCGAGTGTCCTGCGCTGCAGGAATGTCAGAGACATGCAAGACCTGAGATAGGAGTGCTACCTGAAGAAAGTGCTATGTGTGGAAAATAAAACTGGTGCATAACTCAACCTCAACAGCTGCGCTCAAATTTCGCATTAGCGGCTATCTTAATAGTCCAGTGATTTTTTTTCTTGCATATTATTTTGTCACACAAAGTACAGGGTGCACATACCGCATTTATTCATGTCCTCATATCCAACGTCGTTTTAATGACCATGACGTTATCTGTAATGAACTCGTGAATTTGACCCACAGCCAGAAATGCCGAGTACCCGCACGCATTCTGATTGTGCGCTGTCTTTGGTCTATTGAAGGCCTCCGAAGGACAGCGAGCGTTTCGAGGGTCTACCATTTTGGTCAGTTCCCTTTCAGTGTGTGTCGGGTGCACTAAAGTAAGCAGGAGAACATGCCGGAACGGCCACTTCAAAACAACGTCGTGCTTCCCTTTCCACAGAGTGAAATAAATGCCTAACACATGCTGGTCATCATTGCTGGCCAGCGTTTGCAAAGACGCAGTTACTGGGTTGAGTACCACGCTCACTCGCAGCGCGTAGCCTTGCTGGTTCGTGTAGAACAAAGGACTTTCTAGCTTTGAAAGCTGTTTCGTTTTCAGCAGCTGAACTTTCTCGTAGGCGTGGTCAATCGCCCAGAGGTATTCCGTGGCTAACGTTCCGTTACGAAGTGTAATTGAAGCTATTTCAGTAGCGTACTCCTTGAGGTACGTTCGGAAGCGTACACGAAGCGTTCCATCCTTTACGTAGCGTCCGTTACGCAGCGCACTATGGCTGATCATGCGGCTCTCGCCGCAGCTCCAATCTGCAAGGTCATGCGTTGGTTTCTTGAGGGCAATATCAGGACAACCATCTTCTCCAGATGTTGCTTCTGTCACTTTGACGAGGTCAGCCTTAGCCCCTGATTGGTCAACGAGTACGAGTTCGTACTTTTGTCTGAATGGCCACTCAAGAACGTTGTCGTACGCTCCACGAATAAGCACGACGTAAAGGCCTACATAGCCTTGAGCCTTCTCAGGGTATAGCCGTAGCATCACCCTATAACCACTGTTAGACAAGTAAAATTTGTCACTGTCAAAGTATTGCAAACTGCTATGTTTCGCCTGCATTATCTTGGCAAACACATTCCGGACAAGCCAGTCGTATTCGGCCACAACTGCGTCGTCTCTGAACACCAGCCTGGCTATGTTTGGAGGTGGGATCTCTTTCATGTACACCAGGGCCTTGACCAGCAAGTCACCATACCTAATGTACTTTCGAGAATAAACTTGATCGTAAGATATTGTAGTGGCTGAACCACAAGCGTCGTTCCTGCCGTACGGTCTCCAGAACGAACCAGTGCACGCTTCGTTGCGGATATAAGGATTATTTGGATCCACCGACACGACGATGTCATTGCCGTAACCTCCGTGTTGTTGGTCAATCACCAAGAGATCGAACCTCTTCACAAAAGGCCATTGAAGAAATACGTCGTAATCCCCTTCTAGTAAGGTCAGATAGAGCCCTATGCTGCCGTTCGAACTGTTCTGAAATTTGAGTTGCATCTGCATTAGATATCCCTGATGCCCGGTGTAGAATCGCTCGCTGAGGAGATTTGATGGTCTGCCAGACTTCGCGAGAGCCATTTTCCTTTCGATATTAGGCACCTTCCAAGTGTATTCCGCTACAATATGCTGATCTTTAACAGAAACCGATGCAAAGTTAGGCATCTGCTCCAGTATTGCAGTGAATCGTACAATGATCTTTCCATCCTTCTTGAAATTCTTTTTCTGCAGGGCATCAAACGACACGAGCCTTCGGAAGCCACACGGCATGTTAGGATGAAATAGAGGCTTTGTAAACGCATTCAGGTTACATATTCCAGATGTAGGATCGATAAGGCCCTTCCGGTCTGACGTCAAATAGCCACGAGACTGATCCACGATGGACAACTCGAAATTGTACGTCAGCGGCCACTCCAACGAGTCGTCGAACTCGCCAGGGACAAGTATAGCAAAAAGTCCCAAGTACTCGTCTTCTGGATGGAACGTTAGCTGCAATATCATGAGGTAACTTTCGGAGTTGATATAGAAGAGCTCGCTGGTTAGGGAGTGCAGCTCCTGCCTTCTTGCTTGCACTAGCTTTGAGTCAATGTCTTCAACTGTCCAAAGAAATTCCGAGACAAGCTGATGCCCTCGAATGTAAGATTTTGCTCGTTTCGGTATCGCGCCTTTGTCTTCCAGAAATATAGTGAGGCGAACGAGAAGCTTATCATTTGAGATGAACTTGGGCAGCGCGTCATGGGCAACCAGGTATGCTTTACCGCAACCGTCGCTGTCACTTTTCCTTTCTGTCGGTCTTTGGAATTGCTTGCGCAGTCTGCATATTGCTGTCATTGGGTTCATCGAAACGTGGGCATCTCCGTCTGATGCATTTTGCGAAACGACCGTGAGGTTGAACTTGTATTGGAAGGGCCATTCTAAGGCGTCGTCGAATTTTCCCTGGATAAGCGTAAACCAGACTCCCAGATACGGCACTCCCGTGTTCGGATTCACTCGGCCAAGGGAAAGGCTCAGCCGGACTTTGTATCCAGGTTTGCCGGTGTAGAATTCGGGTCCTCCTAGGTTGTGCCCCAGGGTGAGGAAGGATTTATGGATCAGGGCGTGCGCATCGGGTACTGTCCATTCGAACTGGGAGATGACGGTGTGGTTGCTGATCTCCTTCACTTGGGCGTACAGGTCTGCGTGAAAGAAAGGAAGCAGAATCAGAAGATTGCGATCGTAACAGATGCCTTCATTAGGGAGACTCGCATGCACTGGCAACAAAAGATTCTTGCTGTCTGCCGAGACGTGGGACTGTGTCAGTGGTAGAAGCACGCACTGATACTTAGAATAGTACATGGGTCGGACTAAAAACCGGACTTCTTCGACGAAAATACATACGCTAAATATGAAGTGTCTGGCAACGCTGCAAAAGGTTGCGTTGTGTTGCATCACTCTCTCGGGGCACATCGCGCAGTTGGTTCTGAGACAGTATAATTGAGGCGCATTATTGATTTATATGAATAAAACTATAGAGCAAAGTGTTTCCACAACAACGAGAGGGAACCCCACGAGTGCGCTCAAAGGAAATCCATGAAGGCCGCTGCGACAAGCAGAACTAGCAGATGCTCTCAAAATTCAGCTCCCACGCCTGCATGTTGAACAGTGTCTGGTCAGAACTCACGACAAATCCCTGAACCTGCCCGGCGTTATGTCCTCCTTTTTCTGTGTAGTGAAAATTAGGGAGTAATTTTAGGTTCTCAGACCCGCCAGCTCTTCAGTGAAATGGGGAGCAATCTGCTTTAGGATAACAAGGTAGCAGTACGGACCACGCTTCAGCACCTCGTGTCAGCAAACTTCCCTAGCAATGTCATAGCACAAAAACATATGGGATTGGTCGAGGATATGTATCTCAGTTATGTTGCCTTGTATTGTTATCAATTGCACATCTTTCCCATGCTCTCTCCGCGTGGTCATAGCGATGAGTAAGATAAACGTTTCCATCAGGGAATTGTAACTGTGCACAAACAGTGCGAGGGTAAGAGGTCCACTTCGATGTTCGACGCTGACACACCTCGCACACGCTACACGCAGACCGACGTCGCAAGGACGGGGCGCACTTTTGTTGTAACATATCAAAAAAGACGAACCGATACAAAACACATAGACAGAAATACACGGGCTAACAAAATAACATTGTACAATCCGGGACAGACCAACTCCTGCAAGTCAACTCCGCCCACAAATCTCAAGACGTCTCTGTGTGTGTGTGTCCTCAGGTATGCGCATAACGCCTCCAAGTCACAACGCAGTGCGCACGGTTGCTTCAAACTGTTGCTTGTACACTGATCATGTTGCCAAGGCACCCGTCAGAGACGACGTATTCAGAGCACATTTGCACGCGCTTAAACCAAACACGTAAAATATTCGTGCTAACAAAACATGTGGACCGGCTTTCCCGACAGCGTGGCATCGCCCACCTTCTCGTAGTTCTCGTATGTCCCACTCTCAATGTGCGGACTACATTCTCCGCTGGCGGACGTACACCTGTGTGCCTGCAGCTCTGAGTGCAGCCCATAGAGTTAATATAGGAGCACTCAAGAGAACGGACTTGGCGCGCCGTGTATGTGATTCTCCTATCCCCGAGTGTGACCGCCCGTGCGCAGCCATCCGTTGATCACGGACAATGTTAGTGGACGAATTTCTGCCCCCTAACCACAGCGGAGCTGCTCCGTTTGTTACCAACCCTGGGCAGTCGCGTGGGACAACAAACGGCGAGACGGGCCGATCGAGGCATGGAGGTAAGAAACTAAGGAGAGGGCTATAAGATCGGAGGGCCGTGGGACCCCTCTAGCGGTCGCTCCTGGCAATACCACGCCCATCTAGTTGCCCGGTCACGTGATCCCCACATGTTTCGGCGTTATGGCGGTCTGCTCGGAGGATTGGAAGTTTAGCAAACCTCATCTCCAGCAAACGTCTTACCTTCAAGGAGTCCATTCGCACAATACTTTGAAGGTTATGGGTTGTTTCAACATTTGCCGCGTGATAAATCACAACAAAAGTTGAGCAAAACAGAAGAGAAGCTAGGCAATCTCACGATGACGTACGTACGTCTTCTAGCGATTTGTGATCCATTGCTTCCACTCTGAGATGATCTATCTTGTGTTTCAACGGGTGTGATAACTTCTAAGATGTTATGAAAGCGGAAACAAGTTATTCGGCCGCAGCTCGTCTCTGTATTCAGGTAAGATACGCCGCGGACATGGAGGACGCCATGTTTTATGACGTCTTGCCGTGACGTTTATGGGTCACGTGTGTGGGCAACTAACCACAATGCCATGCGCGGGTCACAGCACGCTCGCTTGCATTGGGAGAGGCGCTTAGGGCATCTCCTTAGTTTCTTACCTCCATGGATCGAGGGAACGACGTCCAGCGAAGGAAGCGAGGCAACCGTACGTACGACCCTTTTGGGTGCGTGTGGAATTGAGTAATGTATCGTTATAATTGAGTAATTGTAATAGAGTAACGTTGTCATATCAAGTATGACTCATATCTTATCTGTGAGATCGTCTACGGCACCGCCAACCCTTCGCTTTCCGGCGACACGAATGAACATGTTTACCGCTTATGACGTGTTGAAGCAGCGTTTGTATGCTTCGCGAGCGAAATAAATAAATCGTAAAGAATATAGGCATGCATTTCCGAAGACAACAGTAATCGAAAGATGAATAAACACAGTTAACCGTCATCTTTATGCTGCTCCGCGAACCAAGAGGAACCGGAAATATGCAAAACCCAAACCACCCGCCATTCCTTGTTCTTGTCTGTCAAGTTTTGTGATAATAAAGTGACGTACGAACGAATGCACACAATCAAGTGATGTAGTGGAAAATATTCTCTGCTTATTTGTTTAACAAATGTATATGAGATGCGCAAATAGTACGAGGGGTGTTCAAGTCAAACCGTGACTTTTCATTTTTCGCAAAAGTAAAAAACTTACAGGCGAGAAATTAGTTTTATTTTTCAACGTAATCTCCAGCTGCACTAATGCACTTGTTCCAGCGTTTCAAGGGGGCTTGGATCCAGCAGCGTAGAAATCTTTACCGGCGCGTAGGAGCCATGATCGGACCGCATTCTTGACCTCGTCGTCGCAGCTGAAGTGGCGGCCCCCAAGGAATGCCTTCAGTGGCCCGAAGAGATGGAAATAGCTGGGGGCGAGGTCTGGACTGTAAGGGGGATGTGGCAGCAACTCCCAGTCAAGTTCCTGTAAGGTGCGTGTCGTGAAATGCGAGGTATGCGGGCGTGCATTGTCCTGTAGGAGGAGGACTCCTTTGGTGATGAGGCCCGTCCGCTTTTGCTTGAGCGCCTTATGCACATCCCTGAGAACCTGGCAGTAATATGCACAATTGATGGTGGTACCACTGGGCAGAAAATCAACATGAACAACGCCAGCCTTGTCCCAGAAAACCGTGGCCATGACCTTACCCGCAGACGGGGTGCTTCGGAACTTCTTGAGAGCTGGCGAGCCCGGATGCTTCCACTGTTTTGATGCGCGTTTAGACTCAGGAGTGAAATGGTGCACCCACGTTTCATCGCACGTGATAATCCGATCAAGGAACGGCTGTCCTTCAGTATCGAAACGGTACCTTAGCTCTTGGGAGATTTCCAGTCTTCTATGCCGGTCAAACACGGAGAGCTGTCTCGGGACCCAACGGGCACTAACTTTCCGAAACTGGAGGTGTTCATGAATGTAGTGTTCGACGTTCCCACAGAAAGGTCCGTCTTTCGAGCCAATTCGAGACATGTTATTCGTCGGTTCTTGAGGATCAGGCGCTCCACAAGTTGGATGTTCTCTGGAACTCTGACACTGGGCTTTGAGCCGCCCCGGTCGGGATCGTCCTGCACTGATGTACGGCCGTCTCGGAATCGTTTGCACTACTTAAACGCTTTGCTGCGGCTAAGTGTATCGTGGCCATATTGAGCCTGAAATCTTCTGTGAATTTCAGATGACTTTACGCCTTCATTCACGAGAAACTTCATAACAATTCGCTGTTCGATGTGCGCGCTCACCTCGTTGTCGGCTATCTTGTCCAGCACGTGTCTTCTGTTTTGCACAAACTTTGAACCACCACGTGGTGAACGCGGAGGCCTGTCGCGTATGAAAATGACGAAAAAGAAGTAGCGCGAGCCTTTTGTACACTCAGGAGACAGAAAGTCCCGGTTTGACTTGAACACCCCTCGTATAGCGAATTTCAATAACAAGCGACGAATTTAGGCAAGGGAGCACGTCAAGTTTATCGGGATGAAGCAACCAACGAAGGCAACGCCTTCCATGACCAACGTATGGCAACTCCCTTGTGGTAACGCTTCCTCGACAGAGTCCGCCTTTATATCTTTGGCATAGGCCAAAAGACGATGCTTTCCTTACAAACAAACAAACAAACAAACGATGCATTCGGACTGCTTGGCCATCGACGTTCACATGTGGATTGCCTGCGCCCGGTGGGAACAGGGCACCTCTTCCGCTTATCGTGTGTCCGCACACACCAAAAGGGAATGACCTCTGAAGAAAGGGGAGTCAAACAGTATACAGAATGCCACGGTGAGATGTGACCCATTTCCGGTGTGGTGCGAATACAGCACATGCCAAGGACAGAGGACGTTGACACTTCTCCGGATAAGCGAATCAGAATGACCTTTGTCCTGGAAGATCGTTCCCCGTACTTGCTGTCCGGATACGGATAATGAATCCCGGATAACCGAGGCAAAATCCAATGGTAGCAGGTTCGTTCCCGGTGATATAGTCCGGATAACAAGTTTTCCGGATATCTGAACTCCGGATAAGCGAGACATGACTGTAGCTGAAACGAAGAGCATGTCATTAAAAGAGAATCATTGTGTGACATACAAGGGGGTTCTCGTTTTGTCGCTGCAAGTAAACAGAAATCTTGGATACAAGAATGCCGTAGAGTGGTTGTTTTGTATGCTTCTCTGTCTATTCACGTATATACAGAGGGAACAAGTAAACGAACAAAAGTCGCGCGCAGTGAAAATGGAGTGGAAAGTAATTCAAGGATTATTGACAAGCTGCCTAGAGCGTCCGTTTTTATTGCCCATACGGAAGTGTGCGCTTGTCAAACTTTTGTAATTGTTCACTTCTTGAGTTCTCTCTCTAGGCGTAACACCCACACGTGCGAGACTGTTGAACTTGTAACCCCTTAAAGGGGCGGTTGCATCCAAAAACTAAAAAAAAAAAATCTATGGAACATATACCACTATGTTTGGCATTGGCCGACAACCTACTTGGCTACTTTTTCCTTCGACAGCTGTATATGCGGAGTTAAGCACTGGATAGCGTGCACCGTCGTGTCCAGATATCGCGGCGCGCAGAGTCACAGAAGGAGTACGCTGCGAAGGTGGCGTGATGCGATGTTGGATAACACGTGAAGTGTGGTGATGCAGGTGGCGGGAGTGGAAAGCACAGGACGCCAGACCTTTCGCTAGGATGGCTCCGCTGATGAAGGTTCTCAGTGCAGAACAGATTGCTGCAAGGAAGGTGCGGAATGCGGAAGGGCGAAAAGCTCACAGGGGCCAGATAAGCGAAGAAGCCAATGCTTGACTTGCAGTGGCGGAACGAGAAAGGAGAATTCAGAGGACCTTAGAAGAGAGGGCATAACAAGCACAGGCAGACCGGCAAAGAAGAACCTAAATGAGTGTCGAAGGCAATGCTTCGAAGGAAGGCAAGGCAAGAAGCGGAAAGAAAAAGAAGATCCAAAATGAGCGAAGAACAGAAAGAACTCAAACCAGCAGTATTGGAACGAGAAACAAGAAAGCGGATGTCTGAGCAATTTGAAGAAGAATCTGATAAGTTGATAAGTCGAAAGAAAAAACAGATGAATCTGTGAAACGTGTTTGTGTTCAGCGTCGGCAGAATGCGGATCCCCATTTCAAGCGTGCGTACCTGAACAACAAGTTTGGAGCCGTTTGCAGTGTGTGCAACATGCTTTGGTTCGAGAATGACGTGCGGCTGGTGACTGTAGCTATGGGGGACGTTCTGCAATCCACGTTCCCTGGGGAACATGTGCGAACGTGTACCACTTCTCTCTCGGGGCTATGGATACCGATACCCGGAGATGCCATCGCACTTGCCAATGCTGAACCGAGTAAATGAGCGACTCATTTCGCCGCGCATTCCGTCTATATTCATGTCTGTGGGGGACTTCAACATCAGTGCAATGAGTAATGAGGGTCAACATTTCAGACACTGGCTTGGCGAAAAAATTGACTTTAGTGTTGTCTCTTCAATCACACAATCAGCATGCAGGACGGGCCCTTGTATCGATTACGTTCTGGCCCGAAACGTGGACACCACTCTCACCATTACACCCGTGGCTACATACTCAGTGATGAGAAAGCGCGTTCGTCTAATCAGCTGTTCTACCCCGGCTCCCTTCTCTTGCGTACTCATTCAGAAAAGATTGTATAAACATCTGAACAGGGTTCGAGTTGCAATGCATTTCTAAGAGATAATTTCTAAGAGGTAATTTCGAAATATCAATATATAGGTTATGAACTCTCAAACAGAGCGAAAGAATCGTGTCAAAAATGTTGCCCACAGTGCATAGCGACACAGCTGCCGCTGTATTTAAACTACGAGTGCCAAAGGTTGCACAGCTATTTCGAATTTTTTTCTTTCATCCGAAAAGCGCTCCGATATTAAATGAACGAATTTTGAACATCCGCAGCCGAGGAGGCTCCGGCGACAACGAGATCAGCATGACGTCACTCACTGGCAGGAGGAGTGAGAGGGGTGAAAGAAAGGAGAAAGGCGCCGTCCAGACACCCCCACCGGCGCGGCATTCTTTTTCTCAAGGGTGGCATTCGGCATTCTTTTTCTTCGTGCTCTGATTGGTAGTGTAGGGAATGACATTCTCAACTTTTTCCAGACAGGGAATTCCGGCATACTCTCAACATCCGGCGCCTGGTCTTGGCATATATTCAAGTAAATAACAGTCAAACTGCGCCAGTATTTCACGAGGAATAAAATTCAAGGGGGAATAAAATGACACCATAATTTCGAAATTCGACTGATGCGACAGCCCCTTTAAAAAGGCACTAACGTGCGAAATTTTTCCGGAAATTAAGGGTCCCGTTGCCTTGACAGAAATACAAAAGAAGCGGGATTCAACTATCGTTGCGTCGCTCGTGACCTATGAGCGAAAAACGAAAAAACAAAAACGCAATGCACGTTTTCACTCTTCCTCTCTTTCCCAAGAAGAGGGAGAGGCCTCGGATCGGTCTCCTCTCCACATACGAAATGATTGGACAAACCGTTAGCGAAGACCAATGAGAGTGTGCTCCGCACTGTCGCCCTTCTTGAGAAGCAGAGGGAGAGAGTAAGCGGAAATTGCGTGTTATTGTCAGACAGATTACGAAGGGCGCTCGGGAAGAATCCTGTTTCTTTTGTGTTGGTCGTCACTAGGTAACGGCATTTTCCATTCCACGAGAAGAAATTTTTGCACTTTCGTGTCCTTTTAATGTCCAACAGATTATACCACACAAATATTGCCCAGCTCCCGTGGCGCAGTGGTTACGATGACCGCTTTCCACGACGAGACTGGGAGGTGACGCTGGTTCGTGGGTTATCCGGCAGGCTTTCCAGACGAATGCAGGCACAGTTCCTCCTGAAGTCGGCCCAGGACGCATACTAACCCTGTCCGTCATACGTCCGTGTCTGTACGCCGCTCATAGCCACAGCCGCCTCGCGGCGCTAACGTGGAACTTAAAAAAGAAACACAAGTACTGAATGCGCGAATTCTACTTGTCGAACTGTACCTCATGTAGAGGGCGCTATTTAACGCTGTGTTTACGAAATACTGTTGTTCGCTGACGCATGTATCATTTGAAATTTTCTAATGCATTCAGTTAATTTTCGTGAGTGATCTTGGAGTGCAGATATTCTGGTAAGCAAACGGCCACATGACTCTGTTTGTGTCCAGGTAATGTTGTCACAGATTAACAATTGAGCTCTTAAAGGGGTTGCGACAGGTCATCCCAGGTTACCCCAGCTAAACATAAAAGACGGTTCTTTGCACGAATCTTGACCTGCATTGAAAGTTTCACAGCGAAGCGGGTAATCGAAGAGGCAAAAATCGTCCGCTCGTTGGTGGTAACCAAGGTCGTGCTGAAGACTGGGAGGTGGTGGGTTCGAATCCTACCGCCGGCTGTGCTGTCTGAGGTTTTCCCTGGGTTTTCCGAAGACTTTCCAGACGAATGTCGGCACAGTTCCCCCTGAAGTCGGCCCAGGACGCATACTAACCCCCTATCCCCCACTCCTTCCTGCTATCCTCTCTCCGTCTGTCCACATCTGTACGTCGCTCATAGCCACAGTTGCTTCGCGGCGCTAACACCCAATCAAAAAAAAAAAAAAAAAGAAGAGGCAAAAATGGCAGCCGCCAATACCGAAACTCATGCGGCTCTGACACCACAGGCTCTGCCGCCGCCAGTGAGGCAGCGCACGAGAAGTCACGTGCTTACGGCTGCCATTAGCAACTATGGGCCCCCTGACGTCTGCGCTTGCCCGGGAATGAGTTGGAGGGCTTCTATATCGCTAAGGACGACAAGTAGATGAATCATTCTTTTTTCCTCAGTATTTTTGCATGCAATGCAATGCGCCCACGAGCCACTTGTATGAAAGTGTCCCGACCCGTTTAAAAACCATTGGGAAAGCGGTCGCGCTTATGACGGGAATATCAAAACACCGTGGCTGCTAGTAAAAAAAAAAAACAAATTTTTTTCAACAACAGATTTTAGTTAATATTTTAGAACAAACTAATTTCTTTCTTGTCTTTTGTGTCTGTGTAGTTCTTTCTTTCGCTCCGAATAATACCGGTATAGCATAAATGCCATAAAAGTCGTTTACACGACTTGAACTTTTAATGCGTTAGCATTAGCAGTGTCAAAATGAAAAAAAAGCTGTATGTGTGTGTGGTGTGTATGAGAGGGTGAAGCCTCACCTCAGGTATAAGTGGACATGTAAAGGGTGTATAAGGGCTAAATATAAATTGAGGTAAATGATTTGAAATTGAAGTAGTTGAAGGTGATTAAGAGTAAGAGGTAAGAGCAATTAAAGGTATTTAGAGGTAATTAAAGCAAGAAAGTTGAGTTTAAAGGTAATGAACGTAAGGTATATGCGTTTATGTGTTATAGACCTGTTCCCGAGAAACGTCATCATGACATCGGTAGACAGACCGAAACAATCGGAAGGGGAGGGCTGAGCTCCACGAATGGGCACTTGTTCGCTGCCTCCTATTGAAAGAAAAGTAGGACCGTAGGTCGCGTCCCTTTCACGGATCATCGTAATCCCCTCAAGACAGTGGCTTTTGGGCGCGACCTTGAACGCCCCTGCCGCTGTACCAAATTGGTGGCGCTGTCGAACACTATGACGTCATTTGTTTACAAACAGGGAGAGGTCTATTAAGCGACAGGTTAGATGAAATTAAAGATTATCGATGGTAGCCGCAGGTTACCGGAGGTAATTAAATGTAAGTAAAGGTAATTAACGTCAATTAAAGGGAAATTGGGAGTAACTAAAAAGAATTAAATGATATTCAAGATTACCTCAGGTAACCTGCGGTTACCTACGGTAATTAAAGGGTAATTGAAAGTAATTGAGGCTAATTAAAGGTTAATTAAATGGACTTACATATAGCAATTGAAAATGTCGAACAGGAAGTCAAGTATGGACCGGAGGTGGACAACTGGAAGTCAAGTTTGACCAGAAGTGGAGAATCGGAACTCGAGTATGGACCGGAAAAGGCGCTTAAGGCTAACGCATTTTATTCTTGGTTTCTTTTACCCCAATGGTGGCACATGAATGTGAATCTTCACGCAAACATTACACTAAAACGAGCAACGTGTCTGTGATGGCTGTCAGCGACAATCAACTGTGTGCGGTGATAAGCGCTGCGATACTCCCCGAAGTCCGCTGGAGATGATTGACAATGATTTGAGAAGGTCAGGGACTTATGCGTAAAGACCTCTCCTTTCGCGGATTCAAGTCGGGTTATTTAATTTGGTGCGTGTTAATGCTCGAAAATTTTTTAAATGAAGTGGCATATCAATCATTTGTCACCTAACATGGTTAGAATAATAATAATTCGGGGCTTTACGCCGCGAGACAACAGTGAAACATAATTACGCGTGGTGGATAGTGTTTAATCATATATCCTGGTCTTTATTCAATACAACCCGAACAAAAAAGTGGGTGTCTCTCGGTATGTTATTTTCTTCATTCTGTGCTGGGTAGCTTATTGGTTGGGTTTCGGAGGAAGCCTCGTCGTCGGTTCTCCAACTCTGTGGTGCGATGTTGTGGTTGCCACAACTTCCGTAAGTGCTGCCTCTTCATAGAAATCTCATAATAACTAGAAACCAAGCCAGCGAAGGGGGGGGGGGGGAGGGCATATCAACATGTGAGCCGCCATAATCGATACGGTAGGCCTGTTGCGAACGGTGTCTCCTACGAGTTCCATGCGCCGTTCTTTCGTGTCGCAGCAGGAGGTTTAAACCGTACGATACTCGTTCGGCACGTAATTCGAGCGCACAGGCCATGGCAGACAAAACAAACACACTTCGCACACGGCATGGCGCACGGAGGCCAGCGGAAGCGGAAGCAACTTGCATTGGATTGGATACCATTGCACCGAACGCACCTGGTCTTCACACGTGGAAAGGCTGCGGCCGAATCCAGAATATCGATCATGGCCAACACCACCTAGATAGACAAAGCCTGTGTACTCGTCGACGTGACGTAACAACTAAGGGTCAGCCAATCAGGATCGTTTTGTCAACGGCGGTAGCCAACCACGGACGTGCTTTCAGCGGTCGTAGCCATGGAGACGAACCGCCGTCGTCTGCGAACAGTGATTGAACGTCCCCGCGTTCTGAATGGGAAATCTTTCAAATACAGCGCAAACGGTTCCATATCTTTCTCAAGACGGATTTTCTGGAAAGCGTGTTGCACTTTTTGTCTACAGGTTCCATGTTAGCTACAATACTTTGCGAGTTCCTGAATTCGCAGAACGACGACACGCAGTAGCAGACGAATTCTGACTTTATATGTCCACGTAGCCAAGAAGGGAGAGAAGGCAATAAGCAGGCCTTCTGTATCTAGGTGGCGCTGTCACGGCGCCCCCCCGAACTTGGACATTGGTAGAGGGTCTTGCCTCCGTACAACTCCTTTGCTGTCCCCCACCTGTACGGGCCTAATTTTCAGGCCCGTGCCCTGCCCAGGCCCCGCTGCTACGGCCCGCACCCGGCACGGACCCGACGTCTTCTATAGATTTCCAGTCCGGCCCGAGCCCGACTCCGCCGGCCCGGGCCCAGCCCGTACCCGACCCTTTCCATGCTCAGGCCCGGTCCCAGCCCGCCTCTCCTCTATGTGTTCTCGAGGCTCGCAGGCGTACTTAGATTTTCTAAAGAGCACAATTGGTACTGTGATGTTACACGTAAGGTTTGTCAGCGCAGTCTGGTGACATGTTGCACATGCCGCAGGGTAGGAATGCGGATAATTTGGACCACCTGGGGTTCTTTTGAGGTGCGCTATGCTCTGGTCTCTGCTCTGGTCTCCCTTCAAATCCGCGTATTGAAAGAGCACAGCGCAGTGAGGAAAAGGACGCAGCTAATTGGTGGAGAGTGAGGAGGTACGCTCTCTGTTTTACAGGCTGCGTTTCTCTGCCGGCAAGCCGCTGTGTGCTTGGTGCTTGCTTGCTTGGGAATGCAGCGCGCAGTGTCGCGTGGGCGATATGTATGTACCTTGCGGATCTAGAGATACTCAATTCCGCTCTATTGCGCATGCACCGGTGTTATTCCTCCTTCTCGAACTCTCACGCGAACAAAATACGTCAGAACACCTAACCTAACTGACCCTCGCGCCGGACTCTCACGCGAACGAAATATGTCCCAACACCTAACCTACATGACCCTTGTGCTCAGCGCGCCCGCCACACCAAACGTCCCCAAATGTGTCTGAGTGCACGTGTGAAATCCAGACCCATTACACGAAATAAGCATGATCACATATAAAAAAGTGATAGTTCTCAGATGAGAGCACTATGATACACCATACCCAATGGAAAAAAAAAAGTGACATTAAAATTCAGCTGTCCAGTCTCGCCAAATATATTCGCGTACATGCCCGACCATGGTCGGCGTTGTCAAGCCCGTACCCGGCCCGGACCCGGTGGCTGAAACCCGAGCCCGGCCCAGGCCCGCATAAAAGCGCAAAGCCCGGCCCGGCCCGCGGGCCGAGCCGGGCTCGGGCTTTCGGGTAAGCCCGGGCCTGTGCAGTGCTCTACGCCTGTATTCCAGCTTTTATTCTAGCCTCTCTCCTTATGAGCTCAAGTTGCCTCTTAGTGCACTGTGAGAGCCGACTTTTTCGGAGCTCTACCCGGCCCGGGGCGTGTAGAGAAATGGCCCGTGGGGGGCCGAGAACTTCCTCGTTCTTTTTTTTTTTTTTTGTCCAGGCACGTAAGATATCGGCCCGGCACCTTTATGGCGCCAGCCTTGTTGCGCCCCATGGTTTAGTTTCTCGTTGTAAAAATTTGTAACCTGTCAGTAAAGATCTGCGCTCCATGTTGCTGAAACGGAGGAAAGGAACAGCTGAGAAGAGAAAAGAGGTACCATATATAGCTGGAGGGCTCTCAGTATGACGTATATACCAGCACTCTAATTAGCGCCGGTAGGAACACTGAAATGACTGAATATGTAAAAGACGCACCGCTCAGGTCGAGTATTTCTTGCGTAGGTGCTGAAACGTACATATTTGATTTGTATTTGTAGGAAGGAGGCGATAATGCGATAATGATAATTCGTGGCTTTGCGTCGCGAGACAACTGAGAATGTGATGGCTGGTGGTCCGCTATGATATGTAATTGTTGGCGGTGATGGTCTGCCTTACCTGCTTGAACTGGCACTGCCGGGTTCACGGGACGTGTCGGACTGCCCGCCCAGAGCACACAGCATGAAAGAGGGCCGGCTTGTCCTGTGGACCTGGCATGGGACAGCGCCAGTTGAGGGCTCTAGTGCCCGCCCCCAAGTTTTCGATGCCTCTCTCGCTGCTGTTCAATGCTCCTTTACGGTTCTATATCTCGTCACGAAATATCACGTGGTCTACGCGTAAAATGAAGGAGGTACTTTGGCGCAAGGATATTGCACAAACTAACAGCAACAGTTTCCAATCTCTCAGTTGTCTCGTGACGTAAATCCCCAATTATTATTATTAGTTTCCAATTTACCTTCGGTCTCGGTGATATTTTGGTAACTACCCTCTTTTTTCTGTTGTCTTCAGGTATTTATCTTTACGATTACCGAAATGACCGGAATTAACGTAAATTGGCTCCACAGCTCATAGTTTCTTCTCCATATTTTTCTTTCTTTTCCAATCCATTCCAATCCAATCCAGCTCATAGTTTCCTTCGCGTGACTATCATGCAACGTTCTGTGGTAGCAATTAGCGATAAAGGCCCTAGCCCCCTGTGGTGCCCTATTCCCCTTTTTCAGATAATAAAATACCGCTTCTGCTGTCATGAACGAATGGGCGAACAGCGTTCATTGCCTGTTAGGCTGCCCGGCAAATAACTGGATTCACCACTCAAGAATTGTCGGTGTCAAACGACGCTGTCCCTCCGGCGTCGATTTTCTCGTTGCCCTTGCTCAGGCTCTTTCCATCATGGAGTCTATCCATCAGCTTGCCTGCTTCTATGATATTTGATCTGAGGCACAACCACATCCGCCGCGGCTACCCCTCCACCACTGTGTTTTGCGGTTGCCAAAGCCCATGTAACGAAGGAGAGTCGGATATTATGCTAAGACCTTGTCGGAGTCGGATATGAGAAAGCGTTACTCATACAGGAGAGTTCTTTCGTGTTGCTGTCTACTTCGAGCATCAGACGTAGTTGCGAGACAGCCACATGAGAAGATAGTTTCCAGAAAATTTACGTATTGCTCGTTTTGTCAATGGCACATATTTTTCGCTCAGGTGAACTTACATATTTTTACGACTTGCGATCAGCTGCGCGCTAATTTGCGCCCAATCGGTATATGCATTTGGAGGGACGCTTGCAAGGTGTACCGTGTGTACCCTCTTCGTAGACATCAAACTGTTGTACTTTACAGGCACGTGTACATTTACCGGTGCTACGACTACGGCAGTTCCCACTTGTCCTTGAATACCCTGGAATTCGAAACTGGTGTTTTCAAGGTCTGGAAAACTCTGGAATTCTCAACAGTCCTTGAAAACTCTTGATTTTGTATGTTTTTTTTTTATTCTCGCGGAGCTGCAGTGCAAATTCCGTCTATCTGGTGGTCTGGGCTATAGTTTCGAAACCACAGGAGTTAGCACTCATTGCAATAGTACTCCGTAGCGAAAGCCAGAAGTGCAGGAAATGAACGGCGCCCTTTGTTGTATTCGTCAGCCTTCTTTCCTTTCTATCCCATGATGTTGGAAGATAGTGCTGGTCGTGTCTTATTTCTTCCGTGTCGCAATTGCGACGTCTTATAGCGTGAATGTTCACTACCAACGAGGCGAGTCCCTCGCCATTCTTGGCGGGGGGAGGAGGAGGAGGTGGCGTAGAGAGAAAACGGGGAGGTCTGCCTGTCCAAACCGACGGCAAGTTTCACCCGCTGGGAAAGGGGAGGGGTGAGGGGGAAGTCAAAGAGAAAGGGTGAGAGAGGTGGAGATGGTGGGAAGCATGGAGGAAGAGGCCAGGGTGGAAGCAAGGGCTTAGTGGCGGCGGTTGGCGGCGAAGTGGGCTTGGAGCTGCAGGCAGGCCTTTTGCAGTTAGTCAAAACCTAGTTTGAGCTCCTTTGGCATGGGCTTGTCAGGGCGGAAAGTCAATATGGCGTTCCCGGTCCTGATGGTCGTTCTGGCTCCGTCTCTTCCTTGCCGGTTGATCTTTGGCATTCGGGAGTCCTCAATGGCGTTTGTGAACGGATCACTATAGCGCAGTTTCCTTGTATTCTGTCATGTCATACATGTATATTTTTGTGAAATATTAAAGGAAAATAACGATCGAGCCGGGTCCTTAAAGGAACTGATGGGGGGAAGGGGATATACATTTATTCAAAGGAAAGGGAAATGGCAAACCTGTAGAAGCTGTATGTTTTCCTGGAAGCTTGTAACTTGAGTGCTTCATATACGTAACAGCTCTGCTGTATATTGAACATCTTTTCAGCACGGCGAATTTCAAAGATTTCTGCGCCAAGCACAGCTTGCGGACTGCAGACGCGCCAACCCTGAGGCGACTCGCGCGCCATCCATTGAAAACGCGAGCAACTAAGTAAGCCATTTAGGCGAGGTCATGGTGGTTCTCGCGAGTGCAGTGCTCGTGTCATAGACGAATGTGCACGGTTTGTGCATTCCGGAACACAAGAACGTAAACCAGACGTTTGTATAAATCGCCTGGATGCGAGGTTTTGCAAACCGCAGCGATACAGCATTGTTGTACGTATCGCCGTTACAAGTAACGCCGTTACAGTAATCGATACTTTTTCGGTATCGGAGTGCGTATCGCGATACTTTCTTAAGTCGGTATCGGAAAAGTATTTCCGTTACAAATTTATGGTAACGCGATCTCTGTATCGTTACCGATACCGATACTTCTTAGTGCCCCACCCTCTCTTCACCGACCACATTTCTCGCTCTTATTCATTGTCAGCGGTCCGCCTAGCTCTCGACAAGAAGCTTGTGGACACGCCTACGTGCTCCGTAACCGGAATTATGGAATTATACCAAACACGTGTTCACCGTTTTTTTTTTTTTTTTGAAACTGGAGGAAATAATCACTATGTGTTCAACAAAAGAGTTGAGGTCAACGAACAGTGGTCAAGACTTTGACAGTGCGCTCTGGATTCCACTGATAAGCTGCCGTGTTGCACTACTGAGTAACGCTCACAAATGCTGTGGCATTGTTAACTTCGGATAGGATTCCTTAGTCATTGGACTCCATGGTATGTGTGGGCCTGACACTAACGTAAATGTCACACTGCCTCTGTCAGCAGCCGGAGAGACCACGGCTTGCAAGGATGGCAAAAGACGATTTCAAGAACAAGCTATTGATAAAAGTCAAGCATACGCTTCCGAGCTACATATGAAATATGCTGTCTTTTCACTGCAAAACTGTTCACGTAAGCATTATTTCTATGTTGCGTCATCCCCGTATTTCAAACTAAAGTATCGCCCAAAGTATCGCGTTACTTTTTTTAGTAACGGTAGCGGTACTCCGTTACTTTAAAAAAGAAGTATCTATATCGGTATTTCGACACTTTTTACTCAAGTAAGAGTATCGGTATCGCGATACCATATTTCGGTAACTGGTACAACACTGCGATACAGTGAGCAGGAAGACACACAGACCCGGAGAGAGAGAAAGGCCAACAGATACGCGCATCCCACAGATATTTCTCACACGCACGGAGCTCACACTTTACAACCGTAACAGTTTAAACCGAACTTCTCAAGAGCTGAAAGATGAAAGTCACCGAAAAGGTTAGCCAGCTGTAGGACTCGAACCCTTCTGTGATTGTCCCTTCTATGTTGTTCCAGCCTCAGAACATCAGTTGTCTCATGTTCTCAAGAGCTGCCGTTGTTCTTCGAAACAGGTCTAATGGTACTTAGTAACCTGTCTCAAACGCGTTACGGAGTACTTCAGTATCACGTGATTTCTGTCCGCCAATACGGGACCGACTCCAACTTTGTCCTCGGCGAACGTTGAGGGTCGCCACCTTTCAGTTTCTAGAAATGTTCAAAATGAGTTTGTGCGAAAAAGTACGAATAACTGAGAGGTGATGTCTTGTGTGATTACTTGATAGGTGATGAGTTGTGTGACTTCGATGATGACACATCCAAGTTCTACATGATGGCATCTTGAAACGTTGTTGTTATATTTCACTTTGCAGTTCTTGTAAAGACCATTGAATTCTGGTATTGCGATTCCAAAATTGAGTGGGAACCATGCTACGGAGCTTTAGATTGACGCCCGTGACAATCCAAAAGAGGTGTATAGGGCCCGTACAGCAGTGCTTAACTATGCGTGACTAAAATTCCTACCGACGTACCTTGAGCTCCAGCCTGCCGGAAGAGCATAAGACAGCATAATGTGGTGGCCCATAACCTTGCTTTCCTCAATGCCATTCCTGCAGTAGCAAAAACATGGGGATTAGCGACAGATGAATCTGGACCTGCTGTAGGTGAACTTTCGGTACAGATACACAGGCACTTTAGGGTGACCGCCTTCACCGCCTTCCTCAGACAGTCTACAGCCGGTGCTGGGATTCAAACCCGTGTCACCTTCCAGCCTCGGCGTGGAAAGCGGTTAACCTAACCACTGCTCCACGCCGAGACTGGAAGGTGACACGGGTTCGAATCCCGGCAGCGGCTGTATATACTGTCTGAGGTTTTCCCTAGGTTTTCCGGCAGGCTTTCCAGACGAATGTTGGCACGGTTCGCCCGGAAGTCGGCCCAGGGCACATACTAACTTCCCTGTACACCACTCCTTCCTACTATCCTCTCTCCATCTGTCCACGTCTGTACGACGCTCATAGCCATAGTTGCTTCGCGGCGCTAACACGGAATTTAAAACAAGCTGTGTATAATATCTTTGTGTTTCTTCCACGCTGAAAAAAAAAAGTATTTCACCTTTATTCTTGAGCCTCGGACGCGTCAACTAGTTTTTAACTATGAACTCTTTCTGTTTATGTTGTTTCCTTCACGGAGTAGTGTCGTGTTGAGCACCAAGTAAGCGATCACAAAAAAGGGTCACATCACCGAGCAACATCGGGCTATGAAGGAAGCGTTTCCTTGCGTTCGAACCCACTTGCACAATATTGCTTGCTCTTCATCTGCGGATCAGCTATAAGGTGACAGGCTAACGAATTCCTTCATGTCATAAGCTTAAAACAAATGAGAAGTGTGCGAACCATCTGGTATACTATAGAAAGGGGCAACATTTCCTAGATCCTCAGGAATACACAACCAGCACACTAAACGAAGTGGACGACGCAGGTCTCACTCTTGTCTTGAGCCGTCCACTTCGTTCAGTGTGCATGATGCCCCTTTCTCATAAGCTTACGGTTGGCATATAAAATGTTCGCATAACCCCACAAGGCAGATGTCACGTTACTTCTCTAATGCCGTGGTCAAAGAAGAATCATTTTTATATAGCCAACAGCACGAGTCATTTGTCGTTTCGTGGGTGTGTACATCCACGAAACCACAAAAGAGTCGCAAAAGAAAAGCAATGTCTTTGCAATGGCTCTCAATTTCAAAGGGTGGTAGCGCTTTACTAAGCTTGCGTGCACGCATGCCATTTCTCCACCAGAACTTGCACGGAATACCCTGTCTTCTTACGAAACTATGCTATGAGGCTAGTAAATCATGATGCAACCTGAAGAACATGGTTGTACTTAGTGTCTGCCATATAATTCTTCGAAACTGTCGGCAAATTACTCCAATCACGCGACACGACGTACCCATAATTGATGCGCTTACAAAACTTTCTCTCATTGATGTAACATCATATACCCGCCCTGCTTTTATGATGTACTTCTCCCTACAAGCGCATCCGGGGCGGGCGTTTCATTTTGCAGTAATGGCATCATAAACTGGTTCCACCAATTTCTCGGACTCGGGGAAAGTTGTACTTGTGCGGAGGTCAAAGCCATAACGGAAGGTTGCGTCGGCTAGCACTTACGAGAGCAGTGTTTCTATTGCAGACAGCGCTGGGGGTCACCTCCTCGAGGAGGCACAAAGGAAGCAACATGGTCACGAGATTCGCAAAGTAGGAAACTGCATCGGTCAATGGCGTGCACAAAACGTGCCACTCTCAGGACAGTATACGGATCCCTGCTATTCGGGCCATTTAATTATGAAATCCCATTACATACGAGAGCGACGAACTACGGAACTGGTTTCGAGCAGATGGTTGAATTATATTGGTTTTCCACAAGTGGACAGTTGTCCGTACACGGGGAGCATGTTGAAATTCTTTTAGAGGTGGATATGCCCCTAAAGTGAAGTACGCTTTCAACATGTTTTGCTTCTAGTTTTGATGGCACTGTCTTGAGGGAAAATCAATGTTGTAGCTGCACAGCGGCGCTACCAGAAGCACCGTTACCATACCACAACTTTTTCCAGTAACGGAGTAGCCGTCACGCAGCATATCAAATTGGTAGTGGAAAAATATTTCTGCCACAATTTTAGGAAGGGTAGGTCCTTTTCTTTGCTACTACTATCCGCTCCTTTTCATAAAATGAGAAACGTGGGGGCACAGAAGAAAGAAAAAAGAAAGGCGAAACACCGGCGAAGTAGATTTTTTTCTTCTGGTTCCTTTTATTTACATGACATACAACTACACATGTCTGGCGATCCTCGTGAATTTCAATTATACTCCCATATAAGCCCCGTCGGATACAACGAGATGTATTCTTTTTTTTTTTTTGCGAATATTTCAGAATCAATCTAATTGTGTTTTTCCTCCTTTGTAGTCTCTTTCTTTTCTGTGCGTTTTCTCGCCTTTCTTTCAGTGCACATTTGCGAAACACAAACAGGTATAAGATACTGCATGACACGGACTATGAAGCTAGTGTTCGTTGTGAATGAATGGGAAAGCGACTACGAGCGCGCTGATGGCTACTGATGGCACATTTCAGATTTTGTTACCAAACTGTATTGTTCGGGCAGGCTGTATATACAGGGTGTCCCAGAAAACGTGTCATTGAATTATAATAAAAAAACTACACCAGCTTGAGTCATGCGGTCAATGGCGTTTGTTCTTACTGGGTTTTTGCCACCTCCTCATGTGAATGTTGTGTAACGTAAGTTTAATTATGTAAATTTTTGCGAGCTTAAGTCGGATATTTGCCCAGTAAAGGTCACTTTTTTACCCCACCAATGTGAAGAGCGTGTCTAATTTAGTCAAATTAATGATAATTGACAGGGATATTCAGGAGCTATCCCATCGGAAAAAATAGCCGAACATCGTGCTCTACGGAGCTCGCGCAGAATAGCGCACGATGAGTTTTTCAGCGCAATCTTTGTCAGTCCGACGAAAGGAGGTTGGAAACCCAGCCCTCCCAGACATAGCAGAAAGAGATCACACAGGCACAGCTTATCACGTCCGACTTTCGCTGGGATAATTATTTCCCTCTCCCAATTTTAGGAACTGTTACTTTTTCTACTATCACTCTGTGGGCTGGCTTCGGAACCTCCTTTCGTCGCACTGGAGCGATTGCGCTCAAAAAGTCATCGCGCGCTATGGTGCAGTGCTCCGAAAAGCATAATATTCGGCTATTTTTTCCGATGGGATAGCTCGTGAATATCACTGTCAATTATCATGAATTTGAGTGAATTCGGCACGCTCTTCATATTGGTAGGATAAAAAAGTGACCTTTACTTGGGAAATTTCCGAGTTCAGTTCGCAAATATTTACATAATCAAACTTGGAGTACATGACATTCACATTAGGAGGTGGCAAAAACCTAATAAGAACAAATACCGTTAACCGCATAGTTCTAGGTGGCGTAGTTTTTTTATGATAATTCAATGACACGTTTTCTGGGACACCCTGGTATATACAGTCTTGTCTCGATTTTCCGGACACCTCGGGAGTCGTCCCTTTTCGTCCGGATAACGAATTTCCGGATAACCGGGTCAAGCAAACTTCAGTGTAAACCTGGAAAATTTGGTTGACCTCTTTGTAGCTAAACAAAAGAAAACAAGGAAAAGATGGCTACTTCAAAAATTCGTGCGAAGTGAGCTGCTTGAAATTAGTAGGCACGCGTATGACGGAATTTTGGTCCCAACCACAGCACCCGCTGCGTCACCCTGCTGTTTTAAGAAGGGTAGTGTCTCAGAAAGTTGGTGCACATGTTTTTGCCTTTTTGCAAATGCCTTCGGCATAGGCCAAAAAGACGGGCGATGCTTTCGGACGTTCACACGTGGATTTCTTTCGCCCGGTGGGTATCAAAACGGAGTGACCTCTGAAGAAAAGGGAGTCAAAGAGTACAGAAGGCCCCCGTGAGATATGACCCTTTTCCGGAACAATGCGAACACAGCACATGCCAGGGACAGAGGACATTGGCTCTTTTCCGGATAAGCCAATCAGAATGACCTAGGTCCTGGAAGATTGTTCCCTGTACTTGCTGTCCGGATACGGATAACGAATTCCGGATAACAGAGACAAAATTCAATGGTAGCAGGTTCGTTCCAGTAATGTAGTCCGGATAACGAGATTTCCGGATATCTGAACTCCGGATAAGCGAGACATGACTGTATCTACACGTACGTGGTACAGTGAAGCCTGCCATTACGGACGTCTCTCCTGGACAGACAGTCTTCTACTACGGAAAATTGGATTTATCCCGGCAAGCTTCAATACTCTTGCCTGAATACCTCTCGTGTACGAGCATCTTTCTCCAGCGGACAAAAACGGTGGTCCCGTGGTCCCGTCCGTACTACAGAGGTTTCGCTGTATAAGTTCGAGGAGGAACAGGGGAAAGTATATCGGAAACGCGCAAGATAACATCCCCTTAGTCATGGCACTCCAAAGGTACTGCTTGTGCGACATACTATCTGAAATACACAGCTGGCGGTTTATCCTGTCTGAAGCCACCGCCAGATGCTGCAAGATGGTTTCTTTCGACTAATAAAGTCATACGGCATACTGCCCCCCCCCCCCCCCCCCCCCCCACAAACACAATAACGATACGGCTCCTTGAACAGCGGCCAAGCAAACACGCGCTGCTGTACCTTTCAATTAAAATTTCAGACAAGTGTCTGGCAAGCAGTACTACCGGCTTTGCTTTAACTTTTTTGTGGCGTATAAGGAGAAACATTTCTGGTTAGATGAAATAATGTTAGCTAATGTAGTTAGCCGAATGCGGTCAAATTGTACCCTCTCACATGAAGTACGTAACGCCTACGTGAGAGGATGTGTGTATATTCTTCGGGATCCCAGAGCACCTCGTAATCTACAGTAGTCAGAGTGTACCTGCATGAAATTCAAATAGCCGAGGAAAAGGAGCAATATGTGCCGGCGTTGTGTCGTCCCTAGCTGGAACTGATCTCGGGGGGGGGGTCTATTTATATTGTCAGGCAAAGTCAGCCAGAAAGGACGGCTTGCTATTCCTTATTAAGCAATTCCTTTGTGGGTATTTCTGGGATAGCTAGTGTAAGGCGATGTGGGGTCAGCGGTTTTCCGCCGTCCCACCCACGATGTCACTGGCTGCCGAGGGGACCGGTATCACGCAGGTTGTAGAGAAGCGCCGCGATTCATCTCGGCTAATTCTCGGTACTTGCATTGTGCGGGGATTCCCATGGAGGATGAAGGGCGTCGCGCAACCTTACGCTTGGTTATGAGGTGACGTCTGGTTTTGCGTTTAGGATTGGTGTGACGTTACCACACCACACCCCTGCGCATACTGGGCTCTTCGTTCCGTTTTTGCTTTTATGCAAGCCACTGGACTCCTCGAAGAGCTCTAAACAGAACTCCGACCTGTCTCGCTTCGCGTTCACCATAATTCATCCGCTCTCATATTAACCTCTGTGAAGTGGGGTAGGGTCCTGTGGCTGCCACGGGGAAACATCCCATATCATCATCACTTATCCTTCTTTTATTGTTGTGATGTTACCAGTATTGAATCAGGTATATAACTAATATCCTCGAATGAGAGATACGGTAGCCGGCCTGCACAAAGTTAATTAGGAACACTACCTTCTGATCGTACAATTAGCTTTGGTAGAAAGCTTTCGTGATTATCGGACATGCGAGAGCACAAGAGGATTATGCTTGGTGCATACATAACGTGGGCATTGTGTCCGTGGTGCTGAGTCAATAGGACGAACGAACAAACGTACGACGTGTCTCAACCCCAAACTCAGGGATATGCAGCCAACATCATGACATCCGTCTCTTTTTGTGAGAAATTAAACACGCCCTGCGCGCTTTCGAGCCCTAGAAATTGACCCTAGCGGAGATTCTACACAACTTAGGCGCACGAAGCTGATAATACTCGGAAGCTCTACATCACTGATGCGACACATTAGCGGTACAGCTACAGACAAGCTTCTTCTCTTGTAAATAACACACATCTGAGACCCACCTGGTCACGCGACGAAGGAATGGGAAGCGTAATACGACGACTTGTATTCAGGTACGCAGTCCCGGCTTCCTCGTGGTCGACCGCACGTGGGAGCCGAGGAAGCGGCCACTACTGGACACGTCTTCTCCGCCGCTGCTTCCGAGCAGTTCTTCATGCTTCTACTGTTGCGTGAGGTAATAACAGGGTCATAAGTTACGGCCGTCAGAGAAACGTTTCAGGAGCAAGGAGAAAAACGCTTTTGAACAGGTTGTTTCCTGCCCCTCAATGTGTTCATCCCGCGACGAGAGAGTAGCCCCACTGACACTTCCTGGTCGGCCTCGACACCGCCTCAACGCTTCTTATCCTCGAGATCCTTATTGGTTTTTATAACTCGCCCTCGCTTCGAAGCTGCATTACAAGAACGTTATGCCATGAATCTGGAGTACGATGAACCCTATGTCTGGCAACCGTGATCGGTTGCAACCGTACGTGGTACGTGTAGCAGGACGGTTCGTTATAACGGGATTGGGGTCAATATTTTTGCGGTTATCTTATCGAGTATACACCAATGTTCCTACGAGCCTGATTATATTTCGTCTCATATGTTCGACAATACTCTTGTAACACACCTGAGATACAGGTAAAATATGTCTCTGGGAAAGGGCACCTGTGTACACTCGAACCACACGCGGCTGCCAGACATTAGTATTTCTTTCTAGTAACTTTTCTTCGTCATGTGAGGATAATGGATAAGCGCGGTTTTGTTTCGTCCACTTGATTTCGTTGTTTAGTTAGAAAAAGTGCGTACGAAGAACAGATTTCGAACCGGTCGAAATCTCAATTTGATTCTCTCAATTTCTACCTTTCGCCACCAAACGTCGAGCCCATGTAAACGAGGGGAACCAGCGGCATGGGCGAGCGGGTTAAGGATCGTTAAGGCCGCTCGTTGGTGGTAGCCAAGGTCGTGCTGAAGACTGGGAGGTGGTGGGTTCGAATCCTACCTCCGGCTGTGCTGTCTGAGGTTTTCCCTGGGTTTTCCGAAGACTTTCCAGACGAATGTCGGCACAGTTCCCACTGAAGTCGGCCCAGGACGCATACTAACCCCCCTTGTCCCCTACTCCTTCCTGCGGTCCTCTCTCCATCTCTCCACATCTGTACGCCGCTCATAGCCACAGTTGCTTCGCGGAGCTAACACGGAATAAAAAAAAATGAGCGGAAGGGTTTCTAGAGCACACAGAGTAAAACGTCCGGATACCGTTCGTGCATACAACAGGGGCGGTGTCGGATGCCTTCTTGTCATTCAACAGACAACTGCGCGCTAGTGTTAGTTGAACTCCCGAAGTGCTCAAAGTTTGTGAACACTCGACACCTTCCTGCCACAGTGCGGTTCATTGAAGATGAGCATCAAATGACTGCATCGGACCTTTTGTGATCGACACAGACACGTGGTTGCGATGTCTAGACTGCAAGGTGTGTGTGTGTGTGGGGGGGGGGGGGCGTGTATGAATAGAGGAGTCCTCCTAGGCGCTTCCAATTACCTTTATTCACCGAATCGTTCTTTCACTGAATTATCCTATTTCTATTACTGAAGAGGACGGTTTGCCAATGCCATCCGCGACATACATCGCCGTCGCCGCTTTTACATGAAAAAAGCCCTTTGAAAGCAGCGAGACATACATTAGCGCCCGGTCTGCTGTGGAGTGTATCGATGACGATGGACATAAGTGTAATGGTACGTTGAATGCAAAAGTATCGCATTAGTGGACTCAGTCGGCGAAATGGATCGTAAAGCGCCCGAATTACACTCACGAGGTGCGAATGAAACGAAATGGCGAAGTAACAGTGAACAGGGAATTAAAGGTTCCTCTGATGAGCATACTCGCAATTAGCTCGTTCGTGTGTGCACAATCAAATTACACGGAAAACCTAGAACACAGCGAAAAAATAAAGAAGAGCGGGGCACCGGCCTAATACGTTTTCTGATACTATCTGACAATGTTTTCTGAGCCATGTCTGACGATCCTCTTCGATTTCAACTGCAATTAGCCCTTGAGCACATGGAGCTGTACTGTTGACTCGTTGACGCTACAATGGCGATCAATACAACAGAAGCTGATCTTTCCCTTCGCAGAATATCTCATAATTCCATCTTGTCTTGTAAAGATTTCACTGTCGTTCGCCTCTTGAGAGCGCTTCCAGAAGTACCACGCTTCGGAACCATGATTACCAGTCTCGTTGGTTCCCAGAATGAAATGCTGCAAACAGCTTTGCCTTATTGGCCCAATGACACGCTGTGATCACACCTATCCAAAGTTACGAAACCAGTGCGACAGTCAAATTAAAACTGCAAAAAAAAAAAAAAGAGAGAGAGAGAGAGAGACGCGAATAATCTGCCGTAGTCCAGGGTTTCATTCGCGCTTGCTCATTGGCCGGGTGACATTCTTAAAGGGACAGAAAAACACAGTGCGAGTTACGAAACGAACTGGTGTCGCGGTCCGAAGAACGTGTCAGTGGAACATTTGTGGTAACTATTGTGGGCTACAGTAAATCGGTATTAAAAAATGAAGCAATGCGCATTACGCCGTGCATGTACGGAACACTACGACCGGCCCAGTTCTAAATCCACACGCACACGATAGGCATGCACGCGCTTCTCCTGCTGTCTCATTGGATGCCGCAAATATCAGATTCGTAATGATCCCATTGTTTGCCGAGAAAGATGGCTCTGTTGTCATTGCGTTTTTCTTCTAAACGGTAGCGCTGTGTGAACTGATATTGCTTGCACCAAACTAATTGAAACACGGACTTTCATTTGAGAACAAGTTGTTTTTGCATTTTAGTGCCCCTTTAATGCCTCCGCCTAAATTCGGCGACCTGAGGTCGCTATTTTCGCTTAAAAAACCCCGGAACATAATGTACGAATTTTCATGTGACAAGCTCAGTGTGTGTGACGCAAATCATATATATGTCAAACCCTTCCGCATGTGGCTGAGCGAGTCAATTGTGTCATCGGGAGAACCGTTCCGTCTTACGTTTAGTTCTGACTTTTATATGTCTATGGCTGGAGACAACAGGTGGACGTGACTACGTAACAGGAGTGATTCGTCGTGTCTGTCGCTGCTGGCTAACTCTGCTAACCCGCCTAAGACGCTAATCTCTCCGGAACATCTCAGTAGCAGACGCGTGGAATCAGGTTAGGATTATTCTTCGTGAGCTACATGAGCCGTGCAATAAAACGCAACGCGAGAAATCTCTCTCGAGCTTGGAAGATCGCAAGCATTGTGGCGCACGAACGGAATACAAAACGCGACACCTGATTAACACCTTGCTTCTTTGAAACATAAATGTGGAAGTTCTGCGGAGTGTAGACCTGTCAAGTTGTCGGTCAACGTTCGACCCTTAAAAGCAATCTGCCGGTGGCGGTGCCAGATCTCACTAAAAATGCACTACCAACGGTACGACTTCGGGGGAATCATGCGGCGGAGAAGATCGTACGCCTTGGGTCGACTTCATGAGGAAGTGGGCCTACATTTGTGTCGAGGCTTCTGAGGGACATCCGGTATCCTCCGCTGCAACGTCGGCGTCAGAGAGTTCTAGCAGAGGGTGCGTAAAAATAGGGGACCCAAAACGCAATAACTGTTACAATGCACGCAACGACCTCTACCCACGTACGGTTCATAGAAGAGGGTTTTGAGGTGCGCTTGTATTCCTCGCTTGCAGCGTCGCTATACGGCTGACAACCAAGACAAACAAGAAAAAATATAAAATAAAATAAAAATCCCCTTTCGTAAACATATGCATTGCTGGCAGTAAAAACAATTGTCATCCTGGACCAAATTTTTTTTTTGTTCTCAGTGTTTTCGGCCTTTTGAAGACGACACGCACAAGCGGATCTGCGCCGGCCGCGAGAGCGAGGCGAGCTAGTGTTGGGGCCCTACGCTATTTTTTGGGAAATTTTACCGTGCTCAGCCAAACCTCATGGACGGTGGCGACAATTCTATTTCTTTGGGTCCCCGTAGCTCTTGGTCCCCCATTCTATAAAACCTTGTATAGGATTGTTCACTTCCCCTTAGCTGCATTCTGCTCAATGAGCGGAAGATCACATCCCCATATCATCGTTATCATGTATCTCTCTCTCTCCCTCTCTCTCTCCCTCTCTCTCCCCTTAGCTGTTGTCTACAGGGTATCGCCTAATTAGGAACTTCCTTTCAGCACCCCTACTGCTGTTTTCTGGAACTAATTTATTGTATACATGTATCACTTCGTCGCCGTTCGAGGTTTCAATATTTAACATAGATCTTTGTTCAAATAGATGACAAAAAAAAATAAATAAAATAATATTAGGAGTAGGTAAGGTGAGTCAGCCTATTTGTGTGGCGACATGCTGCACGTGCCGCTGGGTAGGACTGCGGATTGTTTGGACTACCTGTTTTTTTTTTTTTTTTACGTGCGCCGGAAATCTCTGACAGTAAGTAATAGAAGTAACGTTTACGTCCCCAACATTGCTACCGCCCTCGGCTGGGATCGAACCCACGATCTTAGCCAACACGTTACCGACTGAGCTACCGAGGCCGGCACAAAAACGATGCCCCTTTTCTGGCTATCGGTTCTTGTTTGACATGTCAACTTGGAAGGGTGTGGAAAATGCCCCTAAATAGTATCGAACCTTTCTCTGAATCATTATGCCAAGCTATATTTGCACATTCTTGCATGTATGCGGGATATGGTAAGGGAAATATCAAGCATATATTCGTTTTGGTTACAGTAAAACAAAAAGTACAAAGAATGAACACCAGTGCCAGGGTCAAGAGCTGTTCAAACGAAGCACTGGGGCACGACCCATTACCGTGCTAAAGATCAAGAAGAGGGGATTCTATGTTAGCTTTAAGAACGGTAATACCAAACCGGCATGCGAATTGCGAGTCAACGCTTACAGCACGAAAACGTTCTTTTTTTTCATTCTGTACTCCGTCACGATGAGACACCAGCGCGAACCAGGCCATGAATGTCAAGGTTCGCCCTTGCAGCGATAACTGATTTTGATCTCGAAAAAAAGAAAAACTGAAGCATCAACGCAATCCTGTTTCTTGGCGGGCGTCCGTTACTTTGCTCGTTCAAGGTAGTCGGTCGACTCATAATCTATCTGGCTGCTTTCTCATAACATTCGTTTTTCTATTCTTACCCAGAAGTATGTTGGCTGTTTTACATTTCCTTGGGGAATCCATTCATGTCTTTCTGTGGGAAGTGACGCCATCCCCTGTGCTCCAAGGATGAGCGAAGGAAGGAATCCTTCTCCTTGTGACCCTGATGGCAAGATAACGTAGTAAACAGAACACTGTTTACTGCGGCTCATTGGGTTGTGCACGAGGGGATATTACTTCCCAGCGGACAGCCTAATTATGAGGCATTAGTAAGCGATGGGAGTTCTTTCCAACCTTTCATGGCTCAATGAAGGATGCTTTTGGTCGATTCTACATAATAACTTTTGGTGCTTTCCATCATGCAGCAGAAGGCGGATCTCCGTAGGAGGAGGCGGAGGGACACCAGCTCGAGGATAAAGCAAATAAAAGACTAAAAAGAGCAGCTAGTACTAACCATTAGCTTAGCTTCCTGCGTATTGCGTAAAATTTCGAACGGCAGCGGATGAAGTTTTCGGTTCTATATTTGCGGAATACGGATTACATACTGCGCAACTGACAAGCTGGGGATGTGACTGACATGTGGGGGCGTACTTGGAATGCTCCCTATCGTGAAGCCGTTATCCTCCTTGATTATCCGTGCCGGAAAAAGTCACGTAGTCATTTCATGACGAATGTAGTGAAATCTATGTTGTCCCGTCATCACGTCCATCACACTTACCTGCTGACAACGTCTAAAATGCTGCCCTTTTATTGAGCCTCCTATTTCTGGGATATAGGCTCGTTTTTCTTTTTAAACGGTATGGTTCAGTGGAACGAGGAAAATCTCCGCGGTGCTGGAGCACTGCGCGTACGACAGAAGTCACGGACGCTTTCGCTTTTTGTCCATTAAGCTTCAAATTTTTCACATTGATACTAGTTCTGGAGCGTGGCCATTACGCCGTTTTGGTAATTTAACATCCTACAATGTTTCCTTTGCCCTAAAGGCATTTAGCTGCTCGTGTTGGTTTTTCATGCGTATGGTCTGTTTTGCTAACATTAAATAACCTGCACCTAAGCTGCCATCACGAAAAAGAACCCCGAAAATTGCTATTGCTTATGCAGCGCAATGTTTCGGCCAAACGTTAGGAATTCAACATACGACCTTACACATTGCTCAGGTGGTAACTTGTGGGTCATGCTAGTGTTTCCTTTACGAAGAGGAGTGCAGAGAGCATATGATACGCAGTTGCATGCTGTACCCGGACTGAATTAGATTAGGCTTTGTTTCAGCTCCTTGTGAACCTGCTTCTGACACTGAGGTAATGCCAATAAAGTGTACGCACGGCGCGCAGGAAAATGTAGAGGAATCCACCGTTCGCCCGCGGTTCTCCGCGAAGATGCATCCGTGCGTCTGCCCTGTACATAAGTTAACATAAGTTATATGTTAATCAGTTATATAAGTTAATACCAAGGTTCTTGTGATCCAGCAACTCCAGGTCCAGGTAGGTCCAGTGCGCGTGGTCTGTATGGAGTCTTGGGTAGTTGGCTCACCGAGAAGACGTAGAACTTGAAGTTGTGTATCGGATAACTGCGGTATAAGTTGCTTTCGCACATCAGTATCGGACTGATGGGATTCGTCTAGTGATGTGTTGTAAAACGTTTTCTTGAACTCCGCTGTCACCTGTGTCAGATAAGCGCGGTGGACTTAGCAATGTCACAACTTCTCTCCAAGAAATCAGCGGGTCTCACATCGTCGAGGGCCCTTCGTTGTCACAGTTTCGACATTACCAACCGCATGTCAATCTGTTCCTGTTCGCTGTTCAACTGTTTATTACTATTTGTTTTCCCATTTGTGCCATGCTGAATTGCTAAATTCTCAACTACCCATTCATCATCTTCAAAATAAAGTTGTTCTTTTGCTAATCTGTAATGTTAAATTTTGCCACATGTTCTACATTTTGCATATTGTTTATAAATGACGCTGGTAAGACGTGAGAGTGATCTGGTAGTCGCATTTTGCTATCGCATTTTAGTTCGGGCGTATTTTTTTTAGCTTTTCAATGTACTCGCGCTCAGGATTGATAGAGGCTGAAATAATTCAAAAGATTCTATGCCAGCGTGCTGCAGATCCCGTTGGATAACAAGCTGCTTTTGAAGCAGCCGCTATTGAGGCTGGCTGCACTGAGACCATGATATGGGAGAACAGCATCTATAGAGCAAAGTGGACGACCCGGATGGCAGTGAAGCAAATGATGCTATATTTGGTCCCGGAAGGGCGCGGGGAAGGAAGGAAAGACAGTATAGTATTTTCCTACTGCATCTCATTAGAGATTACTCTTGCTTTGTCGTTGTGTTGCACGTTACCTCAGTGCTTCTCTTTTCCCGTAGCTGTTAGTGCGTAGCTGAACAAGATATAGATAGAGACAGGTACAAGATAATATTTAACTAACTTCACTCCGCAAATGGACACTGTAAAGACCAACTGTAATGTGGAGAAAAACGCGAGGACTCGTGCAACGTGTACGTCTTTATTATAATAAGAGAATGAAGGAAGCAGATGCTGAGGATGTGATAAACCGAACTGTTTGCTTGCCGATTTGGCGGCATACTGTTCGCGTAAATCATGAGTCCTGGGCCGGCTTCATCGAGTAGTGTGCCGACGTTTGCCTCGTCTGCCTCAGCGCGTATCAGGAAAACCCAAGGAAAACAACCAGACAGAACCAGGGGTGCTTCCGTGCAACACACCACGTATAGGCAGGCACCACGTCAAATCAGGCAGGTTGATCCGGTCGACCTCTCTAATTCTTTTCCTTCCAACATATATGGAAGCCTAGCGTCTACGAAGCGTGTCAGCAGTGATAGTTGTTGAAAGTCATACATAGTGTATTAAAAAATAAGATAAAAACTGACACACACAAAGTAAGATTTTGAGTAACGCGCTTCTTCCCAACTTGCAGACCTTGTATCTTCGTAGCAGTTGATGCACGAAGCAGATTTTTTTTCTCCTTATTGTGATGTACTGCCTGCTTGCTTCTTGGGGCTCTAGTCTATTTATTTATTTTTTTGGGAACGTGCAAAAAAAAAAAGAAGTAAAAAATATTCACAAAAGCGCTCAGTTTGAAACAGTTTCCACTTTTTCTGCGCCCGACTGTTTTTCTCCAAATCAGCGCATCGCAACATTATGGGTAAGGTTCCGCGTTTTCGTTTTTTATTTTTTGGGCGAATTCAGCGTATGTTTTTCGGTGTGTATTGATTTTCACGAAATCGGCGTTTTTCGATGTTTTTCCTGGCGTGTACGCGGTTTACCCGACAGTTATCGGCGAATAGAAATCACGATGTAATTTTCGCACGACGCTCATTTAACATGGTGTTGTTCGCTGCGGTGGTGTTTTACGGCTAACGAAAAAGTAAACGGACATTTTTCACAAGCATCGTGTTTCTGTATGGTTTTCTGATGTGCATCAACAACTTGCTGGGTGTGTGCAGAAATTTATTTCTGTCATCCTTCCTGGAATGTCCCTCTGTATTCGGTGTTTTTCGATTAAAACCGAATGAGGGAAAATTTACCCGGCGTATGTTTTTCGGTGTTTTTCGATTAAAACCGTAAACGGGGAACCCTAATTATGGGTAACCCCCTGTTTGCCTCGAGCCGCCCTTTCTTCTCGTACCAATCGCGTTGTTGTTGTGATCTGGAACAGGACTTCTAGCGCACATTAAAAAAAGGGTGGTCCGATGGAAAAGCGTAACCTTAGGGACCCATTTCGCATATTCGCCTATTCACGACATCGTTCTATTACTCACAGGCGTTGCGCATCATTAGCTAAAATAGCACATTAAAACTACATCTGCTTCACATTTGAGGTCCTGGGTCTTCCTTTATTTAAACAAAGTCCCAGGATTACAAATCGTCCAGAACGCACAACACCTCCCGATAATTTATACCCGTGCCCAATATAGGAATGCAGCCGGCATCACAAGTGTGGACACAACGTGTTGCATGTGAGGCATGTGTGACGGCACGGAAGGCATTTTTTTTTTTAGAAGCACAACACACGCAATAATACGAACGCATCTCAGAGAAATGCCTCTAACCTGTCTCTATTAATTGCTACGGGGAAAACAAGTGGAAGTGACTTGCCATGCGGAAAGGGCGACGTTCCGGGCAGCCGCGCAGTTGAGTGTTCGCCGGCAGACTGACCCATATCTCGGCTGTCGATGGTCTACCTACGGTCAGACTCGTCCGACGCGGCTTCCCTGCATCAGTTCATCACTGAAATAGCGGACGGTCGAGAATATGCCCCGCAAGCGCAGGAGTAACGGACAGTCAGTACCGCCTCCCTTTCTTGCCTAGATTCCTTGGCGCACTGCCACGCCAAATACCGTTAGTTAGCTGCCGTGTACAGAATTTTAAGTGCTACCAGTTTAAAAGCGGGCGTATCTGCAGGGCAGCGGGTAATTCCTTTGTAGCGAAGTGGTGTCAGGATTTCGAGGGATTGCGACACTTTGCGCCAAGTAATGCCAAATTAATGTGAAATAATTGTTTTGTGTCGATATGAACTTGCATTTCGAAGTTTTACTACAAGTGGGGTAATGGAAGCTCAGAAAATCGGCACCTGCGAACATCGAAATCCATCCGGCTTTGACATAAGTGCGGGCGTCTCCGCCAATGGGGCAGCGTGGGAGAGGTCACGTGCTCACGATTACCAATGGGAATGGCCGTAGCTCTCGCGCCACTGATGCCAGACTTGGGCGTGTCGTCAAGGTTCTAAATCTCGCCAATACGACACGTTACCACTTAGAAAAATAAATCATTTTTTTTCGTCAATACTCGTCGGTGTAGTACAATGTGTGCATGATGTAATGAACCACATCATCAAAGTGTCACAAGCCCTTTAAGAGAGAGAAAACGAAAAAAAAAAAGAAAAAAAAGAAGACGATTTATCATTCTGTTCGTGCTGGAACTTTGCTGTGGATTCTTGTTGTTGAACGTGTGGATCGCCACTTTTGTGAAACAACAACAACAACTTTATTGCGAGATGATGAATGGGGAGTTTCATCGCCAGGGGCGATGCTCTACCCCATTGCTGGTGGTGACTTTGGGGAAAAAAATGCAGGCGCCGATAGGAATACTGGATAAGGAGATCACACTCCTTTTTTTTCTTCTTACAAACAAACAAACATGCTCAGCATTACCATGGAGTGGAACATCATATTTGAGAGGGCTGTATTAATAGTGTTGGGATCCGTGATATTCCGAATCCCGGCCGTTTTTGACATCCCGAAATCCTGGGATTTTCTCGAAAAAATTTCCGGGATTTGAGGACTGGAACGGTGGCGCAGTCGGGACTGCACGACAGAACCGCGGAATAATTTTGGTTGTTTAGTTTCTAGCACAGGTTTGAATTATCCCCCTAGCAGCACAATGTACCGAAAGTCGAGTGCAATGGGGGTGGACGGTACGTGTTTCATCAGTGCTCCTTAGTTTCACGGGTCTGTTCAAGGCCTTCCAATTACCCGTCCACCCCTATTGCACTCGACTTTCAGTACATTGTGCTGCTTGGGTCTGCAGTTCTGTGTCCTTAGCTGCCTCCGAAGCACCCTTATAGGTTATGCGTAATTCATTGCGCGGTACGGTGAGAGGGATTCGATATTTGACGCCTGGTGAGACACGCACCGTGCATTGCTTCCACCGTGCACCGCATTTGAGGGGTATCGGTCAGTGTCGTACGACATGCGTGGCGCCGTGGTTAGTGAACAAAAGAAAAAGAAGAAAAGAAAAAGAAAGGCTGGTGATCTCAGGAGTAGGTTTGGCTCCTACGATGAGCACGCAAACCAAGAATATTTCCCACAAAGTCAGGCGATTCAACCTGGGCGTGGTTTTACTTATTGAATGCCGAAGATGGACTGGGCACTTGGCCCATTCATCATCATTAATTTATCTGTTGTTGTTGTTGGGCACTTGGTTCGAGAAACGTAGCAATATACTGGAACGTCTTGGGGTCTCCAGGAAATGCCTACTGACACACGTATACCATGAAGCACTCATTTGGCAAATATACCATCTGGAGTCTCAACATTGAGCAGCCGGGGACACTTATTTACTGTTTCTTGTCAAGTTCCGATGTTTCGATGATTAACTTTTGCGAGTCGAGGCTTGGTTAAATGAAATAAAACGAGTGGTGCTACATGTGATGACCGCGCTTAGAAGTACAGAGCCTCCTATTTGAGGATAATGCAAAAAGGCCTCGTCATTTTTTATTTTTGTATACAAAGCGCCGCGTACTAAAACACGAGGGAAAACATTAAGTTATGACAATGTTTGTAATTGGAATGTAGAGAAAAAGCTCTGAGCCTCATACAGGAAACCCCAGAGTTACTGCACAAACGTTCTGTATGCGCGCTGTCTCGGTTTTATATCATTCCCGAAATCCCGTCCCGGGATCCCGTCCCGGAAGGTTACGTGCGTATTATTGATAATTGTTCATTCGTATTATGGATCGTATTATTGATAATTCGTGGCTTCGTTGCTACTAGCAATAGTTACAGCAATTCCCGGTTGCGCTAATATGGTAACTATTAAGAAATCGGACGTTTCACTGACATCGTGAATCTTGTTGGTGGTTGTCCTCTAGTGGAGTTGCTCATATTCGCCGTCCTGTATGCTACACGAAAAGGTAACAAGGGTCCTAACATTTCACTGAACACGTCGTGTGAGTTTACGCATAATCTGAACCCTGGCGTTTCTGTTGTAAAATGTGTGGTTATCTGAAAGTCACAGAAAAGGTCCGCCTTGGATGACGATAAATTTTGACGAGAAATTTCTGGTCTCTCATTCCTAACTAAACACAACTGAATTGGCCACGCAGTGGCGACACAAATAATAAGTCACAAATAAGTCTAAATGTTTAAGACGAAATGCTCAGTCGCTTTAATAAAAATACCGGCACAGTTCCCTGTGAAGTCCGCCCGGGACGCACTATCCCCCCGCTGCGATAGTCTGGTGACGTTGCCAGCCTGATCATGGCCGACTGCGGCGAGCAGTTCTATCACCGCCGCTACAGGACCATTGCGTTGCGGGCAGACAATGGCACATAAAGCGAATGACATCTCTTTCTATCCTTTGTTATCCATTTACTAAATCGAAACCGCAACCCCATCCGCTGTAGTCGAAAACATTGTCGAAAACAAAATTATAGAACATAAAACACAACACGATAAGAATCAATGATGAAAGAAGGAAGCCAGTGAAAAGGCTAGGCAGCTGTAGGACCTTTGTAAGCTATGTAACCTATTCAGTGACTTCCTTCTTTCATAATTAATTTATTAGGCACTTAAGACATTGTATGTATTTGTCCTTTCTATGTGTTCCAACCTCAGAACACCAATTCCCATCACGATGAGAATCTTTCGCTATTGCAACCTCTTTCTTAGAATGTAATTATCTCAAACGATGACCGCTGAAACGCGGAGGAACCGCCAGCTCCGATTTGACGCGAACACGTGGTACGATGGTTGCTTCTATAGTTATGTCTTCTAGGCGTAAGAAACGGATACGTGCCGCGTGACACCTGTCTGTGTGCGCCATTTTGTTTCGTCTCCCTGTATAGTCATTGAGTAAAGCAGACAGGTCCGAGACAGCAACGAGTGTCCCGTCTTTTAGTCGAACGCAATATGCTCCTACAGTAATCTACTATCCGAGCCGTGTGACGAGCACGTAAAATATTACCTTCCAGGGATTTCCCTCGCCAGCATTGTAGTCTGGCAATTACAGATTGCGGTATCAGAAATGAGTAGCTGGTAGCGTTAGCGGGAAGGTCGTCGTATGTAGAAGGGACAACTGGAGCAGGTTCCTTGAAAATGCGTGATGACAAGTTGGCCGCGCAAGGACACGGAATGTGGTATGAGCACTGCTAAGTAAATGACATTGTGGAACGAGGCGTAACGAGAAAAAAAGAAAAAAAACGCCGTCCGTGAGATTAGTCTAGAGATAAATCTGTGCATTAAATATTCACGCGTTGTGTGTCTTGTAGAACCAGAGTTACTTCGTTATTTTTACCAGCGGCGGAGTAGCGACCCCGCTACATTTTAAAGTGGTAGCGGAAAACAATATTTCCGCTAAAAACTCGGGTTGCGGCGGACACATTTTCCGTCACCGCTATTTTCCATAAATAAAAAAGAAAGAACACAGCGGAACGAGAGGAGAAAAAAAATAGGAAAGGAAAGAAAGCGAGACAGCGAAACAGCCTTTTTTTTCTTCATGTTTCTGTTATTTTCTTGTCATTCAGGGAGATATGCCTCGCGATCTTCTTCGATTGTAACGACTATCTCAACCATCGAGAGCGGATTTTAAGGCACTAAAAACACGCGTTTTAGGCGCCTAAAAAGGCACTAAAAGGACCCAGAAAGGCATACATTTTCGCGGAATAGGCACGATCAGTATTGCACTACCGGCACTACGAGCGATGCCGCCAGCATTGGTTGCTTCACGGTAACAACATATCACTCTATCGCGTGCACTGCTGCGTGACCACTGCAGCACTACTGCAGCAGTGACAGTTGCTGATCAGAAAAAGTATGATTCTACGTCGTTCTTCGGTTGCACTGCAAAGATTCCACAGAGCCAAAGAGAGAAATAGGAAGCAAAATACTCTGGAAATTTGCCGTCCACAAAACCGCTCTGATCGCATGGCAGTCTTTATTTTCGAATTGAACTCAAAGCACCGTGCACCACCTTCTTATTGAAGGCGTGAAGACAGTAGAAAACAAGCACCATTTCAATGTGTTCTGGGGTGAAATTCTGTCGCCTGTGACTACGAAATGTCCTACATGCCGAGAACGACCTCACGACGTCGACCGATTTGACCATGCATGCCGGTACCGACACTGCCCGTGTCGGTACCCGTGAAAAGGTACCCGTCGAAAAGGTACCCGTGAGAGATATCGTCTTGCGTTACCGTCGTAGGGTTACCACCAGAGCTGCAGAGTAACTCATTAAAGGTAATTGAGTTATTGTGAGTAATTGCTGTTTATGGGGGGGGGGGGTAACAAATTACTGTAACCAACTGCTTTCTGAAATGTGTATCCGTGTCTGTAATTTAATTATTTTTCGAGTAACTTGCACTCTGACGAATACTTCTTCAATTGAATGTCCTGTGTGTTATGTGCCAAGCACGTTGTGGGTTGTTTCAAAAGTTTGTTTTCAACAAGTATTACATATGATACACTGTGTGTCAAAGAAGGCTAGAATCCCCAGCGAACCCGCATGGTGAACCAGTGTGTCAAAGGTTTACATGCCACTTTGAAAATGAGTAACTGGAAGTAACTGAGAAATAACTCATTAACATTTCATGAGCAACTGTAACTAACTGAGGTGCGTTTCTGTCTAAGTGACTTTTTCTGTAACTTCGTTACACTTAGAGTCATGTAGCTGTCAGTTAATTACATTTTGTGAGTTGCTAATACAGCCCTGGTCACCACTAAGCAGAGCTGCAAGGGCAGACATGGTGTTGCACCGGGTACAAGGAACACAGGCGAAAAATAACCTACTTTCTGCCGACAGGGGGAGACACTTACATTCTGTGATGTAGACTGTAAACTGCTTCACTTGTTCTTCTTCTTTTGTAATTATTGAACGTCATCCCCCCTCCTTCCGGAGGAAAGGAGCTTTTCTGTCCCGCGAGATTGAAAGCTCTCCTGCGCACCAGGATTGTGCACTGCATTCGTGCTTTTTGTGCGAATATGTGCCCCAGGGGTTATAATCATAATTTCTCCTCCTCCTGAGAGCTTTTTGAGCCCTTACATGTTCCTTTAAAGACGCAAAATGAAAAATGATGCAATTCCCTTGTGGTATCTGAGAATCTATCCAACTGTATTTGCTTGCATGCGTCCGCGTGGTTTTCACCGTTTTGGGAAATACATCGCAGTATGGTCTACCGAGTAAAATGGGCAACGGGACCAGATTTTACGTGTACACAGAATTGCATAACGACTGCATGCGCTTTGATGATGTCTCGTTTTGACATGTTGTTTGATTTTAGTTTCATTGTTCGGTAGTTTCATTCGGGTGAAGCGTTTCTGTCGAGGTTAAATGATTTTAAGCCGATATTTCGACCAGACACTGTTCTTGCACTGAGCCCACTGGAAGAACAGTCTGTTCGAAATATCGTCGGTTCTCGACCTATTCTCCTTGAGTGCGACAGCAGGATTCCATCTCATTACGACCGAAAGTCTTATTTCGGCCAGTAATCCTTTAATCCCCAAGTGTGTCATTACGGCCAAAATCTCAGTTTGGCCGAAGGTGTCTCACTACGGCCCAAGGTACAGACATTCAAGTAAATGTCAAAATGTTGTCATATTTATTGCAACCTGGGTAGCCATAAGGGCACACTGCATGGTTCACGCTCTGCTGAACGCATATCCATACTGGGCCGCAAGATATCATATTATGGTCCTAGAGCACAGTCTGGCTCACAGCCACATGAGGTGCGGCCCACTACCCCAAGGCACAATGGGCAGGGTGATATATGTTGTGATGGTGAGGTGATGAACGACGCTGAATAGGGGTCGATAGTCAATGGAGTGAGTGAGACATCAACAGAACGCTAAGTAAAAACACAACACACAAAAACACACACACAGCACACAGGTACGCAGGCACATCTTAGAGAAGAGAGGAGACCGGTGTCCCGGAGAAAAATCTGAAAGTACCCAAGAGCTTGGCGATGGTCGATCTGGTTAGACCAAGGGCCTAGGATGGTTGCCAATGTGAATGGTGCGACCGCGATTGATTGCAGGCGACACTGCAGAGCTGCTCTTTGGGAGGTGTCTAAAGATGGCAGGCGAGAAGCACATGCTTGGTATCCGCCAAAACAGCACAGCGAGAGAAGAGCATAAAGTCGGAGCGGCTGATCAGATGCTTGAAATGGGGGATGAATGGTACCCCGAGACGAAGCCTGTGCACCAGCGATGCAAAATGGCGAGGCACACGATAAGGCATGGTGAAGGAAAGGTCAGGGTCCACTTCACGCAAGTAGTATAGATACGTCGGGAGGGAGACCGGTAGAGAGTTGCAGGCGCGTTTATTGACCCCTGGGCCGACTTCACTCGCGAATTTTTTCCCGCGAGCAGGGGTGGCGGGTGGGCGGAGAGCTATCCGTGCACCTACCAGTGGGCGGAGGGCTGAGCGTGCGCTTATCGTTGCGCATTTTTCAGCCTGGGTCGACTTCACTCTCGAATTTTTCCCCGCGCGTGGTGGGTGGCGCTCGGGTGGAGGGATGCTCGTGTGCTTACCAGTGGGCGGCGCGTGGCCGGAGGGCTACCCATACACTTATCGTCGTGCATTAATCAGCCTGGGCCGACTTCAATCACAATTTTTTTTCGTTACAACAGCCGTGCGGTGGGCGGTTTACATGCAAGTATAGACATGCTATGGACAATCATACACAAAAGTACAAGTTGAAATATATTTATTAAGCAAAGAGTGGCAGGAATTATGTTGCGACTCTGCGTGAAGGAGAAAAACTCAGCCAATGAACACGAAATGGAAGAAACACAATACAATAAACATAATAAAGAAAATACTTACTTATTACAGGTATGAAGCAATAGCATTGAAAGAGGTATCACACAGGAAGAATCAAACACAATATTTTATATTAACAGTAATCATACACACAACTTTTCAATGAATCAGAATTAAAATGGAACAGCACATTTAATCAAAGAAGATATTCTTAATCAACACGATTACAATCAAAAATTATAAGTCTTATTATAAAAAGTCTAATATTCCTATAAGTGAGCACCATCATTGCAATAGTAGAGTTGTAATATCAATTACATACTGTGAGTAATTTTGAGCACATTTAATCAAATAAGATATTCTTAGTCAATACGATTACAATCAAAATTACAAGTTTTATTACAAAAAGTCTGAGACGTGAGCTCCATCATTGCAATAGTGGAGTTTTTAATTTCAATTACAAGTTCTGATAGATGTAAGTAATATCAAGCACAATAGGGAAGCTAAGTTGATTATTCCAACGCGACACAAATTTAATTAATCAGTTTCCTATTAAGTGAATATGCAGACATAAGGAAATAATTTGAATCAACACAACAAAATCAATAGCTAGCACTAAAGAGAACCAAACCGACGTGTCCTCCATCATGTATGGAAATAAGAGCGAAACAATACTATATCAAAACGACAAACGGACACCACATTTAATCAACGATATCCTTAATCGATACGACTACAATCAAAATTACAAGTTTTATTATAAAAAGTCTAATATTCCTATACATGAGCACCATCATAGCAATATTTGGGTTTTAATTTCAATTACAAGTGCCGATAGATGTAAGTAACTAATTGTACACAACAGAAACCCTGGAAGACCATGGGACACATAGAGGGACGACACAAACACAAGAGGAAATAAAATATATAACAACTACACTACACTACACTTAGTTAAGGAAGACAATCTTAATCAATGCAATTACAATCAATTTACAAGTTTTATTATAACAAGTCTGAGTCACGATCACTATTATTGCAACACTAATAATTTCCTCATTATCATGTTTCTTATTGAGTGTTTTAAAGAATTTTGAGCACAACACGGAATCTAAGTTGCATATGTTTTGTTCCAACGTTGCATAACTTTTAATTAATCAATTTCTTATTAAGTGAATAGCACAGATGTAAGGAAATAATGAGAAACAACACAATCAACAGCTACCAGTAATAGAGAGCCAAACCGGCACATCATTCAACACACAAACAGCAGATACATGCAGGAAAATAATAGCGAAACAGTCTATCAAAACGAGAAACATTACAAATTTAATAACTTCCAACTGTGACTGGCACAGGCTTAATGCTGAAGAACAGAGGAACACTCTAAACGGTGCATTCTCCAACACGTCAACAACAAAGGAAAATAATCTATCATTTGAACCATCATAAAATCATCCTCGTGACTTAATCTAATCGAACACTGAACAATTTTCATTCTAACGAACGCTACAAACCTTACATTGATGGAGGTATCCAACAAACAGAAAATAGGTATGGTACAATGAGAGAGTCTCTAGGTTTTCACCCTTTTCCTCAAAGCCAGGAGACCTTATCTCTCTATCTATACGACCAAAGTGAAGCAACTGCGAATGCTTTATCACTTCAAGGGGTAGGGGTACATCACTATTCCTTCTTTCAGCAAACAGGATGCTCTCAAGGCCAGACAAGATAGTACAAAGGCGATATATTTTATTGTACAATTATCGCAAATAGATGTTGGCATTATTCGATTCTGAGGAACAGAGCAAGAATTCTATCAAAACAATCAACAGGGCCAACAAAAAACTAAGAACAGACATCAATATCAGAGCAAATCGATTTTAGACAAGCATTTTCTAAGCAAACGAGAAATATTATGATAACATCAGTGAAACAATACTAAATCAAAAGGAGAAACATTGCAAATTTAATTTAGTGTACTTCAGATTTTTCTAATGTCTTGCAACAGAAAGTTATATGTAGATGAATCACACAGAAACATCATATCTGAAATACAACTCAGAAATATGAGACGTTCCCAACTGAGAGATTATTTTTATTAATGTCAATCGAGTGAACAACTGAAACAAATACATGACAATAATTATTTCAGGCAGTCATTTCTAAGCAAACGAGAAATGTTTAAAAGTTTCCTACAGAGGAAATCAACAGACACGACTAATACATCACGCATACATAATTCGCCATGAGCATAGCTATGCTTTCAATTAAGTGTAGAGACACACTTGAAAACAGAACAGACAATTGCTCTACATTGAAAAGATGGACAGATTTTGTATCTCCTTACCATAAGTCATGGGAAGATGTGATAAAAAAAAACTGCTTCGAAAAAGAAGAGATGTGAAACGATTTCATTATCACTGCATTTCATTACGTCTGAGACATGGTCGTATTCGGAGATATGGTACAAACTGCAGAATTGAAGGTGCAAGAATTTGTATGCCGAATCTACAATAGTTATAAAAATATTTGCACGTCAACATCGGAAGGGCCACTGGGATTGATGGTGGAGTTTTTGAGGTTTGCTAAAGAAGAATTGAAATACAAGAGACCAGATGTAATTGTAATCATTGCAATGGGCATTGCATTAATCAAGAAAGCAATGAGATCAAATTATCATATACAAGCAGTCTATATCGCACGATTCATTACGGATTTGTTAAAATTACACCTAACCATTGACATGGAAAGTACTTAAAAAATATTATCACATGATATGTTCCCCTAGCGTGACTACAACATTATTTTCTTCTACCAGTTCTTCCAATGATGTCGAATGAGCAGAAGTTTAATATTGTTGCACAAGGTCTGATGTATCATCACTTATTGAAACTCAACGAACATATCAACTGTGGTGGACCACCGGACGATTTTCATCTAATACTCTCTTGTATGTCATTCAAGAATCTTCATAAAAAGAAAGGAAACATCAATAAGAGATTGTGTAAGTTCGTCGTAACAAAGTGCAAGTTACTGAAGTGATACAAATACGGTGACAACGCATCGAATGCATTAATCAACGCTGGATTCAAGCGACCCATAATAAGACATCACTATCTGATGGATTCTCAATTCATCAATCAAGACAGCAAACGAAAACTTCAGAGTTTGGAATACGACAATTGTAATTTATGGAAATAAACAACTGCATAACTGAAGTGATAAATGCAATATTTGTCATCACTATAATGCATCGCAACGAAAACAGATTGTATTTAGCATGGTTAGATTGAGAACAATGATTGCTAAGGAAACGAATATTCCACACTATGTACTAAGATCCTCACACGGAATCAGCGCTGTCAATTAAATAGGTTTTACCCGACTACAATCTGTACAACTTCAACATCTAAAGGATAGAATTGCAGGAGAAGAATCGCTCATTGAAATTTAGAGGCATGATACATCAATCTTTGTTTACAAAAGAGGATAACTAATCTTGTGCGAAAGCTTATCATATTTTGTGAATTAAATTGCACAGTGTGCATATTTCTCAAACAGCTGGACTAGCTCTCTTATTCATGAGCAACGAAAAATGTATAATTGGAGGTACGTCTATGACATCTTTAGACAATATATGTTGAAATGAATCTATTATCAAATGCTGCGATGCAAATCCAGGGTTTTACAAGCATGATGCGCAGGCGACGGCTACATTTCTAATCACATAATCCTCGTAACACACGGCACACAAACGCATATGAAATAAATTCTAAGTGGCAATCAGATTTTGGGTGAAGCGAATCACACAACTGTCATCAGTAATGTTTAACCAATATACAATGAGGATGAGCACTATGCATAAACAAAATGGAAGATACGTAATCTTGATTATAATAAGCAAATATTTCTTTTATAAACTTAATCACTATAAGCAGCACAGGTCACACATAAACGTAGATCAAATTCACAAAATGTACCCGAGGTTTCCTGTAGCCATACTGAAAAACTATCATCATATTCTTAGTGTCATAGCATACGAGCACTACAAATGGAAAGAGCATACTTTAATTTTATAGGTTCTTAGCTCATAATGAGGCAAAACCCAAGCTCCACACTAAAGAACATTTTATTGTTTAAATTTTGAAAGTAAAAACTATACACCTTTTCTTACATTTTTTAAAGATATAGATTAAAAAGTTGTGCATTTGGTTGAACGGGTGTTGCAATTTACAATATGAGTTGTAGAATGTGTAATTTCACAATACACAAACTTTAGCTCGCTCACTTGACAACAACTCTTTCGCGATGACAGAGAAATTCAATCGAAGAAATTGATATTTTCTATATACACTACAACATACCGTAATTATTTATCTCCATAGCACAGAGAATCCACATTGCGTTGTAGTGTATGTAGAAAATATCAATCTTGTGTTGATTCGAATTATTTCCTTATGTCTGCGCTATTCACTTAATAAGAAACTGATTAATTAAATTTGTGTCATGTTGGAAAGCTTCCCTATTGTGCTTGGAACTACTTACATCTATCAGAACTTGTAATTGAAATTAAAAACTCCACTATTGCAATGATGGTGCTCACATCTCAGACTTTTTATAATGAAACTTGTAATTTTGATTGTAATCGTATTGATTAAGAATATCTTCTTTGAATAAATGTGCTCGAAATTACTTACAGTACAACGTGTAATTGAAATTAAAACTCCACTATTGCAATGATGGTGCTCACTTATAGGATTATTAGACTTTTTATATAAGACTTGTAATTTTGATTGTAACCGTATTGATTAAGAATATCTTCTTTGATTAAATGTGCTGTTCCATTTTAATTCTGATTCATTGAAAAGTTGTGTGTATGATTACCGTTAATAAAAAATATTGTGTTTGATTATTTCTGTGTGATACCTCTTTCAATGCTATTGCTTCATACCTGTAATAAGTAAGTATATTCTTTATTATGTGTATTGTATTGCGTTTCTTCCGTTTCATGTTTTTTGGCTGGGTTTTTCTCCTTCACGCAGAGTCACAACATAATTCCTGCTACTATTGGCTTAATAAATATATTTCAACTTGTACTTTTGTATATCATTGTCCATTGCATGTCTATACTTGAATGTAAACCGCCCACGGCTGTTGTAATGAAAAAATTGTGATTCGCGAATCGCGAAAGAAATCGTAAATCGCGAAAGAAGTCGGCCCAGGCCGAAAAATGCACGACGATAGGTGTATGGGTAGCCCTCCGGCCACGCGCCGCCCACCGGTAAGCGCACGACTAGCCCTCTACCCGAGCGCCACCCACCGCGCGCGGGAAAAAATTCGCGAGTGAAGTCGGCCAGGCGGAAAAATCGCCAAAGAAGTCGACCCAGGCTGAAAAATGCACGACGATAAGTGTATGGGTAGCCCTCCGGCCACGCGCCGCCCACTGGTAAGCGCACGAGCAGCCCTCCACCCGAGCGCCACCCTCCCGGGCGCAGGAAAAAATTCGCGAGTGAAGTCGGCCCAGGGGTCAATAAACGCGCCTACAACTCTCTACTGGTCTCCCTCCCGACATATCTATACGCTCTGCAAGTTGGTTTCTGCGCATGGGAATAGGGCGGGAGAGTACAATGACGTGGGCGCATGCATGTCGTGCTCCTATTGGCTGAGGAGCCGACTGCACCACGTGCGCAGCTTAGAAAGGTAAACAGCGCGGAATACCCCATGCATTTGGCTGCGTTTTGTGTCTTGTTCGCTCGAATATGGTGAATACGTGCTGTGTTTACGGGTGCACTTGTTCACATTTGGACGGAGTATCGCTTTTCACATTCCCGAAAGAGACAAGACTGCGTCGACCATGGGAAAAGGCAATTAACAGTCGGTACTGGCGGGCGACAGATACGCAAGCTGTCTGTAGCCGCCACTTCAATCCTGACGCCATCGTGCACCAAGGAAAACGGAAACGCTTGAAACCTAGTGCTGTGCCGACACTTCACCTCCGTGGTGCCATCAAAGAACAGCTACCTGACAGCTCCCGTGGTAGGTTTGATGACTTGTTTTTGCGTGTTTCCAACGTTGCTGTGAGTGAGATAGCGTGATAGCAGTGATATATCGCACATGAACAGATAGAAGATGCAGCACATCTTCTACCAAGATTCGGATGCCACTCGCAGAACGTCAGGCTCCGGAGAATGTCCGCACGCCAATCTCTCACTATCAAATAGTCCAACCTTCATGCGAATGTCCCGGAACGGAAACGTCCTCGCCATGTACAGGTAAATAATCCAAAGCTTAAGTGTAAGTCATTTTGCCTATTATGTGGACATCTAGCATCGCAGTATCAGAGCCCTGCGCACGGTGTGGAGCACTACGTGAACCAGTTCACACCACACTATGAAGTGGATCAGGATGTGGACTTGTCTGCAGCTGAGTGCGGTGAGTTCCTTCCCAGGGCAGACTAGTAAAGGGGGGGTTAGGATGTCCTGACCCCCTCCACGATTTCTGTCTTCACATTGTGTTTAACTGACCGGCAGGAATTCACGATGCAGTACAGCAACCACTAGGGCAGTCTGGAGGTGAGGATGGTACCATCAAGGATTTCCTCTCGCCCACATCGGATCAAGAATGCTGCAGACATGGCTGTGAAGGAGAGCTCGGTATGCATTTTATGGCATAGCTAGGGACATTGCTAGTCCACAGTACAGGGAGGTGTGTAAAGCAATTCTCATGGAGCACTCCATTGCACAGACACGCATAACGAATATGAGAAGCAGATGAGCACGGGAACTACAGCCAACATGTATGAACAGGAGCAGGTTGAACCAATCTCCAATGAAAGCCTTGTCCAAACCACAGAAACACACGAGTGCCATGAAAGATCTGGTAAGAAATCAATATTACGTACTGTGGCGCGCAGACTTCCCATAACCAGCGAAGCACGTGTCGTCGGGTGGTGATAAACGGCTGCAAAATGAGATTGAGATGATCCACTATCCCGTAGAAGGGAGAGTTGGTACGCACAATGCAGAAGTCGAAATGCGACCGTATCCACTGAGCGTACCGACCCTCCCTTCAAGGGGATAATGGATCATCCCAATCTCGTGTACAGCTGTCTATCGGTGAGCGGTCACACACGCTTTGCTGGGTAAGGCAAGTCTGCGTGCCACTGTAAATTCCCCCTTGTAAGAATCTTGCCCTAATACTAATAAGAAAAGTGCACAAAGAGACAACACAAGAGATATAACCTTTTGATTCTCTGTCTTGTTTTTTTCTGTCTGTTTATGCATTTTGCGTATTATATTTCCTCACCTACTAGCCTAACACTCCATGCTCCATCACTAACAAATCTTGTAAGGTTTAGGAAAAATGCTAGGAAATGTGAAATACATATGAAAATGCATAATGTAAAACCCCGAGATTAGGGAACACGAAAGGACAGACACAACACGAAGTCTCAACTTGACTTCGTGTTGTGTCTGTCCTTTCGTGTTCCCTAGTCTCGGGGTTTTACATTATGCATCATCTTCACCAGCTCGCTTGCTTCCTAGCCATTTTTTCACTGACATATGAAAACTTCATCTTTACATAGGCACAACTGATAACACGTAGGACCTGGACAATTGCACACCAGGAGGTCCTGTGCACAATTTCGAAGCACAGCTTGGTATGTCTTAGACCACACATTCAGGTGCAATGTAATTTTTTAGTTTGTTGCAAATTTGAGGTATTGGTAAGACACGAAATGTGCAAGGTTGAAAATTAGATGACAAGCATTATAATTTGCCCTTGTCTAGCATCTCTCGTAATTTTGTAAGTATATTGCTCTGCATATGTGGCATGTCATTTTCCTTGCTCTAACCTCTTTAGGTCAGCTATGTGCATTGTTGCTTGAATAAGTGACACAGCATAACTCTGACACTTATTTACTGCAGAGGGGCTGAGACAAGAGAATCAGCGCCTGAAAAGGGAAATTGAGTCACTGCAGTGTAAGGTATTTACGACGGCCTCCTTGAGTGATCAACAGCTATGTCTCTACACTGGCATTCCTGCAACTAACTTTGATGCCCTTGCACAACTAATTTGCAAGCTTGAAATCAGATACTACAGTAACACTCGTGTTGCAAGAATTAGTCTTGAAGACCAGCTTCTGTTGTGCCTCACAAAGTTGAAGCTAGGTACCCCTGATGGTGACTTGGCATTTAGATTTTCAGTCAGCCATACAACTGTTCAAAACGTCTTTGTGACATTTTTACATGTTCTTTATGAAGTCCTCTATGAAGGCATTATGGTGACAAAAAAGGTCAAGGCGCCTTTTCAGTTGCATGAAATGCCACCTCAGTTTGTACAGTATCCCAATTGTGCTTTAATTATTGATTGCTCTGAAATTGAGATTGAGGCACCTAGACAGAACCTGCAGGCCCAGGGTGCTTCATATTCAAATTATAAGTCACGGTATACTGTAAAATTCTTGGTCGGTGTCGCCCCAAATGGTGCTATTTTACACGTTAGTGAGTGTTACTTGGGATCAGTGAGTGACAGAGACATTGTGCGCTCTTGTGGTGTTCTTAACATGCTTCATGAAGGAGATCTTGTGTTAGCTGATAAGGGCTTCCTAATCTATGATCTAATGCCTTCAGGTGTATCATTGAATGTTCCTCCATTTTTGCGTGCACGCCAATTTACAAGTGGGGAAGTTGAGCTAACAAAACGAATAGCATCTTGCCGTATTCAGGTTGAGCGAGCTCTTCAAAGGGTTAAGGTGTTTAAGATCCTATCTAAACTGAAGGCGCATAAGCGACCACTGGTGTCGAAGATCGTAAGAGTGTGCAGCTGTCTTGCAAACCTGCAGCGACCTATAAATGACTTATAAATTAAGATGCTGTCCACCTGCTTTTACCTTCTTTGTACTTGTGACTACAGTGTACATTTGCGTTTGTGTATATCTATGTAGATATCATCAATTTACTTCACGCCATGTGTTCTGTACATTGGTTTTCTCATTTTGTTGCAGCAGTGGAATTGTAATTAAATGTTCAGCTTTTGTTTCACCAATGGCATCATTCTGTTTTTGTAGAAGTCCAACAGTTCCGGGATTTTCAGGTCTTGCCATTCTTGTTCTGGGTACACCCGTGTGCAGTAAAAGTCCACTGAGGTCCACACACAGAAGTCGCAGTACTGGCGTCCCGAAAAAGCAAGGCAGCCCTGAACTTGGTGAGAGTAGACGTGGTCCTGGTTTAAAAGCCCCTGTTCTGTTAAGCAACCCTGTTTCACACCAAATATGGTTTCAACGTTCTGAAACCGGATGGACCATGGGCATTTTACTTCAAGCAGCCCATCATTGTTCACGAGGCCATCAGGGCTACCACCGAGCAATCCACTTTGATGTAGCCACAGTCCAGATGGTATTACACTATTGCCACTTTTTTTCTTGTATTCTTCTATGGCGATAGCCTCATTGCTTTGTCCCCATATAATGGCGGATTGAGTGGTGAGGTTATATTCTCCTAGGAAATAAAGCATACAACTCAAACATAACAGCACAAGTCTGAGCATGAAATTACAGTACTTCTGATGCAATGACGTTGAGCATGGTTTATTAAAAGCTATGGTACAAAACCAGGTATAAAACTAGGGAGCACAGAGAATTTAACCTTTTGGGCAATCGAACTACCCTTGAACAAAGTTTGAGGTAGAAACGACGATGCTTACGTCAAAATGTTGGACGTTCGTTTATGTTATTAGAGACCACCAGTTCATTCTTACTCCTTTTCAGCGTTACAATGAATTTTTCTTACATGCTAATAACTTCCTTTTTCGTTTGTGCAGCAGACGTCACAAAGAGAATGTGTACAGATACGATTGAAATTATGTAACAACCCTAAAATGAAAGAAAGGAAGTCGCTGAAAAGGTTAGCCAGCTGTGGGTTCATGTCCTACAGCTGGCTAACCTTTTCAGTCACTTCCTTCTTTCATTCTTCTTAGGCACATGAGACTTGTGTTGTTCTTTCTCTGTGTTCCAGCTTCAGGACATAAATTTCCATAATTATCTACCCTAAATTGGGAAACTTGCTTTACAATATATCTCATTCACCTTCAACTAAGAACACAAGACGAACTTTGCATTACCCAGCAATTGCTTGAAAAGTGAAGGAGGACAGGACCCTCTCCTGCAGCATTTGAGCACTAAACCAAAGTTGCTTGCTGTCAGCCTGTAGGACCTCAGCAAACCCCAGTTTGGGTTCTCCCGTTGACCAACTGTTGCTGCATGGTTTAAATCTTTTGTGTCATGGCTGATATCAATGGTATCTCGCCCTGAAGACGACAAACGAATAGTGAAAATGTTTTGTAAACAATAGCATAACCGATAATTTACCATCAAGCAGCATGCTGCGGATTGCAAATTTCTCAATCCCGTCGTCAGAGACTGGCCTGGATAGTATCCATTTCGTCGCGCATTCCACCAAACCGTGATTGAAATCGTCCAAGTCTGCTTGCGTGACTTCGCCGGCCGTCGCTCTGTAGTCGCCGTGTGTCTCGGGGTATGCATCACCTAGAGTAATGAATTTATGATAACCGCGTTGCGCAACACCAGCTTAAGAATACTGTTGTAACTGTGTCATAGGACATGCGACAAGCTTACTTGAGGTTGACATCCCATGTGGCATGCTTTTCGGATGCCGTAGCCATTGCTGAGGCTTCGATTATGTGATTTGCTGGTTTTGTGTGGTGTTGTAGTTGTTGTGTTACGTTTCCTTTGTCGTCTGTCAGCGTGTGCAGCGTGTTGCTTCTCGTGTTTCTCCCATTTCCTTTCTGCTCGGGGGTGTGGAATGCCAGGGAATGTTTGGCACGTTTGTTTATGTAACCACCTTAATATGCTTGGCTATAAACATTATGGTTTGCACAGGAAGTTTAGATATGACTAGTTATGACACGAAATGCCGAACGGCACTAACCACTTCCAAAGGACTAGAATGATATTATGTGATATAAAGGCTATATGACTGTAAAAACATATCGCCTAGAAATCGTATGTGCACTGGGGAAATAAATGGCGGTAAAGACAGTTCAAAATGACTAGAGGTAGAGTGAATAAGTCATAAAAAGGCTAAGTAGCAAGGTCCTGTGGTGAAAGCTCCAACATCAAAGTTTCACAAGTCCAGTTGCAACAGCACGTTTGAAGCAGTCAACCAGGTAAGTGGGCAGAGTGCATTACTGGTTGTTGAATATGAGCAGCCTTGACAATTTCTTTCGCAGATGAGGCCTGGCTGTCACCTTCTCTGTATATTCCTGGGCAAGGTGGTACAGTCCGATACTGCTGTAGCACTGGGAATCTTCTTTGATCAGACGGATCACATTGTTTTCATTTGGGCTACATTCAAACATATATTGTCGCAAACTTAAGCAGGGAGAATAAAGAGTAGACATTCGAGGTTCAAAATTATTTATTGTCTCTAAGTAAAGTAAACATGCTGGAACGCACCAAAGAGACATGTGGCTGGTGTGTTTTTATGTCCCACTAATAACGAGTTTGTACGTTAAGCAAAATTTTCATGCAATACATTTTTCTTTATATACTTTTGCCCATCTTAGTACTGTCCTGTCCAATATGAAGTGGCTTTTAACTACATATGAACGCATAATTCAGGAGTGATGTGATGTGATGTGAATAAAGAAAAAAATGGGGATGTGTGTTGGAGTGTTTTCATGTATTGGACTAGTTGCAGCTTTAAGGTGCCCTTCGTGCAGTACTGATTCCAATCATCAACCATCGCTTGAAACTCGTAACTAGGGAACATGATTCTAGAGGCTAGATTTTCATGCAAATACACACTTTCAACCAGAGTTCGAGGTAACTCGTTACTGTAACTAAGTTCCTTTTCTTGGTAACTACTTTGCGCCGTGGTAACCTTCAGAGGAACTCCTTTTTCAGGTAACTTTGCCAAAGTAACTTAAGCTAAGTTCCAAGTTACTAATTCGCTTTTCACTTACGTCCACTTACTTCCTTGCTTTCTTTACGGTTCTTCCACGGCATTTTATGTCATAAAACGTTATGTCCAGTCAATGACAGTATTCTGTTCAGGAAGTAAGAACTGCTGCTATTGAAATGAAGCTGAACCATCGTGTGCTCAAAGGGAATAAGATGTAAAGCGTTCGAATTGTTGGACATAAACGAAAACTCAACGCAGGCAACTCAGGGTCGAACTCAACTGCACCTGTGTAGTGCTATTTTGTGTCCGAAGTAACTTGGGAGTAACTCGTTCTTTTTTGTAAGTAACTCTATAACGTTTCGAGCTACGTTTTGGGCGGCGGCCGGTGACCGTACGGATGCACCCTCAATCCGCTATCCAGCCTATTACTATAGAGATCAGTGGGTTCGCCTGTCGCCTTTGGGGAGGGTAATCCGCACGCCTGATCGGGAATGATACGGAGCTGCTGCAGCCTCTTCATTGCCGCGGATGCCGCAGTGTGCAGGAACGCACTGGAAGTAGATAGAGTGCCCGCTCATCTCAAGACGGCTTAGTTCCTCCAGTATTTCCACAACCTCTGGTGCCAGTGATCCACGAATACAACATGTTCGCTATACACTGAAGAGCTGCCTTGGAGTCGCAGTATATATCACCCAGCTGCTGATGTCGTCGGATGGTGTTTGAGGCTTTGAGGTGTTTGAGGGAGGATGGCATGTAACTCTGCAGACGTGGATGAGGTGCGGTGCGAGAGACGGTATGCGTTGCACGACGACACAGTCGGAATTGTAAAGGCAGCAGTGTGAGTTGGGTAGGGTTGGGTTGCGTAGGGTAACGGCACTGCATCATGTCTAGCGCAAGTTGTTTCATCACGGGTTCTGTAACGTGATCCTTCTTGTTCTTGACCTAGTGATGGGCGATAGTCATCCAAACACTATCGATAATACTAGCGACGGTTGAGATGACTACTCATTTGACTATCGATAGTGTTCAAAACTATCGATAGTAAGTTGGACCCAATCCAAACCTGAAAAAATGTAGAGACCAGCTCCCGTGGCATAGAGGTTAGGATGGCCGCTTTCCACGCTTTGACTGGGAGGTGACGCGGCTTCGAATCCCCGCATCGGTTGTGTTGTCCGAGGTTTTCCCTGGGTTTTCCGAGGACTTTCCAAACGAATGTAGGCACAGTTCCCCCTGAGGTTGGCCAGGACGCATACTAACCCCCCTGTCCCCCACTCCTTCCTGCTGCCCTCTCTCCATCTGTCCACGTCTGTACGCCGCTCATAGCCACAGTTGCTTCGTGGCGCTAACACGAAATCTAAAAAAAAAATGTAGAAGTCACTTCTCCCAGTTCTATTATCAGTCTAATCAAATACTTTTACGGTTGCACAGTAGATATTTTGGAAATAGTTTCGCACCTTTTAGCATGAAAAAAAAAAGGAAACGATTACATAAAACAGAGGAGCTGTTCCGAAAAACGGATGGGAACTTCTGTTCTGCTTAAATTCCGACAAAGCAGAGGTTTCGTGGATTGTTGTGCGCTATGCGTGTGGTTAATGTTATTCAGAGCAACCTATACACTGTCAAACCATTCTATAATGTAAAAACCCCGAGACTAGGGAACACGAAGGGACAGACACAACACGAAGTCTTCGAGGCTTCTTGAGACTTCGTGTTGTGTCTGTCCCTTCGTGTTCCCTAGTCTCGGGGTTTTTACATTATGCATCATCTTCACCAGCTCGCTTGCTTCCTAGCCATTTTTTCAAAACCATTGTAGTTTACGTTACTGCCACAGTAATACGGTTTGTGATAATCAGAAATGCCAACTTTATAGCATTGCACTCCGATACTTAATGAACTTCATATTTTATTTACCATGACCATATTTCTTCTTTTTCTTTTCTTTCTTTTACTTTTCAATCGCGAGCGAAGTGCAATCGTCGAAAGGCATGCGAAAAACTTCAGAACGTTTTGTTTCCGACGGAAACTTTTAAATTGCGAGTGGCTAAACGATAGTCTGCATGAGCGAAACGCGAAATCAGATGGTTTCGTTTTTAAAAGAAACATGAGTAATTTTTTTTTAATTCGTGGTCAACAGACTAGAGAGTTTGCAACAGTAAAATACGAATTCAAAAAGTTTCGTTTTCAAAAGAAACAAGCTAAAAATTTAAATACGGACTGAACAAACTATTGGTAGTTTGTAGGAGCGAAACGCAATTTTCGCAGAAAGTTTCGCTTTCAAAAGAAATATGCTAAAATTTTTAATTCGGAGCGAATAAAATATTGATAGTTTACGGACAGGAGCGAAACGCGAATTCAGAGGGTGTGCTGGGTTGGCTTAGCTTAAGCGACGCGAAGCTCGGTATGCTGGATTGGATTGGCTTGGCTTAAGTGACGTGAAGCTCGGCGAAGTGCACCGCCTATACAGGGTGTCCCAGCTAAGTGTGTACAGATTTTTAAAAATATATATAACACTTTTTCCAAGATGACATCAATTGCAATATAGCATATGCTGAAGGGCACTCCCTAGGAGGGCATTAGCAAAGTCCAAAGGCAATGTCTTAATTAACTTTCATTAATTAACTTCTAAATTATAAAAGCTACAAAGTTGTCCCAATGAGAACATCTGTTCCTTTCGGTCACCTGATATCGTCGCCGTTTTCAGAACAAAAATCCGTTCTATAGATCGCCCGCAAAAAATTAGTGAAGGAACGCCATTTTTTTCCTTTATTTTGTTCATTGCGCATCTTCGCAGACGCGCATTTCCTTCATTCCCAACGTGAGAGGGGGAAGGAGCACAGTGCCGCCCAATGCGTCGAAGATGAGCTTTAACTTGCGGAAACAAAACAAAAACAAATGTATCGGGTGACTCTATCGGAACTGGACTTATCTTGGGTTGCATTTTCTGTTTCCTTTTAATCTTTTTCCAGGACGCGAGAGGCGATAGTGTGCTCTTCCTCCCTCTCACATTAGGGGTGAAAGAAAGACGCGTCTTCTAAGAAGCGCAATGAAGAAAATAAAGAAAAAAATGGCGTTTCTTCACTAATTTTTTTGCGGGCGATCTATGGAACGGATTTTTGTTCTGAAAACGGCTACGATATCAGGTGACCGAAAGGAACAGATGTTCTCATTGGAACAACTTTGTAGCTTTTACAATTAACAAGTTAATTAATAAAGGTTAATTAAGACATTGCCTTTGGACTTTGCTAATGCCCTTCTAGGGAGTGCCCTTCAGCATAGGCTATATTGCAATTGATTTCATCTTGGAAAAAGTGTTATATATATATTTAAAAAATCTGTATACACTTAGCTGGGACACCCTGTATGTCACGGTACTACCGATAGTCCGAAAAACTATCGTGATACTATCGAAATTCCGGTTCACTCGATAGTTGGGCAATCGATAGTCAAAAACTATCGATAGTCTCGAATGTTTCGATAGTATCGCCCATCACTATCTTGACCCCAGGAATGGTAGTAGAGATTGAAGGTATCGGAAAGACCCACGGAGGGGACCTGGAGATGATTTGCAGCAGCGATGGAGCGAGAAATGTTGCTCTGCCTCCGCGTTTTGAGCTTCGAAACCAACGGGTGACGGCGATGTTCCGCGACGAGGCGTAGATAATGGCGCACAGTTTCTCTGAGACGTAAGATCTCAGACAGTACGCATACAGGGTGTCCCAGCTAAATGCGAACAGATTTTTTAAAAATATATATATCACTTTTTTCGAGATGAAGTCAATTGCAATATAGCATATGCTAAAGGGCACTCATTAAGAGGGCACCAGTAAACTCCTAAGGCAATGTCGTAATTTACTTTCAATAATTTACTTTTTAATTATAAAAGCTGCGAAATTGTCCCAATGAGAACATCTGATCCCGTCGGTCACCTAATACCGTTGCCGTGTTCAGAACAAAAATCCGTTCGATAGATCATCCAAAAAAAAAAAAAAATCGTGAAGGAACACTATTTTTTTCTTTATTTTGTTCATTGCGCATCTTAGGAGACGCGTCTTTCCTTAACTCCAAATGGGTGAAAAAGAGCACACTATCGCCCCTTGCGTCCAGGAAAAAGATTAAAAGAAAACAGAGAATGCAACCCAAGATAAGGGCAGTTCCGATAGCGTCACCTGACACATTTGTTTTTGTTTTGTTTCCGCAAGTTAAAGTTCATCTTGGACGCATGAGGCGGCACTGTGCTCCTTCACATTCCTTTCTCATTCGACCTCGATTTATATCCATTCAGCTTGCTATGGTACAATTCTTGTTTCCGGAATTCGTATACGTACCTACAAGAAGCGAAAGGGAACTGTTAATAGACTACAACCTTACAAATAGGCATTTGGCTCTACATGGCCGGTTTAATCTGCACAAGCTGCATTTGATACGTGTTCGTTTTCTCGTGCTATGCTAACATAAACCTTCATCAGGGAAAAAAACTGAAGACGTTCAGTTGTGGGAAAAATCTCCAACTCGGGGGTTCCAAGCGGGTTCGCGTTTTTTTTTTTTTTTGTCAATGACCCAAAGGAAGGGAGACCAAACGGGCGAGAACATAAAGTTAAAGGAAATGTTTAATATCTTTCAGGTGTCCTCACACTGCACACGATGAAATCTGCTCAGTCCGCCGAATTGGAACGCCTCGGCTCAAATATGCCCAAATCGCCCGGCTCTCTTCTTGGTGCCGAGCACCCAACTGACCGTTGCCGAACTGCCCCTGGAGCTTGTGCCTTCGTCCTCGTTCACGTGCCCCTGATTGCAACATCATCGTCGCTGCCACATCTTCCCCCGCAGTCAAGAGTAGGCAGTGGGTAGTTAGAAAATACCTGGCGGGTCTGGCAGGCGCAGATGGCGCTCACTTAGGAGGTCAGGACGTAGGCGACGGAGAGTGGCCAAGGGGCGGGGGAGATACTGGCTGATACTCCACTTCCTCGGTGTTGCGCAAGCTTACGGCAATGTAACGCTCATTTTAAGTGGGTGGAGCGATGCATTTCGGGTACCATGCACGTCGGACATACAGCTGGCGTTCATCATCGGAAAGTGACAGGAGGGGGAAATGGGGATCAGCGGTGTGACGTACGTCCAAGGTTCTTGCATGAAACGATGCTGGAACTTTTGCTGCGTCTGCGCCACAGGGCTGCGCCGTCTGGGCTGGAGCAACCAGGGAATCGGAGATGCCCACGAAACGGGAGTTCCAGAGAGCTGGTCGACGATCGTCAATGTACCAATGGAGGTCTTAGATATGGGATGAGGGCCCGAATCCATGAAACCGGAGTACACGGTTTGCCGTGTCTCTTGAGGTTGAAGGACGCGGCCCTTGTACCATGTTCTGGAACGTCTCATAGCCATGACTGCACAGTGAGATAACACAAGAGGGTGTCCAAGATAGAAGAAACACCACAAAGAGAGCTGTGCTTGTGCTATCGCTGAGCGCTATACAATAACGACAGGTAAAAAGATACTTTAAGTATGTGGGCGAGGCCTCAGCCAGTAGCGGCTTTGGCTCAGCTCAGTGTCTGGACTTTGCCCGTGGGGAGTCGATGACGGAGTATCCACAGCAGGTGGGGCCTCGCCCTCAGACCAAGGGCAAAAGGGTCTTAGGTCCGAGACGTGTACTGAGCCTGTTTCCTGTCCGTCAGCGCAGCTGCGTAGCGTGTAGGTGATCCGCGGGCAGGTACCACGAAGGAGCCTTTCCATCTGTCAGCGAGGGAAGATGCGAAACCTCGTGCTGTGTCGCTGAGTGGATGTGTCCGTTTGGGGACGAGATCACCCACGGTGAACGCCAAGTTCTTCCGGGCGCGGTTGTACTCTTGCGCCTGGTCCAGTCAGGCTACATAGAGCTTCTAACGACCTGTCCTAATGACGTCGTTGAGCCGGTTCCAGAGTCCTTCCGCGAAGATGGAGTAGGGACGGCTTGACGTTGTCCTGAAGGCCAAGAGCGTTCTCCGAAGGAAATAGCACCTCTCAGCGTAGGTTCAGGAGTACCGGTGTGTAACCTGTTGAACGATAATGTTGGCTAGTAAACGTGATTTTTAAACTCCTATTGACCCCTTCAGTAATGGTAGCCTGGGAGTGATAGGGAGACGTTTTCTTGTGTCTTGCCTAAGACAGCACAAGTGCCTGTGAACACTTTACTGATCAAATAAGAGGCGTTATCAGTAAGAAGCTGTGAGGGGAGACGGAATTGAGAAAATGTGTCTAGAAGTAGATCTCAGAGCTTACGGGAAGAGAGCGCCATAAGGGGAAAAATATCTACACACTTTGTAAAGTGATCTGTTATCACAAACAGGTACTGATTATCACATGGACTGCGGGGAAGAGGTCACATGACATCGCATACAAGGATTTGCCAAGGCCTGTTGCTCTTTATATTGCTCTTTATAGGCTGCAATCGCCCAAGTGGTCGTCGACAGCGAGGTTTTGTTTTTTGACATAACGGGCTACACTCTTAAAGAAACCGGTGTACTTTAACTCCTTTTTCTTGCCACATATATCACACCTTTTGGAGAAAGGTAATACGACTCTCCAGTGACTTCCAAGAGTGCGTCATTTGAAGGGACAAACACACTCACTCACCCACCCAAACCCCCACACCCACCTTTTATTGTCCTTCTTGCATGTTAGAAACGAATTCCGACATTAGTTGCTGTGCGTACGAAACAGAGAAACGATATGCGTGCAACAAGATGACGGGGTGAATACGTGCGAAAACACCCGCATTTCAATGTGTATGTAATGTGTAACACTACGCTGTTCACAAGAGCTATGAAGTTGACGATGCACGAGGTGAGCAACCAGTAGTAACAAAGTTTTAAATCCTAACTCAGTTTCGACTTCGGAATGTCCGTAAGGCATGTGCGGCCACGCAGCACCATGCGAAACCTCGTGCTGTGTCGCTGAGTGGATGTGTCCGTTTGGGGACGAGATCACCCACGGTGAACGCCAGGTTCTTCCGGGCGCGGTTGTACTCTTGCGCCTGGTTCAGTCAGGCTAAATAGAGCTTCTAACGACCTGTCCTAATGGGGTCGTTGAGCCGGTTCCAGAGTCCTTCCGCGAAGATGGAGTAGGGACGGCTTGACGTTGTCCTGAAGGCCAAGAGCGTTCTCCGAAGGAAATAGCACCTCTCAGCGTAGGTTCAGGAGTACCCGTGTGTACTCGTACTTGCGACGCAGCGTCCTGTGCAAAAACAACGTATAATTAAGCTTTTTTTTTTACTTCGGTACGTAAGCGTTTTTCGAAATATACAGAAGTGTCATAAGCACAAGATCAACCAGGGCTTACCGTTGACAACAAGTTGGCACTACTGAGGAAAGAGATGGCTGTGAACGCAAAGCACTGTTTTGTTGCAAAGGTTGGGTTCCTTGCTTCTGGTCTCGTTACACAACAGGCGTAGACGTGCTAAAAAAGTTGGCAGATATGATGCAAGTCACAGTGGCATCAAATCAACGACAGCGGCAGAGCTGTGGTTCCGAAGGTAGTTTCATAGTAGTTCCTTCATAGGTATAGTCCTCCTGCTTGATGATAATACACAAACAGTGCTGCGTATTCGAGCTCGCCTGTGGTGAATGCGGAGTCTCCTGCGGGGTCCTCATCGCTACAGCTTTTGCGCGTCTCGCCCGTGCTTGTGCAACGCGAAGTGCCCGAATCTCAACTCAAATGCTCACGGGCGCTGCACCTGCGTAATGCTATTTTTAATTTATGCTAAAGTAACTTGGAAGTAACTCGTTCTTTTTTTAAGTAACTCTGTAACTGCGCGTTACTTTCAGGCTGAAGAACTTCGTTGGTAACTTACGTTACATTTTGCACACGGTAACTTAACTTGTAACGAGTCCTTTTTAACCGGTAACTTCTCAATCTATGTGAATAACAGGCTCGCACACCTGGGACTGAATAACAGGGCTCGCCCTAATGGTCCCGGAGTTTCCAACCCGAAACTATAAATGAATGAACTATGAATGAAGTCTCTCTCTCCGTCTCAACAGCACAGCCTGTGGACAGCGCAAAGCCGACATGGGAGGTTCACACTCCACTGTTTAGCGTGTAGCAGGCTGCTGTCATGCGGCGACTAAGTGTATACATGTAGTGGCGTCCAGCGGAGGTCCTCGTACGGCAGCGACGTTCGGCATAATATCAGACGTTGGAATTTTTTTCGTGGTTGTGTGGGTTACGTAGCCTGCATGGTACAACGACTCTGAACGGAGAAGATGCGTCATCGTCCTCCTGTGGAATATACTTGAACAAAACACCATCCTCATTCATCAGGTAAGAACCGACATGACTCCTATGTGATGTGTCCGCTAGCGTTATCCATGCCATTGCCGGAATCTTGCTCTTGTAATCATTGTGACACACACACTGACGTAGTCCCTCCTTCCTCTGAGCGTTCAAGATGTTGTGCGGTTCGCTCAGCTCCCGGAGGCTAAAGAAGATTACGGGACAGGGCATTCGCTACAACATTCGTTGAGCCCATATTGTACTCGATCTTGTACAAGTAACCTTGGAGTCTGAGCGCCCATCGTGCCAGACGACCAGAAGGGATGTGAAGCCGCCGAACCCAGGAAAGTGCCTGGTGATCCGTCTGGATGGTGAATTCCGTGCCATCCAAGTACAGGTCGAACTCGAACTTCTTCAGGGCAATGCTGATTGGTAAGTATAGTTCCGTCAGGCGAATTGAGAGTGCGGCTTGCGAAGGTTACCAGACAGAGGACGTCGTGGTGTTCCTGCAAAAGAGCTGCACCAACACCGTAGTCACTTGCGTCAGTCTGAACTACTGTTCAGGTCCAGTAGGTATAATGACGCTGCATTAGCAATAGCATCGCGAAGAGCGGAAAATGAATTCTGTTCTGCCGTTCCCAGGAGCAGAGGGATAAACGTGCGCCCTCGACAACATCTGGGAAACGTCTAATTCTACGTCTATTTTACGTCTATTTTTATTTTTATGTCTATTTCTATTTGTACGTTGTAGGACCTGCTGTCCTACTGCTCTAGGCTGTAGGGCCTGCGTTCCAGACCGGCAGTCCTACACTCTGGGCGAAGCCCGTCCGTCACACCAGCAGGGAAAACACAACGAGGCCAGATGGAACAAGAAGAACAATCGTTTAATACATTACTTTGCAAGTACATACTCCCTCCGCGACAGTGCTCCCGCTGTCGACGCCAAGCAGAAAAAGATCACAAACCTAGCGCGCAGCGCGCTCTTACCCTTGACAGTGCCCCAGCGCATGTTGTGCATGACCCGCAGCTATGAGCTCCGGCTGTTATCAGCACACAAGGTGCCACCGAGAATCCCCACGACGTCTACTTCTGTTTCAGCGTCTAATTATACGAATATTTTTATTTTCCCGTCTATTTCTACGTCTAATTCTGTTTCTTCGTCTGTCTATTTCTACGTCTAATGTCTACGTCCAACGTTGACGTAAAAATAAAAATATACGTAAAAATAGAAATAGATGTAGGAATTGAACTAGACGTAACAATAAAACAGACGCAAAAATGAGATGCTACCCGAACAGCACTCATTGTAATAAGGCGTGAAGTTGCTCAGGACTCGGGTTTTGTTCATACATATTTTTGTAGCAATTGACGTTTCTCTATCGTTATTAGCTTTCCAGTATTCGCTGTTTTCAGGTATTTAAATTGTAGGATGCCGAAGAACACTTCAATATGTACCCGTAACCTACATATACTTCGAAATTTGTCAGTGCGCAATATTGCAAACATACGAAAGACAGATTGCTTTCCAATAACAATTGTGGAGGAAGAGTAGTAGTTTGTTTTTGTGGAGTAGCATGCGCAACTTGGTCCGGCAGACCTTTCCCTCTAATAAAAGTATATCCCCCCCTCCCCAGTAAGTGTAGTGTAGTCAGTGTTATTTATACCCGCTACCAAACCTAAGTAACGAAATTCCGCTACCCGCCACTCCACAGAAAAGTAACGAAATCCGAGCGCCGCTACAAATATGAAAAAGTAACGATATACCGCTACCGCTACCAAATAAAAGTAACGTAAATACTATGCCGCTGCTTATCCGCTACTGTACCCCTTCTCTATGAAACACCTTACCGCAGGCATCTCGTTGTCGAATGTGTCTAAAGACGGTGCAACATTTATATTCCCTCACATAGCTGGTATGCCGTATTATGTGTACCACTACCTACAGCCAATATATATTATTTCACGTTGATCTTGACCTTGGGATGATGCGCATGTAAGACATAATTTAATGCACATAGCGCATGTGTGCATTTAATAATGTTCCCGTCATAACGTTTGAAGCAACAAAAAATTTTCTGCGGTGATAGTATTTTGTTTGAGATATCCGCGGATCCCAATCTCAAACTTTTCCCAAGCAGCACAATGTACTGAAAGTCGAGTGCAATAGGGGTGGACGGTATGTGTCTTATCGATGTTCCATAGTTTCACGAGTCTGTTCAAGGCCTTCCACCTACCCGTCCACCCCTATTGCACCCGACTTTCAGTACATTTTGCTGCTTGGGTTCCGTCTGCTTCCTGCCGACGGATTGATCAGTGTGATCAGGTGGCGCAACTGCCATGATAAGCGACCACACAGCAAGTCACCAATAAGTGATTATCATGATGTGAAAACATCAAACGAATGGCATAATGTTTGCTCTCGCCAGGGCCAACGCCGTGTTGTTGGCATGCTGCACCAAATCTTAGGTCTCACAGGAATTAGGAGTTAATGTTGTTGCCTGCCCCCTACTTCCCTTCTTCCAGACACACGACGGCTTCCATTACAAAGCGTTTAACTATACGAAACTCTACTTTTAATACGCTTTTTCCGGGAGTATGAGCTCCTCAGTAAGAGCCTACCCGTGTGAGATAACCTCCGTAATGAAACATTTAGAAAGAGGAAAATATCACGTAGCTTTTCCCTGAACATGTCAAACGCTGTTAACAACAGCAACAACAATAAGTAATGATGATGTAGTGGGATGTCTCGCCGCTAAGGCTGCACCCTATCCCATTGCTTGAGGGGGAGAAGGTGGTGAATGATGATGAACAACAATCAATTGCTTTAAGTTTAATCGCCTGTGTACGCCATCAAGCAAGTGTGCAAAGAGCATTAATAAGCATCTTGGCGTACACTGACTCCCGGATAATAATATTATTATTCATTTTGTGTGGCTCATATGCCCACATTGTAACGTATGTATAATGTGAGAAAATAACTAGACCGCGTTGGGGGCAACCTATGTAAGCTTAGGTAATTCTATCTCGCAAGAAATGCTTCACCTGAGGCGCAACACCTGAAAGCAACGTCGACGGTACGTTTGGAGTGCAATGAATGACTATAGCGATATCTCATTGTGCTTCCGATATATTTCCATATTCCTGTTCCAAAAGACACGACGTTGTATATCTGCTCCAACAATAAAACTGCAAAATACAGTTTTAAATGTGCTTTCAACAAGCTCACACTTGTTCTGCAACTGATTGTATGACGGAAACTAGTTTCGTAGCCAATATCATGCAGTATGTTATACATACCTGTGTTTGTTTCGCAAATGTGAGCTCAAAAGTTGGAAAATGCACAGCATAACACAAATTATATGCCTAACTATTCAGTTGCGCTTAGCTTATAAAAGTTAGTGAAATTGAGGAAGATCGTCAGATCAGTCTGCCTGATTAACAAGTAACTAGAAGGAATGACAAGTAGAAATTCTGCTTCATCGTTATCTCACGTTTTCTCTGTGTGTTCGGCGTCTTCCTTATTATGAAAAGTAGCGGAAGCGGAGAAAGAGTCCACCGCTACCCGCATTTGTAGCGGAAATACTTTTTCCGTTACCAATTTAAAATGTAGCGCGATTGACACTCCGCTACTGAAAAAAGTAGCGCATACGGTAGCGGCGCTACTAGTAGCGCCCCTATGTACAACACTGTCTAAGTAAGCAGTATGTAAGTAGTAGTAAGTGTTCCGCATGGCGACTAATAAAACATATTTTGTATTGTGAGGCTGGAATACAACCGGACGATTACGTAGGAAAGCCGTTCTGGGTCCATGAGTCTGAGGATGTAATAATTCGCTGCGTACGTGATTTTCACATTTTGTTCCTGATATTTGTCTCGCTATTAGATTGTTGTTGGTAACAACAATTGGGGTGCCTAGCGCACTTTATTAACACGCTCCAGCAACTCGGACCGGACTTGATCTGATTTCGAGTTGAACGCAATACGTTACGGGTTCTTACAAACAGGAAATTGAAATCCATTGCTTGTTCGTTGAACCCGTGTGACGCACATGATTTCTGCGCACTCGAGAAGGCGAGCGGTATTGCTCCGCGTATATTCGATATCTTTGTCACGTTGGTGTTTCTTGTGTGCTCGTGGGTCCTCCGCCCAAGAGCTTCGACGCTATGTCAGATTGAGTTGGAACAAGGACATGGCATAGCACTCTCAAACACAAAGGACTTGGTGTAATCCTTCGTATGGTTTCAGTTACACTAGCAGCAGTATGGAGGCGGCTTTATTTAACGCAAAAAAATCTCTTATATGGCTATCTCACCCAGAAATTCGATACGTTATTCGTAATGGATGTTTCCACTCTTGTCCGCTGTTACACCAGCTGATTCACGAACACAATGCTAATCACATAACGTCGCACCCTTCTTTTTATGGCTTGTGAAGATATCGGGGGTGGTTAAATCTCCCACAAATTATGGTAAATTTATGCTTCACCTTTCTTGAGGGAAGTATGGAACTCAGTATGAAACTCTGAATGTCATTGAGGGAGAATTCTTTAAATAAAATTCCACGTTAGCGCCGCGAAGCAACTGAGGCAATAGTGTGCAGACGTGGACAGGTGGAGAGAGTAGAGCTGGAAGGAGTGGGGGACAGGGGGTTTAGTATGCGTCCTGGTCCGACTTCGGGGGGGAGCTGTGCCGACATTCGTCTGGAAAGAACTGTCGGAAAACCCAGGGAAAACATGAGACAGCGCAGCCGGTGTGGGGATTTGAACCCGCGTCACACATCCTAGTCTCGGCATCGAAAGCGATCATCCTAACCAGCCATGACCAGCGGCATGGCGGAGCGGGTTAAGGCGTCCCGCTCGTTGGTGGTTGCAAAGGTTGTGCCCAAGACTGCGAGGTGGTGGGTTCGAATCCTATCACCGGCTGTGCTGTCTGAGGTTTTCCCTGGGTTTTCCGAAGACTTTCCAGACGAATGTCGGCATAGTTTCCCCTGAAGTCGGCCCAGGACGCATACTAACTCCCCTGTCCCCCACTCCTTCCTGCTGTCCTCCCCCCATCTGTACGCCGCTCATAGCCACAGTTGCTTCGCGGTGCTAACACGGAATAAAAAAAAAACTTATGCCACGGGAGCTGGCATTTAATTGAGGAAGAATGCAAGGTATATGCATAAATAAATAAATTAATTTGCCACGTTGCTTAGTCATTTTAATTTTTTTTTTTTGCGCCATACTCGTATACGGAAAAATTATCGAAGAGAGCTGATGTGCAGAATTAGTAACGAGGCTCGGAGCGATATTTTCTTCAGTTAGAATGCAGGCCGATCGTACAGTCACAATTATGAAACGGGCACCGGACATTGGCGCATAGCTGAAGTATGTTTTATGTTAGCTTTTCGAGGTCACGGTTGTCAATGCCAAACAGCAAGCAAGGAACTGCAGTGCCAAGAAAATGAAGCTATGGATTAATTGTTCGCATGACGCGGTGACTTTCACCTTCAGATGTCGACGTGGAAAGATTGACAAGTTGTTTTCAAAATAGCTGCAGAGCGTCGACGGCGCGTTCAGTTGTTCTTCATGAACACACTGCAGATATTGCACTCGCTCCAAGCTCTATATGAAAACCATGGCATTCTCCGAAGTTGCGATGAGCTTTCAAGCTAGTCGTTCTTGCTGAAACACCCCAATCATCATCATTCAAACAAAGTTGTTGTTGTAACCGGTAAAAGGGATGCTGACACATATGCTAAACGATGTAACCGGAATATTTCGTTTCGAAACAGTCGGAAACATTAGAGAATGAACTTAATCGGATTTTGCAGCCGGCTGCGCGCACCCGGCTAAACTCGGGCAACAGTGTGCGGACGGACGTCACTGGAGTCGGTTATGAAGGCAGGCTGTCACAAAATGCGGTCTTCCGACTCGCAACCTGCTTCCGAACAGTCGCCAGAAACGTCTCCGTTCATGCTTTCGGTAGTATCGGATTGCAACCAGCCTGGCGACGCCATCAGCTGAGCGATAGGGAATCTCGTAATCTCACCGGCAATGCCAGTTACGTCACCGGAAGAGGCGAAGCAGGGAAGGGCCGTTTGAACTGGAAACCGACAGTTGGTTGGGAATTCGATGTTTTTGATGTTTTATGAAAAAACACGAACAAATTTTGAGAAACTTTTTTGGTGTTTTCTTCTTGGAAGGCATCTCCAAGTGGATATCACATTAACTTTAGAATTCCGAATTCCTCGCGGACATCACCTTTCAATATGGTGTGGTCAGTAAGGATGACTAGCGACTGTGGAAGGCTGTCCCATTCCCGATGGCTAATGGGAAAAACGAATCGGAATGCTGAGCTGTTCTGTAAAGAAGTGGCTGAATTTTAAAATTGCGGTCTAGGCGATGTGAAACGTGGAATGCCGGTACCAGAAAATTAGGTCCAGAAAATTAGGGACAGTCCGGGAAAACCGGAAGTTGATTTTTTCCAACTGCCACGGAAGCTTACATGCTGGGTGGAAAGTTTCAGCTCACAAAATGGCGTGGTTTTCGAGATATCGAATAAAAAATACTCCTCTGAAGACATCCGGTTTCGTTTTTCTCCCTCGCATACTCCTTGCCCCAAGGATCCTCTATGTACGTCAGCCGTCACGTGAGCATGACGTCCTCAATGGACAAGGTGGAGCGGAGGACTGCGCAGTTGCTGGGAATGCAGGGAGGTGTTTTTGTCTATGAGTGTACTGAACAGAACGCTACGTCGTGATACCTGTGTTTACATTGACGCTACTCTGCATTTTAGTCTACATAACGCGTGATTGCTACTCAAAAACATTATAATGGACAAATGCTAGCACGCAACAATCAACTATCGCGCAAGCAGGCATACGCAAGTCACGTGCGGCATTGCTCTTATGCACGTCACGCGAGAGCTCGCTGCGGCCTTTACTCGGGACCAACTGCGGCATAGAAAAAAGTCGCTTATAAATCGTGCGATACGATTTCTTCTGAAATATTTTGCACAGTTGTTGTGAGGAGTATTAGAAATCATAAGGCGGTGTTTCCCAGACCTATGTTTTCGACCGGACTGTCACTTTAAGGGCTGATTATGAAAAAACATTATGAAATAGACATAAACGAGATAATTTTCTGCGGGGGTGAAGATGGGGGAGACCTAAGAACAGTTTGATAGATGTGATGCTGGAAGGATAAGCGCAGTTGTTCGAGATGAAACGAGCGGCACGATTTTGAGACTCTAGAAGATTAATAAGATAAGTATTTAAAGAGATTGAAACATTTATTTTGCTGAAAAACAAGCGATCAGGTGCGATACATTGAACACTTGGTAGAGATATTTATACTAATGTACATCAGAGAAAGGGGACAGCGAAGGTGGTGAGGAGGAAATACAAATTCTTATTAGAGAGGACTGAGGGCGCGAAAAAGAAAATACAAAAGAAAGCGATGTACAGTGGGAGCGTTACCGGAGACCAAAACCGTTGAGAGATCTCAGGTGAGCGAACGTCGTAAAGGAGACCGCTGGAAGAAATATTACACCGCTGGGGTTTGAGAAAAGATAAACAATGGCAGCACTCGTGTTTAGCCTGCGTTCTAACGTACAGAAACTGAGAAAAGGCTATCGGTTATTAGGAGTTTTGCAAAAGTAGTACATTCTTAATATGGGTAAAAAAAGAAAAAGGAAAGGAAAACGAGTAAGCAAAGAAAAATAAAATCTGGAGAAATTGTGACATGTATGTTGAGAACACAAGGTATATGTACCACAGTTTAAAGTTAGAGGGCCCTGGAGTTGGTAAAAAAAAAAAAAAAGGGGGGGGGATGCATTATACAATACTAAAGGGGATTGCTTCAGGTGGTCAAATGACTGATACACACGTGGTCTCCTGCAGTAGATGAAAAACAGGTCAAGAATTTTTATGTTTAGCAGACGGGCAATCTTTTGGAACCTTCGGGAAAATTGAGGAAACAAGATGATAAAGTGGGCTAGAAAAAACATTGAGACCATGTGGGGTCAAGGACTGGAATTTAGCAATTAAAAATGACTCTCGGTTTTTGCGTTTGTTGTTGTCAGGAAAGCCCGATTCTAAGATGACTATGTTTAAGTGTGTGTTAAAGTCGTGCTCAGGAAGGTTAAAATGCAAGGAAACAGGGGTTGGTCGCGGACGAACAATGTCCCCTTTGTGTCCGTAAAACCGTTCCCGCTTGGAATTAGACGTTTCTCCGAGATACTGAACGTGACATTTGGTGCAGAAGATTATGTAGCATACATTATATGAATTACAGTTAAGAGGGTGTTTTATTTTAAAAGTGAAGTTGTTTTTGTAACTATCAATCCGTGTACACGAAACAATAAATTTACAGGTCTGGCATCGTGTTTTGCCACAAGGAGCACGACTAGGGGGTTGATGGTGAATCTTTGACGATACTAGTAGGTTACGCAAGTTCGTCTGTCGCTCGAAAGCGACTGTGGGTACCTGCGGGAAAACTTCCTTCAATTTCCTGTCAGCGTGAAGGATATTTAAATGGCGGTTTAGGACTGTTTTACAGTTATTGAGAGATTTATGGAACTGAGTGGTGAGAACTAAGTTTGGGCTTTCTATTCTAGTTTTAGGTGCTAGTAGGACGCCTCTTTCCTGTCAGTTTGATTTGTGGAGGGCATCACTTACTAGAGAGGGAGGATAACCACGGTTTAGGAAGTCTTTAGTCATGTCGCGTGCATGTTTAGAAAAATCTCCCTGGTCTGAGCATATACGTTTTAAGCGCAAAAACTGTCCGTAAGGTATGTTACTTTTCTGTTTCTGGGGATGGTAACTGTCAAAATGGAGATACTGGCGTCGATCTGTGGGTTTTTTAAATAGCTCGGTAACAAGTGAGCCCGATCTAAGAGAGACGGCTACGTCTAAGAAGTTAACAGATTGGTGTGAGAAGTGACATGAAAATTTAATTGAATGATGCAGCAAGTTGAAATGCTAAAAAATCGTTTTAGAGATGTTTCATCATCAGGCCAGATGATGAATATGTAATCGATGTATCTATAGTATGCTAGGGGACGTATATCAAATGATTCTAGTGCTCTATGTTCAAATTGGGCCCATAAAAAGGTTAGCATAATTTGGGAAAACTCGCGAACCCATCGCTGTTCCGTGGATCTGTACATAATGGGTGTCCGAAAAGGTAAAGTTGTTGTATTTTAGAACCAACTCTAAGAGTGGAATTATAGCGGTGCTGTGGGGAATATTGGGAGGATGTAAAGAAAGAAACGCTTCAACACTTTTAAGTCCCTCATCATGAGGGATATTAGTGTACAGGGATACTACATCCATGGTCGCTGGAATGACATTACTAAGATTGAGCTGGAGATTGTTCAGTGAATCGATCTTGCCGAGAAAATCTTTTGTGTCCTTAACATATGATGGCAGAAGAGGAGGGATGTGGTTGATGCACTTATCTACAACTAAAGAAATTTTCTCTGTCGGGGTATTTACACCTGAAATGATAGGTCTGCCTGGGTGATTTTCCTTATGGACTTTGATCAGGAGGTAAAAATTGCCTGACTTAACGTTCTTTGGCTTCATGAATTTAGATATATCAGAGGGGACCAAGTTTTTACGCGAGAGGGCGTCTATGGTTTGGTTAATAATGCAACAAAAAGATTTGGTGGGATCCTTATCTAGGATTTTATAGAATTTCGAGTCGCTAAGTTGTCGTAGGACTTCGGCTATGTAGTCGGAGGTGTTCAGAACAACTATGCCGCCAATAAGGTAAGAGTGATGAGGATCCCATATGCTGAACGCGTATTCGAGTTTAGGTCGGATCAACGTGGAGTAGGCCAGTTGCTTAAAGGATGGTGGGGCGCACCAATTGTGTGAAATAATTCTGAAAGAGAGCGGATTACCAGCAGAGAGTATCATTTTTATCTTCCATATTTTCTTATCGGTTTTCCTAGGAATAATAATAATAATAATAATAAAATAATAATAATAAAGAGCGGCATGACCGGGTGAATAAAATCATCCACTGGTTGGTGGTAGCTCCAAGGTCGTGCTATAGACTGACAGGTGGTGTGTTCGAATCTTACAACCGGCTATTGTATCTGCGGTTTTCCCTGGGTTTTACGGCGAACTTTCCAGACGAAGGTCGGCATAGTTGCCCCCGAAGTCGGCCCTGGACGCGTACTAACCACACTGTGCTCCCACCTTCCTGCTGTCCTATCTCCATCTGTCCACGTCTGTAAGTCGCTCATAGTCGCAGTTGCTTCGCGGCGCTGACACAGAATTAAAAGATTAAAAAAAATCGTCTATGTATGAATATGAATGGCTTGGACGTCGGCCACGATTTTGATCCAAATAGATGGTATGTCTTACTCTGTAACTCGTAGGGATGCATGTCACGATCCGTTGAGTATTTTCGCAGCTCTCTTCATGTGAGGAACGTTCAATGTGTGCATAGCCGACCGCAGTTTCATTTATCACAGGCATAGTCTCATTTATCTCATTTTAGTGTCTGTATATTGTTTTTGTATGTGTGTGTGTTTCTTCCGTATAGTGCGGTGCAACTATTACTCAGACTATCCTGGTCGTTCATGGGGCACCATAAAAAATGAATTGAATTATTTCGAGTGTAGTTGTTAGCGAATGTTTATATTGCACTTTAAATCTTGGAAGGTCTCCAAACGAAAGTTCAGGCGACCGCGATGTCGTTCGAAGTGGAAGGGAAAATAAGGGTTGAATGTAAATTTGAAGTAAGGTATATGATCAGTTGTATGTATAAAGAAGTTGTTGTAGGAAGTTAGCATTACTACCATCTTTATAATACACGACCATAATACTCGCCCGCTCGCCTATGGGACTTCCGTCCGCGCCTCGAGGAGCGGAAGCGCCGTATTTACGCGCGGAGCGCCCGCCAGGGGCGCCACTTGCGGGACCCAGAAGAGCGCCTGTTGTAGCTCAGCTGTGTGCAATACGAGTGGTCCTTGTGGTTAATTTTTCGTGCGTACATGTTTGTGTATTGTCGCAGGTTCTCTGTTCATGTAGAGCTAAGAGTTCTGAAACTAAATACTCAGAAATAGGCTGTGCTCTGAAGCGTAGGTGGCATGTAAAACTGTGAAACTCGCGCACTATGTGCCGTACATCATACACATAAACTTGGTAGCAGCACACTGTGTGTTGGGCCAGTTATCATGCGTTTATGATTGTCAGACGCAAGCGCGTTCAGACTTTACGTCTCACGTGAGAGGCGTTCCGTGTTAACATACTGGGCAGTTACAGAGAATGGGTGAATGCCTTATTATGGTAACCTTTATTATGCTGTTCGGATAGAAGCCACTCTGAGAATTTTTCTTGATGGTGGCTTTTCTGCCACGCTACCTTTTGGTGCCTTTTTTGTGTCCGTTTTGCACTCCTGGGAGATGCAAGGCTGTGTAAACTTCGTGATCACTAAACGTAGGTACCGTAGCCACGTTGCCACGTCTGAGAATATTGCGCTTTGCGCCGATGCTAAAGTCTTCGGCCTTGAAATGCCGAGAACACGCAGAGTTCGAGCTAGTATGCAGGCGAAAAACGATTTTAGATGGAGAGTTTTTCGCTGTTGTTGCAGACAATGGTCGCGGCTGATTACTTTGTTGTACGAAGTATCTTCATCAAATTTAATGCAAGCCTTTGCTCATCGGCACCAGTGAAGATGCTGTTCTCCTTTGCGAATCTGATTGTACGGCCGAACACAAGAATCCTAAGCGATGCAGTCAAAAAATTTTAATATTAAAATTACCGTGATAATCTAACAAATAAATGCTATTTTTCCTTGCTGACTTGTTGTTATGTTCATCGTTATTTCTGTAATTCCAGATGACATCTTCATCACAGTATTTATGGTACTAGTTACGGCATTTAAATACTGTATATTTTATATTTACATGCTCATATCGAACAGTATTTATGAAGAGTATTTAAACACCCCTTTCAACAAAGTATTTTGTATTTATATTTAAATACTCAAAAAATGCATTTATGTCCACCCCTGGTCGGAGGCCACGGTTCATTATTCGTTTTTTTCAGAGAGTGATGCGTAAAAGGTACTCAACTATTTATGGTACACACTGCTATCCAAAAAGTGCACCCTATATGAAATGAAACAATCGCAATTCGCAATGAAGTTACTTGTGTCAAGACGCCGCGATATATTTCGAGCCACTTCTCCCGTAAGACAGCATTTGAGCGGAACTCGTGGAATGAAATACTTGTGTTCGACACTGCTTTCTTCGGCTTGCAAAGCGAGACGGTGCAGTACACCATCACGTCTGCACCATGCACAAACCATGCACTGGAGACAAACACTGTCCACAGCGTGAAAAATAGCAAAAACCAAACGCGAATGACGGCAGCAACGGTATCCGCATAGCATGCGTCGTCTGCCGAGGGTCCCGTATTCAGCGCCACAAACGCGCGGCGGCCGCTTGGAGAAACTACATCAGTGGCGCTGGGGCTAGGTGCGAGTGTGATGGTCGTGTATTATAGAGACGGTCGTGGTTAGCATAAGGGACAGTAGGGTTATAGAGTGGCATCTACTAGAGACTTCACTAAGTTGTCCTTTTTTGCAGAATAATCAATGAACCAGTTAAATTTAGAGAGGAGGCATCGGCCTTCTTCGAGGCTATGGGTAGCTAACTTCTCGGTTATTTATCCTCTAATTTGCACAGAACGATAGTCTAAAGTTGAAAGGAAGAAGAAAAGTTTGTAAGTACAGAAACCTGATGCAAACAAAAACAAACAACTCTGTTGGCATCGGAGCGGAAGACCAGCCACACAGACTGGTTCCCTCTAACGTTTCGCACGGACTACAGCTTTTTCCGGCGTTATTAATCCTCTTGTCGTACATTTTAATCCTTATACCATGACATTTAATCCATTTGCCATCGGAATTAATCCTCCTTCCATTATTTTTAATCCTCATTTCACATAAATTAATCCGTTTCTCATGCAATTTAATTCAAGTGACTATGTGTGGGCTACGTGATTTTTTTTTGTGTATTATGGGACAATTCCCATGTGTACGCGTATTGCACATGCTTTGCTGGGTTTCTGCGCCATAATGGGGTACTGTGGGACTGTCAATCTGGATTACGGTATAGTGGGACTATTCCTATGTCTAAGAGTATTACCCATGGTTTTCATTAAAAGCATGGGTTTCTGAACTGTAATGGGATACCGTGGGACTGCCAATCTGGATTGTGATATTGTAGGACTATTTCCATGTCTACAGATATTACATATGCTTTTATTAAAAACATGGGTTTCTGCACTGTAATGGGATACTGTGGAACTGTAGATCTTCATTACGATATTGAGGGACAATTTCCATGTCTATGGGTATTACCCATGCTTTTCATTCAAAATGCAGGTTTCTGGAGCATAACGGGATACTGTGGGATTGTCTATCTGGTTTAGGATATTGCGGAACTATTCCCATGTGTGCGGGTATTACCCATGTTGTTCATTAAATATGTGGGTTTCTGCACTGTAATGCGATACTGTGGGACTGGCAATCTTGATTAGGGTATTTTGAGACAATTCACATGTCTACGGGTATTGCACATGCTATTAATTAATAATGCGGGTTTCTGCACCATAATGGGATACTATGGGACTGTCTACCTGGATCACAGTATCCCATTACAGTGCAGAAATTCGCATAATTTATGAAAAGCATGTGTAATACCCGCACACATGGGAGTAGTCCCACAATATCCTTGTTATACTGCAGAAACCCGCATTTTGAATGAAAAGCATGGGTAATACCCATATACACTGAAACAGTCCAACAATATCGTAATCCAGATTGACAGACCCGCAGTATCCCATTACAGTGCAAATAACCGCGTTTTTAATTGAAAGCAAGCGGAATACCCATAGACATGCATATAGAACCAGGATATCGCAATCAAGATCCCAGAGTATCCCATTAAGGAGCAGAAACCCGCATATTTAATGAAAAGCATGGGTAATACCCGCACACATGTGAATAGTCCCACAATATCGCAAGCAAGGTTGACGGTCCCACTGTATCCCATTACGGTACAGAAACCCGTATTTTTAGTCAAAACCATGGATAAAATATGTAGACATCGGAATAGTCCCACGATACCGCAATCCAGATTGACCGTCCCACAGAATCCCATTATGGTGCAGAAACCCGCATTATTAATGAAAAGCATGTGCAATACCTGTAGACATGGGAATTGTCTCAAAATACCGTAATCAAGATTGACAGTCCCGCAGTATCCCATTAGTGCAAAAACCCGCGTTTTTAATGAAAAGCAGGGGGAATACCCATAGACACGCTTATAGTCCCAGGATATCGTAATCAAGATTGCCAGTCCCACAGTATCCCATTACAGTGCAGAATCCCACATATTTAACGAAAAGCATGGGTAATACCAGCACACATGGGAATAGTCCCACAGTATCCCATTACAGTGCAGAATCCCACATATTTAACGAAAAGCATGGGTAATACCCGCACACATGGGAATCGTCCCACAGTATCCCATTACAGTGCAGAATCCCACATATTTAACGAAAATAATGGGTAATACCCGCACACATGGGAATATTCCCACAGTATCCCATTACAGTGCACAAACCCACATAGTTAACGAAAAGCATGGGTAATACCCGCACACATGGGAATAGTCCCACAATATCCTAAACCTGATAGACAGTACTACAGTATCCTGTTATACTCCAGAAACCTGCATTTTGAATGAAAAGCATGGGTAATACCCATAGACATGGAAATAGTCCCACAATATCGTAATGAAGATTGACGGTCCCACGATATCCCATTACAGTGCAAAAAACGCGTTTTTAATGGAAAGCACTGGGAATAACCGTAGAGTTTCTTATAGTCCCAGGATATCGTAATGAAGGTCGACAGTCCCACATTATATCCCATTATAGTGCAGAAACTCGAATATCTAATGAAAAGCATCCGTACACCTGGGAATACTCCCACAATATCGTAATCCATATACAGAGTCCCACACTATCCCATTACAATGCAGAAACCCACGTTTTTAATGAAAACCATGGGTAATACTCGTAGACATGGGAATAGTCCCACAACACCGTAATCCAGATTGACAGTCCCACAGTATCCCGTTATGGTGCAGAAACCCACAATATTAGTGAAAAGCATGTGCAATATGCGTACACATGGGAATTGTCCCAAAATACAAAAAAAAGTCATGTAGCCGACACATAACCACTTGGATTAAATTGCGTGAGAAACGGATTAAATTATGTGAAATGAGGATTAAAAATAATGAAGGGAGGATTAATTCCGAGGGCAAATGGATTAAATGTCATGGTATAAGGATTAAAATGTACGACAAGAGGATTAATAACGCCGGAAAAAGCTGTAGACTAGGACTACGTAGACGCCAACTCTAGAGCAATATAGCAACAACAAGCCCAACAACAAGTGCCCGTGTCGAGGCAACGAAAGCGCTGCCTATAGCAATTTCACCCGTAAACAACCGGGTGTGGATTTAATTGAAATGTGTTTTTCACGGTGACTCAGAGAGCCATTAGAAGGCATGCGACAGCATTAAAGAGGGGTGGGGGGGATGTGTTCAATAGAAAGAAAGAAAAAGCATTGGTCTCATCTGTTGCTGTAACCCGTTGTACTTTATACCAGTATGTACTAAAACATCCTTTCATAGCCTTTAAATAAACAACTAACGTCTTAACTTTTTGCATGCTTACCTTATCTGCATTTTGGTTTAGGTGAAGTTAAATATTGGTGTGTCGGCATGACGTCATGCTGCCGCCAGGCGGCGTCAAGCATTGTTGCAGCCGCATTGTCATGTTCACCACGAATGGAACTGATCACTTATAGTAAAACTTGGAATTACGTCAAACTGTCAGGTATGAGTCCTTTGTACGTTTTACAAGTTGTAGTCCAGCAAGATAGTGTGTACATGATACGCTGGTAGCTGTATACCACTGTGGCATACCACGATGTAATGTCACATATAAAATTTCTATCGATTCTGAGATATGTTATGCCTCGTGAGAAGTGAGGAAGAATCAATGAAAAAAAGAAAGAAAAATACATCACAGGTACAGCATGACAAAAATGGATGACTGTGGAGGTTTACTGCAAGGGCGCGTTGTATGTACCATACGGCATTACACGTGTGCCCTTATATGTTCGTGATAGTTTTGGAAGCAAGTCGTGGATGCCGAAAGACTGTGGATGGAGGGTAGGTGGGTAGAAATCCGCGAATCCTCGAATCCTAGGCAGAGGTTCGAGATTCGCGAGTCCGAATCCCAGTGCAAAAACACTGAATCGAATCTTTCGAACCCACAAACCACGTTTGTTTATTTCTTTATAAAATTCGTTCCTCCAGAGTCCGCCGGACTGCTTGGCCTGCGGGCCCCAGGGCGCATAAAAACCACAGCCTAAAGCTCTGACATTACAAGTTTAAAAGTGACATGCTTTTGCTTTTGATTGTTTCTTACTTTTGTGGAAGAAATTCAGACACGAAAGTTTATGAAATAAATTGAAATAAATTACACTTAGGAAGAAGTATATGGGTATGTTTTCTCCTGAAAGTGAACTAGGGTAGAGTGGGGCTACTTGAAGACGGGGCAAGTTGAGGACAGTTTGGGTTTTTTGCGTGGAATTTTCTTAACAATAAATTTTTTTCGTCCGTGACACCAGGGTGAACACAGTCGTTGTCTAGGCTTTCAAGTAACGTGTTGACATTCTGCAAGTGGGTTTTAGAAAGACGTCAAACGCTATTTTGCAGATGTGGTCGAGGTAAGAGGGGCCATTTTTGTCCCATCTGTAACTTTCGCGAGCATTGACTTCTATGAAAGATGAAAGTCACTGAAAAGGTTAGCCAGCTGTAGGAGTCGAACCCAGCCCAGTCGTTCCAGCCTCAGGACATCAGTTCTCTCATTGACTTCTAATTTGCTCCTTTCTGCTCCTCGGCTAATAAAATATGACCTCGCCGTTATGATTCTGTGTCAGTGCACTTTATTTCCATGTGCATTACTCGTGGCTGACCGTTTCGGCTGGCCCAAACAAAAGACAAAATTGAATCCCGGCATTAATTTTTTTATGTCCTCAACTTATCCATAAGGTGGGGTAAGTTAATGAAAATATGTAGCCTGTCATTTTTGGCTCGTGCGAAATAAATATCTGGTTTAGCACCACAGTAAATTGTGGATCATTTATCAAAAGTTTGGGGATTCAGTTAACGAATTATGGTAAAATTTATGCGATTATTCTGACTGCTATTCAGTATTAACAAAATAGTTCAACTGTCTTCAACATAGACCATCTTACTATTTAATTTTTTTACATTAAACAAAAATATCAAATTCTGCTTCGAAACAATTTTCAGCAGAAGTGTTTTTTTTTCTTTTGATTTTTACACTATTTGTTAAAGAAAGGATTCGAAAGATTCGTGGATTCGCAGAACCTTCCTTGGATTCGAGGTCGGGAAATTCTGGATTCGTCCCATCTGCATGTGTGAGTATCTACCTACACGAAGCGAGCACGCTGGTGGCTCTTATTAGGGGCTTTCAGAATGGCCATGCGCTTTAGGGTCCCAAAGCGATAAGGAGTCGTCTCTTCGCATTGTTGGAAACGCGATTTGGGTTCTGGAAATGCGCAGTGACGGTCCCTTATTCTTCTGTGGCACCAAGGCGCTTACAGGCATAGGTGGGCATTTTGGTGAAACCTCACTCGCCCTCACCCTCAAGGCCGTGCACTGTAGTTGGCCGTAACTGTAGTTGGGTCCCTGGAACCATATCACGAAGTAACCAGTCAGCTCAGGACGCTTCAGCTGTGTTCCCAGCGCGACGTAGACGAAATTGCTAAAAACGAGCATACCAGCCCTTTTAAGTGCATCCTGCCTGTAGTTGGGTCGCTGGAACCACATCACCAAGTAATTAGTCAGCTCAGGACGCTTTGCTGTGTTTCCAGCGCGACGTAGACGAAATTGCTAAAAACGGGCACACCAGTCCTTCAAAGTGCACCTGCCTGTAGTTGGGTCGCTGGAACCATATCACCAAGTAATTAGTCAGCTCAGGACGCGTTGCTGTGTTTCCAGCGCGACGTAGACGAAATTGCTAAAAACGGGCACACCAGCCCTTCAAAGTGCACCTGCCTGTAGTTGGGTGGCTGGAACTATATCACCAAGTAATCAGTCAGCGCAGGACGCTTTGCTGTATTCCCAGCGCGACGTAGACGAAATTGCTAAAAACGGGCACACCAACCCTTCAAAGTGCACCCTGCCTGTAGTTGGGTCGCTGGAACCATATCACTTAGTAATCAGTCAGCTCAGGACGCTGTGCTGTGTTCCCAGCGAGACGTAGATGGAATTGCTAAAAACGGGCACACCAGCCCTTTAAAGTGCACCCTCCCTGTAGTTGGGTGGCTGGAACCATATCACGAAGTAATCAGTCAGCTCGGGACGCTTTGCTGTGTTCCCAGCGAGACGTAGACGAAATTGCTAAAAACGTGGACACCAGCCCTTTAAAGTGCACCCTGCCGGTAGTTGGGTCGCTGGAACCATATCACAAAGTAATCAGTCAGCTCAGGACGCTTTGCTGTGTTCCCGGCGCGACGTAGACGAAATTGCTAAATACGTGCACACCATCCCTTTAAAGTGCACCCTGCCGGTAGTTGGGTCGCTGGAACCATATCACCAGTACCTTCATAATTTGCGCACATCTCGTATGCGTCATTTGACCTTATTTCTGAATGCACTCATACTGACCTCACACCCCTCAGGCCTTACCAGTGACTTCACTCACACAGACCTGGCGCCCCTCAGACCTCATGAGTGCACTCACAGGATGTCTCATGAGGGGCAAAACCTCATGAGTGCACTCACAAGAGACTTCATGAGGGTAAGACCTCATGAGTGCACTCACAGGAGACCTCGTGGGAGTAAGACCTCATGAGTGCATTCACGGATGGCGTCATCGCGGACTTGCCCTCACTCACCCTCACCTCAAAGGCGTGAGGTGAGGGTGAGGGGCCCACATGAGTGAGTTCGCTCAGCTGTGCTTATAGGTAATGGTTGCGATGTTCCTGGAACCGCTGTTGTGTTCACGTCACAACCACGACCATCGCTATAATAGGTATAGTCGTAGATAGAGTATTATGGAGATGGTCGTGGTCACAACACGAAGGTGCGGCGTCAAAAACGTCAAGCACATTCATAATAGCACATCCGTCATCAAGATAACGCTCCATTCAGCGTTCGGTGTGCACGCCACGAAAAAAGAGTAAAGAAACCATGCGATCGCTCCGTTTACGGAAATATGAAGCTCGAAGAACGTGTTACTGTTACAAGCGCCTTCTTTATCGGGGTCAACAGACCTGTTTTGTATGCAGCTACACAATGCTCGTTCCCAGAGACCCACACTCAACGTAATCATCATTTGCCTGCGCGCGGACAAACAGCAACAAAAGGAATGACGTAACTTCATTCAATTACAGTAGTTACTCGCTGCATTCACATATGTAACGCTAGTGGTTGATGAGCAGGCCAACATCACGTTCACGAAATTGTCCTTCCGTTTTGCAGGTAATTCTTTCGTGTGTCTTATTTGCGATGCCGTGACATAGAAGAACAAAATTAAAACATTAGTGTTGTAGAAGAGATCGTTGCGTAAATATTTTCCCGTGTGCTGTAGTCAGTGACGCGGGAGAAA